>NC_088302.1:52393554-52993554 GCF_032854445.1 Liolophura sinensis | reverse complement strand
GTCAGTTCAAGTGCACACAAACGAAGTTTTTACGACTCCGATGCCATATACTTCCGCACAGAATCCCAAGGATAATCAGTTAACTTTGTCAGCAAACTTTTCTCTTCTTCCCTTTCGTCCTCCTCCTGTAAAGATTACACTAGTCTGTTCGGTTGCGCAGTTTTCAGTAACTGCACTTTTAATTTTCACTGAAACGTCTGCATTCCTTTTCTTTACACTTCTGTTTGTAAAATACCGCTTCGGTCACGTGCGCCTGACCCATTTTTCCGTCAGCCAATGAAAGTGCTCCATTCAATATTCCATATTCATCCGCAACCGGCTATCGGCTATTGTTACGCGATATGAAATAATTAGCACGGTTTTACCCAATTTGTTTAGCGTTCGAGTTTATTTACTTGCGTTTTTGAGAAGTGGATGTATAACTCGTCCTGGGCGCCGGAAAGGGACTCGCAAGCTCATCCCTTTGCTGGGCGCCAAGGACTCGTCCATACAGGACCATACAATCCAATAACCTATAATTATTGTCCGAAAAATAATGGCTGTATTAGTCAAAATCGCACTTGATCATCCCCACTGAGGGTTGGAGTGTGCCGACATGTTTCGTCGGGTGATATAGTGGTACCACATACACAGCAAGGGAGACTACTCTGTTAATAAATATATAGGTAACTAAGCCGCAGTACACCTATACCTCGACTAGGGATGTTACAGTTCTACCGACAACGGTCGCAAACTGTCTCTGGAAACCTCTATTGATAATTCCCACTAAAAATACATTATTTTATTGCCTTCGGTTATCTTTCATACAAATTCATTTTTTCATCCATTCGATCAAATGGCAAAACATCGTGGTTAAACAATACTTCAGAGTGCAGTGAGAGATCAACTTAAGCGTGTTTGAGATTTATTGGGTAGATCTCAACTGAAAGGTCAGTAGCCAGGGAAAAAATGATGAAAAAGATTACTATACACAGTTTAGCTTTGTTTAAAATGTAGTCGTTCCGACATATAACTGAGAACAAAGGATCAGGCTGCCAGAGACTACAGCGTATTATTCATCAAACAGAGCCAAAGGTAAAGTCTTCAATGTACCCTTGAAGAGATATGTAACTTACTGTTTTCTTCTTGTCTGTAACTGAGTCCATAGCCACCGCAAGGTTGTATTCTAGTCGTCTGGAAGACATCATTGGCAAAACCCTAACAACCACAGGTCACGATCACAAAATCTCATAAAACCCTTACTGCTACTGGTTCGATCACAAAATCTCATAAAACCCTTGCCTCTATAGGTTTCGATCGCAAAATCTCATAAAATTCTTAATGCTACTGGTTCTGATCACAAAATCTCATAAAATCCTTACTGCTACTGGCTCTGATCACAAGATCTCGTAAAATTCTTAATGTCACTGGTTCTGATCACCAGAGTAGAGATATACGTACATCCTTAATGCTACTGGTGCCGAACACCAAGTCTCTGCAGCACACGTCCCGATCACAAAATCTTAGGAAGTCCATACTACCATTCCGATCTGCCTTGTCAAGAAATTTTATGACTATACCTTACCACTACTGGCATCGCTACTATAACAGTCAGCCTAAAACATCTGTATACCGGTTCACTGAGAGTAAAGTAGTTCCCGCGTGCTCCTAACGCCACGCTTGATGTTACTGTAATCTGAGACAAACTAGCCAAAGCTCCCAAACAATACTGTACTCTGCTCTGGTATGCAGACAGAAATATAGGACGAATTAAAGCAATGAAAACCACACGCAATGTCAACAGTGATTCTAAAGATTTCGTCTGAGAGTATGGGTTATCCCAAGGCCTGGAAAGCCCAGTCACAAGTATTACTATTGAAAAGGAAGAGCAGAAAATAGTATGCGAATGTACAGGTAGAAAAATACACCATGCATGCTGGCCATATATGTCGGACTACAGGTTCGTTTTGGATACGTCCTTTTTAACGTTACACACAATGTCTAGCGTATGTATTTCCATACGAAGTATAGCATTTATGTACACGATTAAGTATTGCTCTGCAGGATATGCGGGTATAAATAATAGGCCTGAAGCTCAGGGTAATTGACTGTCAGACACAGCCAGTGGAGCTACCTAGATATGCTGGGGCGGTTTAATTTCTAAAGGTAATTAGGCTGTCAGATTTATGCTTGTTACGGGACGTTTAGAGGGGATTTACGCTCCATTACATCACAGTGAAATGATACCCTTCTTCGACTGATTGCAGCTCCAAAGCGAAAACGTGAAGCTGTGCTGTTTTGTAGTGACTAACTTTGATTTTAAGATTAAAAATGACCCCAACATCATAAATTATATTGATATGGAAGGTTGATAACATCACAATATACAGATCACATCCACTTTTTACTCAGCGAGTGACGCTTCGGTATAGGCACTAATACCATAGTCAAGCTGAAGAACGCTCGCTCTTTTGCTTGGTAACTGTATTAGTACCTATGTGAAAACGGCGCTCATTGAATAAATAGGAGCTGTGATTCATATATTTGTTATATTATCCAACTGAAATTCTGAAATTCTCCGGCCGTAAGTGGGAAGGTCTGTCATCAACCTGCGGATGGTCGTGGGTTTTCCCCGGGCTCTGCCCGGTTTCCTCAGATCATAATGCTGGCCGCCGTCGTATAAGTGAAATAGAGTACGGCGAGTCTTGAGTACGGCGTAAAACACCAATCAAATACTTGAGTACGGCGTAAAACACCAATCAAATACTTGAGTACGGCGTAAAACACCAACCAAATAAATAAATAAATGACTCTAATTCGTGATAACATTTATTTAATGCAAGACGGCCTATATCTTCACTCATACAGAAGTATGGTTCGAAAGAAATAAAGCCCCACAAAGATTCGAACTCCTCTTTGAGGTGCTATCTGTTCTCCAGAGTGAGGTCGTTAGTTCGCTGGACTATGAAGGATGCCTGAGCGACTATGGAAGGAATTTAAACTCGCTAAAATATGACAAAATTGATCTCTCTGTAAAGTTTGTATTTTACACAAGAAAACAAACGTTAACCAAAACGAAACTTTGACGGCACATATAAATACATACATGGAAGTTTCAGTAAAAAGATTTTTTCTGGTTAATGTTGATCTTCATACTGTAAGTTAAACACACAGTGTCTGTGTTTGAACAAAAAGTTGGCGTTTTTGATCGACAGTGCTGTTTTGATGGGTTAATACTAGGCAACCATCTATTTTATGACCATATAACTTGTATAGGTGCTTCGATCAAGTTTTATATTTGTGATTCGGAAATTTACAGAATTGTGCTGGGTTTTTGAAATTTGCCCTTTTTTACAGTACCTCTCTGGGGCCGATTGTCCGCCTTACCGTACCAGGTTCTGTCCGGGTAAAGTAATGACACCGCATAACGTACTTTTTTGTATGATGTAATAAAACCAATCTGCGAGCTATGTAATAAAGGTTACCGTGTTAAGTAATTATGACTTTTCAAACAGGAAGTGTAACAGTGAAGTGATATGTCATAACATTCATGATACTCTGTTTTATTCTAAGCAAGTCTTCAAATCTACTCACCAGTTAGGCCACGTGTTCAGATCCAGTTCTCTTTGAGTTGTCTGTAACTGGCAATGTTAATCGATCAATCCATCAATTTATCATTCAACTAACAGATCCAATCTCACAATGTTCACAAAACAGTGAAAATCTGCACAGCAGTGGATCGAAGACGAATCCAGCTAAGTATTATGCGTGGAATTAAGATGTCTTCAGCGGAGGCAGAGGTTGTGGATCGCAGATTTAAGTGTAAATTATACCCATCCCCCTTTACATACGTGTAAGTCTGGTGAGATAAACACATATATAGAAGGTGAAAAAGGCATCTTTTGTGAAAATCGGATCCCATGTATCGTTAAGCCTTTTGACCCACTTTCTTGTGATCAGAATTCACATTTATCTTAATGGTCTACATCTCCAAAACTACTGATCCAAATACATTTAATGTGTGTACCGGGAATCACTGTAGGTCTCCCAGAAAATAGTCAAGTGTGGTGAGAGTTCGTATTTGGATTTTTACCATGACATCTTCAAACCAATTGGTGGTTTAATCCGGGCACTCAGGTACTCTTCACCAATGAATGATAAATGTGAACAATTCTTAACCACAGCCTTAATCATTCAATCAATCAGTCAAAATTATCGGGACAAATGCAATAAAACTACGTACATGGATTGAGTGGTGAGGTTGATAGTTGGCTCCAAAAAAAGTTTTTAATATTTTGTGTTTATAGACAACTGTTAAGTGCTGGAGAAGCAAAGGGTTTTGGATTGTGCACCTTCATGGTTACACTTGTTTAATAGTGATGGCAAGATGAAGATGTATCAAATCATTGTGGTGTTATACCTATTCAACATCTGAAACGTGGTAAACTTGAATTGGTCTCCTACTAGTCTCCTCGATTTTGATTTTCTGAAAACATAAGACAAAGTCTTTGTAGGACTCTACATTTAACTTTATTACACTGCACATATTAACATACATCGGACAACCTGTATGATTAACTTTCTATTGTTGAAATAATCCATATACCAGCTAGTCAGATAATATACAGAGTAACATTCTTTTGTACAAATAAGGGATAATAATTCAACATGATAACATTGGTAGATCAGTAGTGGTGTAAAACTACCTATACATTCTATACAAATTGTAAGTTTCCAGTTTCAAATAGTGCCAAAAACGTTTACACTTTTAGAATTCTTTGCAACTCACAGTATTTAATATGTATTCAAAGTTCATGTGGAAATTATACATTTTTTCAACAGATCTGTTTGTCGCTCACCTGTTGACAATTTACATTTATATTCAAACTCTCATGGTAAATCAACATAGTTGAATTTTATTTTTATTAATATTGACACTTATGTATAAACATTGGCCATGTAAACTGGTGTGAGAAAATTACTTTATTTGCACTAAAATTTTCCCAAATAAGTGCATTTTTAGAGACAAATAAATGTACTAAAATATTACTTTTGCTGTTGAAACTTACATTTTGTCAGTGGGATACCATATGAACACTTTCCTAAGCTCCATGGAACTCAGAGAATCGGACAAATTGAGTAACCTCATCATGGAGAAATTTTAGGTCAAACACAGTAAAAATAAGCACAGATTTCTACTTACACATTCTGTTTGTTACAGAATGCTTGGATCTTATTGTTTGATATTCCCATCCCTCGTTATATTCCCATTTTTTCCAGTGATATTACAAGTAAACCTTTTAATTCAAATGTATATTTGTATACGTTTACATGTGAAACATGTGTGTACCGATAACTGATATATGAGCTCAGGCAGTAGTGATAAGTAATTACCTATATTACTTGTTTATGATTGTTATAAAGGAATCTAGCATATTTTTGTCATATGTACATTTTTGTTCCTGTGACTGTTTAGCTTGTTAACTGTTATGTATTATACATTGTTTGTTACATGTTAAGTTTTCAGCCAAAAACTGTAGCTGCTATCCTATTGTGTTTTTAATTCCGTTCTCCACAGGAGGAACAAGGGTTAGGGGACAGAAATGCCGTACTGTCTGGGTAAAATATCTCCTGTGTCCATTGCCGAGCTGTGCAGAACACACAAGTTTGTACACTTAAGTTTAGCGCCATGCGCATACACGCAAGAAAACCTTTGCTTCAGCGTCCCAAACGCCTGCTCGTCTTGCACCCTGGTCCTTGTTTGGGCATTGTTGTGTTCCTCATGGTGCGGTTCCTGTTATAATGTTGTGGGTTCTAATTATGGACAGGAACACAACACAGAATGACTCGACTGGTAGATCTGTATTGTCGCCAGTGTCGGTTACATATAAAATCGTAATCTGTAGGATGACAACATTACATCCCTCCCAACGTTTGGAAATAAAGCATGAGATCTTAGTCATCATAGATCTGCTATTATGCACACGATATAAATCGAAATATCAAAATTAATTGTCCGTATAGTCCAGCTCTGACTCTTAGGCTTTGAAGAGCAATGAAATGTTAAGCACTTTATATACTGTACTTGTTAATAATTAAAGGTACAACAAACAACTAAAAGTTCAAATTGTTCATGATTGGAGGGCATCAATCAGAAATGTCAGTCACGAGGTTATATAGTCTCTGAAACGAACCGATGGCTGTCGTCTACGACTGGAAACTCGTGGTTGCACTGATTCATCAAGGTTGTGAGCGGGAGTACATAATACTTCATTCTCTGTTTGGCGCTATCGTCTTTAACCTGGATGTCAGATTGAGAGACTGGTTGGGCAAGTTGTGGTAAAGTTGTGCGGTACGGTCTGTTGATTAGTGGTTCAGCAAGTGGTTTGTCAGTTGAGCTGTGGGGCGTTGCACGGTAACTCCTTAAGAATTTGTATAGTTCCTGTTTCCATGGCTTTCCTTCAGCTTCAGATGCACGCATGGCTTTCTGTAAGGTCTTGGTGAACCTTTCTGCATCACCACTAGCTCTTGGCCAGTACGGCGTGATTCTCCGATGTTTGATAGCTAGGTAATCGAGGAACTGGTGAAACTCTGTACTATTAAATGGAGGTCCATTGTCAGTTTTCAAACCTGATGGTATACCATGTGTGGCAAGTATCTTGTCAAAGGCGGGAATGGTGGATCGTGCAGAGGTGCAAGACACCTTTTCTACTTCAGGGTAACGGGAGTATTCGTCATAGACAATCAGTAAGTAGTCTCCAGAGGGTACTGGTCCAACGAAATCTGCACAAACGTTTTCCCATAGTGCTTGCGGGAGCGTAGTCATCTTGAGCGGTTCTCGACGGGAAGAGTTTTCAGGGGTTACGGCCTGGCACGAGATACAGTTATGAATCTCAACGAGTTTATCGATACCAGGGAACCAAACCTTTTGACGAAGCAGTTTCTTTGTTTTGACAATACCTTGATGTCCAACGTGGGCGAGGTCGCACACTCGCTGTTGAAGGCAGGCTGGTATCACAAAGCGGGAACCAAACAGGAGGAAATTTCCGTCAGAGTTTACTGATAACTCAGTGTGCACTGTAGCAAAGGACTGAAGCTGTCTTGATGTAGCGCTGTCAAGCTTTGCGTTAACATTTGGTTTTTAGGCAGATTTCCATTTGTTGCCTTTAACTAAGCCCATTAAAGTTCGCAACAGTGGATCGGCCTTCGTGGCGTCTTGAATTTCTGCGAGTGTTAGCGCTTTCGGAACTGCATGCTGCGTTAGAAAGTTTATGTGTTCCTCAGCCATCTTTTCTTCACAACTTGGAGCGTCTGGTGACTGAACAGGGTGTGTGGACAGAAAATCAGCTGGATTGTCATGTCCTGGGCGATATGTTACGTTGTACGAGTATCCTTGAAGCTTTAAGATCCAGCGTTCAATTCTCGTAGGAGGTTTCGAGCTGGCTTTGTTGAACAATGGAATCAAGGGTTTGTTGTCTGTAACAACGGTAAATGTTCGTCCATAGAGATAGAGATGATTGTGCAGTATTCCCCAGGTAAGACCAAGTGCTTCACGCTCTGTTTGACTGTAGCGTTGTTCAACAGGCATGAGGGATCGACTGGCATAGGAGATTATCTTGGTGTGGGAAGAGTCTTTCTGAGTGAGTATCGCCCCGAGTCTTACGGGACTTGCGTCAACTATGAGTTCAACAGGTTTCGATGGATCATAGTAGACCATAACACTTTGTTAGGGCAGCTTTAATGTCCGTAAATGCCTTCTCTTCTGCTTGGGTCCAGGAGAACACTGTGTTTTGTCTTGTTAGATCGTGCAGTGGCTTCGACAAGGTCGCAAGATTGAGGATAAAGCGAGCGCAATATTGTACCATGCCGAGGAAGCTTTTAATTTCAGTTGTATTCGCAGGGCGGGTGGTGTTTTTGATGGCTTGCACTTTCTGTGAATCAGGAGAAAGACCATCCTTTGTGAACACATATCCGAAGAATTCAATCCTCGACTTGCTGAATTCACATTTCTCACGGTTCAGAGTGAGGTTGAGTGCTCGTATGCGCTGTAAAGTTGCCTCAAGTCGTTGATCATGTTCTTGTTGGTCACGTCCATGGAGAAGTACATCATCACTAATGTTAATAACACCTGGTAGTCCTTAAAGAGCCATTCTGATGTGGTTCTGGAAGACTTCGGCAGCTGAACACACCCCAAAGTTCAAGCGTTTGTATCTGAAGAGACCCATATGTGTAGAGAACGATCTGAGGCTGCGGGATTCTGGGTGAAGTTCGATTTGGTGGTAACCAGCATTCAAGTCGAGTTTGGAGAATATCGTAGATCCATTCAGTTCAGATATGATATCATCCAGAGTGGGAGTTATGTGTCGTTCTCGCTGAATTGCGTCATTTGGCGCGCGCATGTCAACACAAATTCTGATCTGAGATGGGTTTTTAGGTTTCTCGACTACACGGATAGGGGACACCCATGGTGTGGGTACATCACCAACTGGTTCGATAATGTCAAGTTCAAGTAGTCGTTTGAGTTCTGCTGTCGTACATTCACGCAGATTAAACGGGAGACGTCTGTGTTGGTGAGCGACGGGTTGTACGCTGCTGTCCACGTGCAGTCTGGCTTGAACACCTTTCAATTTACCAAGTCCAGTAAAGCAATCCTTGTACTTAGACACGATTTCATTGGTAAGCGATGTAGGACTGTACTGTATTTCACGAATACACTCTGTAATATTAAGAATTCCAAGATCCACGCATGTGCTGTAGCTGAGTAGAGTGTCGCAATTTCCTGGTGTGATGTAGAAGGTTGTTTGCACAGGTTTATTTCCAGCTGTGACAGTTCCTGAAAATTTACCTACGATTTCTCATGACGGACTAGTTTTATAGGCAAATATCTGCAGTAACTTGTTCATATCACGAGCAGGCTTTAGAGTAAGCTGTGTCTCACTCAACATGTTTACAGCAGCACCTCTATCGATTACAGCTTGGAGTGTTTTTTTTTCGTTGACAGCGACAGTTACTATTGGTTGTTTTGTGAAAATTCCATCACTGTGACTGTATACGGTGAATACATATTCAGCATCTGAACTGGAGTCAGCAAGGTGTGCAGCGCTTCTGACTTGCTTGACAGATTCAAATTTGCCAGTGTCATGCTGTTGACGTTTTTTCTGTCGGCAAACGGATTGAAAGTGATTAAATTTATGGCAAAATCCACACGCCTTTCCCTTAGCTGGACAGGTTTTTCCTTCTGGGTGGGGATATGCATAGCCACAATATCTACAGTATTTACTGTGAGGCTTGTTGCTGGATGGTTTCGCATATTTACGAATGGATTTGCGGGCAGGGGTTGTTGTTCTGTTTTGCTGAGACTTGTTTTATACAGTATTTACAGTCTCTGGGATAGGCTGATTGGGCTGTTCAATCGTCTTCGCCTGGCGTTCGGACTGTTCCATAGCTCTAGCTAAATTTAATATGTCCATCAATTTGAGGCCTGGATCACGCAGAATGCGTCGCCGAATTCTGTTGGAGCTTCATCCCTGTATAAGCTGGCCTTTGATTTCTCTGTTTTGATCCGAGAATTCGCATGTAAGAGCTAACTGGCGCAGACTTGTAGCGTACGTGTCCATTGTTTCGCCTACGTTTTGCTTAGTGCTGCGAAATACGTATGTTTCATGGTCAATGTTTCGTCTGGGGTTGAAGTGAGCATTCAGTTTCTCTAGAGCTCCTTCTAGGTCCTCACCTGTGTCCGGTAACGTATCCAGAATATCACTGACTTCTTCGCCGGCGTAATGGATTAACAGGGCTCTTTGGCGCTTTTTATCTGCGATATCCATGGCAACTAGAAGATTTTGGAAACGTCGGACATATTTAGTCCATCGTTGAGCTATTGATGAAGGGTCACTGTGCACGTCGAACGAAGGGAATGTCGGCAGTGACTGGGCCATCGTTATGTTGTTGTTGCAGCCGCGTGTGCTGTGCGCCACAACAGCTGAGTGGAACAAAAGTGACGTAAAATTCACTGGTTTAGAGTGATTTCTCAGTAAAAGGTTAATTCCCGCGTGTTTTCTGAGTCACAAAATGTCTTACTGATAACGATGTGTCCATTCTCGTCGCCAAATATAATGTTGCGGGTTCTAATTATGGACAGGAACGCAACACAGAATGACTCGACTGGTACCGGTAGATCTATATTGTCGCCAGTGTCGGTTATATACAAAATCGTAATCTGTAAGATGACAACATTACACCTGTATGGTGAGTTTTTTCTCCGGGGTCAGGAGTTTTTGCAGGAAGCATCTGAAAATACATTAAATACTTCAACTTAGACCCCCAATAAAACTTCAACCTACATATATATGTGCAGCTTATGGTTAACAGCTTAAGCTCACCAATTAACTGACTACCACGCCAAAATATCTTGAAGCAAGTCTCTGTACAATTGGCAGCACAAATATGGGTATCTTGCAATTGAGCACCCTTGTTTGTTATCATTTGATGGTTACAAATCATGTGAAATGCAAAAAAACTTAGAATTGTGATATTTTAAAAGATCTTTTTTTAACCGTGAATTAATTATATTTGAAAAGTTATTCTGAAGCTTCAGAATAATTTTAGAAATTTTTTACAGCTGAGACTAAAAATGAGTATGTATACTGCTTAAATAAGACAACAATTATGCCTACCTGAACATTAAGGGTGCGGAAATCCTTGCAGTTCTTGTTCTCTTCCAGCTGGTGGTAGAATCCCTATTTGAGTACTCTACTGACTTGACGAAATCCCGCAAGGTAAATAAATATATGTACAAAGAAACAGCCGCCATTTTTGATATGGCAATACTTAAGAAATTTATGTAATTTGCTCAAGTTTTGTGTAGTGTTTTACTTAAGTCATTTTCGAGAAACACTCCATGATGGACTTAGGCAAAATACTACCAACTTCAGCAATTAAGAAGCTTAAGAAGCTTTGTGAAACCGGGCCCTGTATTATTATATAACACGGTGCAACACACTCTTTCATGGACTGCGAGTGGTAAACGAATGTCTGACTTGACGCAAAAATTCCCAAGTTTCGGATGTAACAAAGGTATAGAAATTACCTCTATGGCAACTGCACTGAAAATGTGTATGGATATTTACCCATTCAGTGCTTGTTATACTCGGCTAATATACATTTCTTTTAGTGAGAAAAGCTACCGGAGCACATTATACATAGATATCTCAGGGGAGACAATGGCGCCTTGCCTGGTATATTACAAACCTCTCATCATATAAAACTGGCGCTGAGCGAACTGAATGAATCCCATCATGCTATCAAGTGAACCAGAACGTCTTCACTTCCACAAAAGAGGCTTAAAGGTTACAAAAGGCACTGACTGTAAATTTGTCAGCTTCAACCCCCAAAGTATATATTTCCGAACATATCAGAAAATTAACCTAGCATGGCCTCATCTTTTAGTTGTTGCTACCAGAAGGGAAAGCATAGTAGTTTGCCCATTCGGTAATATCCAGGGAAAAGGGCAATGACCTTGGGCAAAAACTTTTCTGTTCCAGCCGAGTCAGACAAAATGCCGATATACATTAACTATAGGTGCAATAAACAGTACTGAAATGTATAGTGTTTCAACGACCTATAATATATCTATGGCAGTATTGCCCATTCAATTCTTGGCACTCTTCGAAAGCAAATCTTGGACCCAATTGCTCAAATTGCTCATGTTTAATCTCATTTGAGATCACTCGCCTTTCTACGTAATCCTACCGTCCCGGAAAAAGGCTCATTTATAGACGGGCGCCATCAGCGCAGTTTTTGGGGGATAATTGTTGAAAGAGGAGTATCAGATATTTAATAAGTATTTCCATATTCCTTGAGCCTAAATCTCTACCACTGGTACAAAAATCAAGCACCTAGCTGTATCTGAACTAATCAAAAACATCCAAAATAAAAATAAACTATTTACTCACGTAGGCCTATTAGCTAATGAATATTAAGTTATTCAACATGGAGGCGCCCTCGAAAGACAGCATGAAAAGAGAGTTCGAAGAAGTAATCGCGAATGTCAAGGCAAGCGGTGACGTTTATGTAGAGTTGAAAGGCAAAGTAAGTCACCACTCTTCGTGCGGCATGTGAAAAAAAAGATGCCATTGCAGTCTAATCGACTGGGTATGGGAAAAGTCTTGTATTTCAGCTTGTGCCATTGGTCATCCAGCGTCGAGAACACAGTGAGGAACCCACGAGAACTATTGTCGTATCCATTCGGAATTCTGTTGTGCCAAATGAAGTGCTAAGTGTGTAAATATATTTAAATTGCTATGATTCAGCTTGAGCACGGACGGAGAACCCCGAACGCCTGTAAACAGCGCACAGCGCAACAGTTCTATACGTCCGACTTCACGTGCAGTTGTTTACATAAGGCGAAAGTACACTGTTGACCATAAAGTTGGAATAAAATATTTTAGCCACAATCCCAGAAGTTTAATATTATTTTTCGCCTCAAAAATAATGTAAACCGACACGAATTGATGCATAATCTCTCTTTACTACGTGTACAAAAATGTTTTATTCTATGCTTATATGAGAATTACATAAGAAGCTCTGATGGTAGTGATAAAAAGCCCTGTGCCTGGTGCTTCTCCAGTGATCTTCATTCAGAGAGAGGTCAAATTACCTCGCGCGCAACGGAGTTCTCGGTTTCGCATGGAACAAAAAGTAGTGTAGCGGGGATTCCGGCTATGCCTCGTGCTACTCCAATGCCAATACGCCGGAGAGTGATTGCCCTCCATCAAGAAGGCTACAAACAGTCCGATGTTGCCGATTTTATAGGCATATTGCAAAGTACAGTCAGCAAAATCATCAGACGTCATCGAGACGTGGGTCATTTGCGGCCACGTCAAACTCCAGGACGACCACGACTGACTACGAGACGGGATGACCGCCGACTGCTCAATCTCTCTCGCACAAACCGGAAAATGTCTGCGAACCATCTTCGCCGTTTGTGGCGGAGGCATTACGGAATCAATGTTTCCCGAACAACGGTGAATCGCAGATTACTTCAGCATGGTTATCGAGCAAGACGTATGACCAAATGTCCCCGCCTAACCACCCAACATAGAGTCCAAAGGCTTTGCTGGGCTAGGGAGCACAGACAATTGCAGTTAGGGCATTGGCGACATGTGCTCTTCACGGATGAGAGTCGCTTCTTCCTGAAACCTGTGGACGGAAGGCAAAGGGTTCGTCGTTTGCGAGAAGATAACCTTCGAGATAACTGTGTGCAGGAAAACAATCAAGGGGGTGGCGGTTCAGTAATGGTTTGGGCCGGTATTCACTATGGTGAAAAAACGCCGTTTGTGGTGCCCGACGAAAACGTCAACGCCGTCGTGTACATTGATATCCTTGAAAACCATTGCCTTCCATACGCACGAAGGGTTTATGGAGACAATTTTCGTTTGCAAGACGACAACGCTACACCACACAGGGCCGCTGCAACACGAGAATTTCTTCGGGCACAAGGGGTGGAGCAGTTACCTTGGCCATCGTGTTCCCCTGATATGAACCCAATAGAACATGCCTGGGACAAGTTAGGGCGAGCCATCAACGCACGTGACAATATTGCTGAAAATCTGCAAGAACTGGCACAGGCTCTGATCAATGAGTGGAACGTTCTGCCCATTGAATTCATTAACAATCTGGTCGACAGCATGCAACGACGTCTTGACGCATTGATTCGTGTCAGGGGTGGTCATACGAGATATTAATGACTGTTTCTCTTACAAACTGTATTGTCTGTAACTTATAATACGAAGGGAACAAATACGTTTATGTTTGTGATATGGAGACATTGCAGTAAAGCCTTCAAACCTTTCGTCTTGAAATGCCAGTTTTTGTTTTTACGCCGTTCTACAGCCTATAATCGATCCATTAAAGATTACAATAGGCTGATATGTGTAGAAAAGACCAACATTTGGTGTTATGCTGATATCTACGCCATAATCAAGCATTCAATACCGCGTACAATTAGAATGACTCCGAATTCAGTCGTCGAATTAATTTATTCCAACTTTATGGTCAACAGTGTAGTAATCTCTGATCAGGTGACGTAATGCACGAGCCTCGCTTTCAACGTCGCTGTTGTAAAAAGCATGGCGCCAAAGTATAATAGAGATGTAATCTCTATATTTTACGTAAAATGGTTTAATCCACAAAGTACCAAGCAGGCGTTACAAAACTAAGACAAGGAAACAAAAACAAAGGGAAAAAACAGAAAAGGAAAAACAAAAACCAAGCCATAAAACCAGAACACAATCATATAAAAGTATTTGTTATTATTGCTTCGGAGTGGAAACTGAACGAGAAAACTGGCTGTATAACGATACTAAACCATGTCATTTAGGGTATCAGTGTGCGATCAACTTTTTCATGACTGAATCCATTGCCCAAAGATAAAACTGTGGAACGTGTTATTAGTTCTGACATTTGGATGTGCCATTATGCATTATCAGGCATATACAGGAAAAGGTTGTATAGTTTGACCATTCCAAACACTCGTTTACTGGGGTTACATAGGAGAAGTGTTTTCCAACCTGCTTTGAAAGGATTATGGAGAAGCTGTTAACCAACTTCACGGTATTGTTTATATTTATGTCAGCTGAGTTCTTCTTGCCCTGAATCACGTGGGTTTTATACCAGAAGAACACAGGCTGGAGGCCATGCTGGGATGATGACCTTGGCCTGGTTGTTTAAAACTGTTTTAACACTTAATTCCAGATTTAATCTTAAGCCAAGTTTTCAATTTTGTAGTTAGTCCCAAAATAAATTCGTGAGAGTATATTAAATATGAAGTAAATCTGCTACTCTCATACTTTGACTTTGGACAAGTGCATCAGCTGCTGAGCTTGGCTAAAGTCTTAAATATCAAATATGGCTTCAAAGCAGCATTGGCCAATCCGCAGTCTAACAACTGGGCCCAGGCCATTATGGATAGAACTAAATACTTGAGTAGCTTTCATATACTTTATTTGGTTTATCTGAAGTTTTAGATCACGGTCACCGTCTGTGATAAGTTATATTACCTTGTAACCTGCACACATTACTGAATTTCCCGTTGTTGTTAATGCGTTGGCTAAACACATACCTCTGTCAGTTCAGAGATCTGCCATATTCATTAGAATACGCAATACTGCAGTAATTTAGAGTGTTTGAACAAAACAAAGTCACTAGGAACCAACGCTTGTATACGCAGATTACGAACGCCAAAAACCGCTTTATCGGACTTATAAATTGACAGATCATACGGAATATAAAATGTACTCTAAAGTAAGTGGGATTATTGGGTCCAGAAATATTAAGCCAGCGACTGGTCTGGTTTGCTTTTACCATGGCTTATGGTCCACAGTATAAAGATATATCTTTCTCCACCATTAAAAGATCTAGCACAATGTTGGATTTTACGTGTTTGTGGGATACTAAATGGCGTTTTAATTGAACTGCTAAATTCATAGATCGGTATGACAGGTGTAAGTTAAATGTATTTAATGAATATGTTTGAATGCATGGCCAAGAGAACTTCAAGTTGTAGCATCATCTCATAGCAACATTGAAGAGCCACTCCACAATAGCCACAATAACACAAAAGTACCAGTTACCATCGTTCTCACTAGTAACGTTTTCCTTCTACCATCAAAATCAGTAACAGGAAAATAGGTCATGAGATATACTAATACTTCATCATAAATGATCAAATGCAGTTTACCATTTCGTCTACATGCAAATAGAATATTGACAAAGGGGATTATTAAAGCTTCAGTCATAACTGACGGCAAACTTGCACAGCAGGTGTTGCTTATGACTTGGTACAATTGATCAGTTAATGTAGTTACTGGCTTCTCACATGTAATGCAATTACTACCTTCTCCTATGTTCAGGCTAAGTCTGCCTCGCACACACTGGGTATTACTTTTGGATATCTAATTCCTTTATTTCCCATGAATTAGGACCTAAACACTCTATCCGGTTGTTTACATCTAGGTCTGTGAATTTAACTATACCACTAATGGAGCTTTATTTCGGGATGATCAGTTGCGCTTGTGTCACTGCAAAGCTATTATCACCGTGTATTGTGTGAATCTACGAGAAGCACCAGGGGATCAATACATTAGGGTCCTGCGCTAAATCTACACAGCCCGAAATAGATTGGTTTCTTTTAGCTAGAACGGTGAAAATTGTGTTTTATTGTACCCATTGTCATGGTCAGTACAACTTCCTTAGAGTAAGTGAAGCAAAGTTACCAAAGATCGAATATTATAAGGTTTTATACTTGCCACCAACGTATGACTGTATAATTGGTTTTTGAAATGATTTCCTTTATCGATATCCCGAAGTAGATTAAGCAGTGAGGTAGGACACAGTTCATTCAGTTTAGTTACTAATTTATTTGTTTCTTTGTGTTTTTGTCGATTTCATAGTATCATAATGTGCCTCCCTGTTTGAAATCATAGCCATAATGTTTATGCTGAGCGATAGTGAAAGTATATTGGGCATGGTTTCGGGTACATTCCTTGCAAAGCAAAACTCAAGGTTTTGCAGAAAGCTAACAAGGTCTAACAAGTATTACAAAGTGCTGTCAATATTGCAAAGGTAGTCTACGTAAGGTCAGGTAAATGGGGTTACTTTCAACAAATGCATCCACACAAAAACAAAATTAATGTTTTTAACAGTCAGAGTTCTGTTTTCAATAACATTGGGCATTAAATAGGAACAAGTGTAATTGGATGCAGATCATGATCACAACACCATTTAAACATGTAGTCAAAAATATAGACGTTTTAAAACCGAAATTGCCTTTCAAAGCACCATTTATGGTTAGTTTTATTAAAGGCCTACACGCTGATCAACAATTTTTGATATAAACTATCCTCTCGTTGGAAAGGAATACTGTATAAACTCTGACGAAAACTCTCTTTCATACAAACTGCAGTATTATTTTCCGTTTCTTTAACCACAATATTTCTTGAATGTGTATCATGCTCACGATCCAAACCCGTGACCAAACTATAAAAGCATGTTAAAGTTACTGATGGCATTGGATATATATCAACATTCATCCAAGAGAATAACATTGCATAAAATACGATTCTTGGTTCCTTTTACTAATTGACAAATGGCTTAATAAACTCAAGCCCCATTAGGCATTGGTGAATCATCACTTAAACTCGCCTTCTCACATCTTGTATTTCTCAGGGGCAGGTGGCTCGCCATTTCCTACCATTTAATGCCAGATACGATTTAAAACCTCTAAAATCCTTATTCCCCCAGGTGTGGGAAGTCCATTTGTAAACGTGTCGACACAGATACCAACGCTGAAAGCGGTAGCTAGTAATGTACCTCTCATTTTCACATAATCACGTTCTCAGAAATATATTCGTTTTACCGTGAAAGTGGAAACTACTTAGGGAGAAGCTGATTTTGGACAATTGCCATCTTCTTTGGTTGAATGACCTTACATTATACAAATGAGCCATTAAATGGTAGTACAGACAAAATACCGTTTTCCAAACCACAGTAATTCCACAATGTATGATAAATAACTCACTCTTTTCGGTCGATGGTCCACGCTTAAATCCAGACTGTAGTACTTTCTTCTATAGTTTATTCAAAGATATAATTTAAATATGCTACATAATAGGTTGTCCAGGTCAATGCCATAGGAAACAAATTTATTGTAAGATTGAAGACTATATGGTGTCTTGAAACCATATATCCCGTTCACTGTTTTTATTGATTCATGTTTTACACTTACTCCTTATTTTACTTTAATATATTTCACTTGTTTGGCGGCGTTAAAGTTTTGGGCTAGAATAAACAGCCGAGGTGTCAACACCTAGACAGGTGTCTGAAAAGCCTACAGACCTACAAACAACACCTAGAATCGAACCCGGGACTTCCCTACCCTTCAAAACCATGTCAGAAATTCAAGTGGTCTTCAAAGGATTTTAGGCAACGGAAACGACGACAGAAGTGTCCACATATTGTCGCCGAGCAGCCACAGGCATTGAGAGCTAAGAAAAGAAAAAAATAATCCCTTTTTGTGAATATATATCGTATTCTATAATGGTGATGGGTGATTGGGAAGGGAAGCGGAGAAGTTAAGCCTTGATTGATTTCCATGGTGCAGTGGTCCACTCTCGGTAGGACGAGAGCCCCATGACTCATTGCAATCAATCTCCTTGCCATCTAAATCCAGCCAACGTGTTTCTAATAATGAGAACAAGTTACATCTGCCTGGACTTCAGTTTGTTTAGGCAGAGCTGCAAACTGTTTCATAAGAAATACGGTTCCCAATATAAGCATAAATGTACATAATGTCACGAAACGGATTTCGATGCGTAGCTAGATGTTTCTCCAATAAACAGATGTACAACGTATCTACACCTCGACATTGTACCTAGTGTTAAAACGTTGGCTAACTGCGTATTTGACCAATGAGATCGTGCGTTCGAATCCAGCTTTCGCTACTTCGACTGCGGCTTTAAGTCAAAAAGCATGTCAAGTAGGGTGGTTTTCTCCTCCCATAAATCTAAAAACCGCCATCATATAAATGGAAACTCCTTGAACACAGCTTTAAGCACCAGTCAATCAAGTCAATGGACTCATATGCCGTTTATTCCTGTCTTTACTGAAGGCTGGAAATGCTACAACAGTCTACTTTATGAATTTTTCTTCTAGGATTTTGTTTACAATCCACAAGGTAACCGTTGTGTATGTATATCTATCCATCGAAGAATACAGGCATTTATGTACATGCAGTAAAATGGTACACCCAACAAGAATCTCAGATGCACATCCAATCAGTTCTGGTTTCCCTGACTCAGGAAAAGACAGTCGATATTCTTACACTATCTCAATCTATACTCCCCATGACCACTCAACAATATTCAACATTGACTGCTTACAGCTCTTGTTATATGAGGTTGTATTTTTTCACTCTTATGCCCTTCTAGATATATTAAGCAAATGTTCCATATGCCAAGGCTTCCAAATACCATGTGTGAGGTATATAACCTAGCCCTGGTTACAGGTGTGGCCGTGTTCAATCCATAAGCTGTGAACACCGAGAGGTCCCGGGAGATGAGCTCATGACCATGTTTTGTCTTTGGATGGCCAGAGCTAATTAAACTCGTTAACACCAACCTGTAGTCGGGTCAGTACGTTAATTCCATTAGCACTGTCCACTCTGTCTATTGGAAGAGGCAAATCTACGAGGCAGAAGGATCTACGATTTGAATCGGCCGCCTTCAGGCTGAATATAGTTCTGATACTTTCTTTCACGTGTAAGATTGGTGTGCGATGTTGTTTGAAAGCAGTTTTGCTTTCTAACAATGTTTACGAGAGTTTCAAATAGATTTGTTCTTAATCGGAGATAAACATAGCACATAGCGGAGATTTCCATGTTGTTTTTCCACATTATTATATGGCTTTATGTTATATGTAATGGCCTGTCAGCCCTCATAAACGTTAGAAAAGTTTGAATCCAGACTTAATCTCGGTAAGTGTAAAGGAATCCAGCTTTTTTCTGTTACTGAGGGAAATAAGTCCCTAAGGAATTTAAGAGTTATCAGTTGCTACATCTGTTGAGTGGCAACTCTCTAATATAGAGATATGGCCGTTTTGAGGATACATGTATAAGTCTACAATTCGTGGTGGAGAGGTCAAGACGGTTGTCTTTTGTCGTTCGCGTTATTAATATGTTGTCTATCTACACATACGCACACAGAATTGAACATCTTGAGTGAGGAGATATTCAAGTCATTGTCAGCATCCTTATATAAATATATGCGCCAATTTTGAATCACGTAGCCACTTGCAACAGAAAACTAGCTTCGATGCCACTAGGCTCTAAAGATATTGTCTCTACACTGTATGTAACCTTCAAACATGATATGGTCTCTTTGCTCTCTGTCCCTATTCACCAAACTGAGAGAACACTATAAAGTTGGTCTCTAGGTACTCTGTCTTTTGTCGTCAATCTGTGAGACATTGTTTAAGCCAGTGTTCTCTCTCCCTAATTATCAATCTGTGAGAACACTGTAAACCCTATGTGCGTTCTCTGCCCTTAATTATCAATCTGTGAGAACATTGTGAAACCTATGTATGTTGTCTGTCTCTAGTCATCAATCTGTGAGAACATTGTAAACCCTATGTAAGTTCCGTATCCCTAATTACCAATCTGTGAGAACATTGTAAACCCTATCTACGGTCTCTTTCCCTAGTCATCAACATGTGAGAACATTGTAAACACTATGTACGTTCTCTGTCCCTAATTACCAATCTGTGAGAACATTGTAAACCCTGTGCACGTAATCTGTCCCTAGTCATCAATCTGCGAGAACATTGTAAACCCTATGTACGCCCTCAGTCCCTAATTATCAATCTGTGAGAACACTGTAAACTCTATGTACGTTATCTGTCCCTAGTCACCAATCTGCGAGAACATCGTAAACACTATGTATGTTCTCTGTCCCTAATCATCAACATGTGAGAATATTGTAAACCCTATGTACGTTCTCTGTCCCTTGTCAACAATCTGTGAGAACATTGTACACCCTATGTACGTTCTCTGTTTCTAGTCATCAATCTGTGAGAACATTGTAAACACTATGTACGTTCTCTGTCCCTAATTATCAATCTGTGAGAACATTATAAACCCTGTGCACGTAATCTGTCCCTAGTCATCAATCTGCGAGAACATTGTAAACCCTATGTACGCCCTCAGTCCCTAATTATCAATCTGTGAGAACACTGTAAACTCTATGTACGTTATCTGTCCCTAGTCACCAATCTGCGTGAACATCGTAAACACTATGTACGTTCTCTGTCCCTAGTCATCAGCATGTGAGAATATTGTAAACCCTATGTACGTTCTCTGTCCCTTGTCATCAATCTGTGAGAACATTGTACACCCTATGTACGTTCTCTGTTTCTAGTCATCAATCTGCGAGAACACTGTAAAACCTGTGTACGTTCTTTCTCCCTAGTCATCAAACTGTGAGAACATTGTAAAGTCCCTGTGTTCTATTTCCCTAATTATCAACTTGTGAGAACATTGTAAAGTCTGTAGATTCTCCATCCCAAGTTATCAAGCGGTGAGATTATTGTAAAGCTCATGTACGTCCTCTGTCCGCCTATCAGCTAATCGCCAAGCTGTAAGAGCATAGTGAAGCCTCTATACCATCTCTCGTCCTAATCATATAGCTGTAAGAACATTGTCTCTGCGATGTATCTTCACTGTTCTGGTTTAACAACATGCGCTAACATGTCCACTGATATATTAAATTATTTCCTTAAGTGTTTTGGTGCTTGGTGACGTGCGCAAAGCAAAACGAAAGTGTAACTAAATAGCAGGTGGTTGCTGTTTCCAAAGTGACGTGAGCCAAAGGAACATCATGTAATTTCGTTCCAGGATTAGTGCGTCCCTGGTAAAGCATCTAGGATTGTACGCGGCTTGTTGTGGTATATCGACAGTAAATCGATTCTACACATGATGTGAGGTCAAAGAACAAGCAGATGCGCACCGCCAACCATATGTATATTGATTAGCTCACAGCATGCTCATGGGAACAGTTGGGTTAATGGAGGGGTTTTTTTCTTCAGCTATTTACAACCAGTCCAAAAAGATAACGACTTGGAACTTTTACGGTTGAACAAGTCTGATGGAGGTCTGGTATGCCCTTCAACACAAGTATACAGAGTTCAGAATGAATACAAAAGTAGTTAATATTGATACAATTTACAAACATCCGCAATCCATCAGCAATAATAGCCCATGTGGGAGTCAAAGAAATATAGGTCAGCGCGCCATAGAAAGCTGTGAATGAGTGCTTGGGGTTTAACGTCGTACTTAACAATTTTTCAGTCATATGACGATGAACAGAAAGCTGTGAGAGTAAGGGATGCTACTGGTTGTTGTTTCCGGTTTATGTATCATTTTGTATGCCAGTTGCTACATTGCTTTAGCAACAGATGTGATTTGAATGAAAATCGTGTAATTATGTCTATTCAAAACCAATTGTAAGATTATTTTGCCAAAATAACATCCAAACTATAAAGGAAAGCTGTGTATACATACTGAACATACAACTCGATTACAAATCATATAATAAAACCAATATGCACACTGGTTTTGCGAACTAAATATTGCGTTGCATTGTAAGCTAAACACATTGTAACACATTTGATATCAAATCCAAAAGCCAAATGAAAATCTATTAAATGTGGTGTTGTCGATTTCAGTATTGAAAATCGTTTTCAATTGACATTATCAATGAACAGACTATGATTGAAAATACGTTTTCGGAGTCAGTGAAATTCTTGACAGTTCTTCAGGACGGTTTGAGTTCGTGAGCATGATACCTTGCACGGACTGGTAGGTATGAAGTGAATGCCTAGTGTACAGGTGGCGCGTGCATACAATAAAAATGACTTACTCCAAATTCTATTGATGGGCCTGGCGAGAGGGGAGGATCCGGCGTGAGCTGGTACTGTATGTATCTTCCCCTGGACATGATGGCACCGCCTGGCTTCTTGGCCGATTCAATCGCTCCAAGATAAATATCACTCTACTGCAACACTACCGCCCATCGGCGGCCAGCAACCGCATAGATAGTGATTAATTCTTTAATGCGCTTCCAGAAACCGTAATGGTGGTCCTGTCAAATCCCCGCCGCTCCCATTCCTCTTGGGCCTTATAGCTCGGAGGAGTCGATCTGAGAAACAACAAGGCTTAGTGCAGGATCCTACTCTATTAGAACCACACTCCCCTGACAAATGCTACACGTCATAACAGAGAGCGCGGGTCAATACTAAACATAGAATGGGTTTCCTCAGAAATAAGCATTGTGACTCAAATGTGTGATGTGCTGAATACTTGAAGCACAAAACTAATTCACGCACAGCGTGGAGTGAAAGGGAAAGTGCGTAACCCTGGACAACTCTGTGGAATCCCTGGGGTGAGAACAGAGGTCCATATGTTGTTGTTCTTGATATCAGCCTATATGTTAGTGACCGTGACATTTTAACCACTGGGTCCATTGGAATTCATTCACCACTGTAATTATCACCATGATAAAATAGCATGAGCCGTTATATGATATCAAGCCATTAGTCGTTATAATTTTACTTTTTGTGTTGAATTAGCGCCATCATTGGGTTGTTTGCATCGAAATTGGCCCGTTACGTCATTGCAAAATCGTGTTATATGCTACAAGTTTGCTGCCTGGAGTTTAAAAAAATGTAACAAGTAGGCTACAGTGGCCTGTGAACAAGCAGTCTCATTTCAACCAGATGAAAGGTAAAGGGCCTTCATTAACCTAACTTGCAGGTGTAAAAATCAATTCATTTTCTCAGTGGGCATAGCAGAAGGTTTTTTGTCTATTCCTTTCAAATTACGTTTAGCGCCTGGAAATCATTAATGAAGAAGAAAACATAAAAATGATGCCAAAATCATACGAAAGAGCGTCAAAACTTATTTGTAAATGTGATCTTTAGTATTTTTAAAATTTTTCTTTCAAGAGAAAAGGGTATTTGAAAATATTTTTGTATGGTGGGTATTTGGTCCAACTTTTGGTATTATTGTTGTTGCATAATAATGTTCTAAATAAGGATATATTTAACCTAAATTATGATAATATTTATGAACATATTGAAAATATAAATATAATCCAAACTGAGGTCTAATACATTTGTTACCTGAAAAGAACAAATTCTAGTGCAAAAATATTTATTAAACCTGTGTTACATCCTCATTTTTGACATTATTAAACAAAGACTATAATTACCAAAAGGTGGTCCCAAATACCCACCATACAAAAATTATTTCCAAGTTTCTTTTTCTCCTTCACGAAAAATCGGAAAAATATTGAAGACCACATTTAGGAATAACTTTTCACACTCTTTCATATGAACTGTATGTCATGTTTATGTTTTGTCCACCTTTAAGTTTTACAAGGAAGACCCTTGCACACATGTAGGCCTACCTGTTATAACGGTTGCCAATACCGTTAGCTTTTTTCGCACATATATGTCACAAAATATCTACTTAAAATATATTGTTGACTGTATTGTATTTTATAACATCTTTAAAAAGAACCACATCGTTTTGGGTTTAACTGAAATTGAGAGCCTTCTGGGAAATGGGATGAAATTATATGTTCACGTGTCATATTACGAATACGCCATTCATTTTGTCAGATGGTATTCCTAATATGATTAAAAAAAACTATATCATTGTAAACAATTTTACCTTGATTGTCAATGGGACAACAAAAAATGATCTAGACCCACATGTGGCATTGTACACGATTTGAACACCGAGTAACTTATATACTAACATTGTACACGATTTGAATACTGATTTCACTCATTTGCCTAGAGCATTCCTTGCGTCTTTTCTGCAATATAAGTCATCAAGAAAAATTGAAAAAAACGCTATTCTGGGACGATAAAGGCCAGACAAAGGAACTACTGTAACAATATGGACAATTTTGTGTAGGCTATTTAGGCATCGAAACAAATAAACACCAGCCTACAACCATAATGAATGTTCCGGCTCAATGATCGCTAGACCAATTTCTAAAACAACAAATGCACGTACTTTGTTACACAAGATTTAACAGGTGAGGGCCTACTTATTACGTATTTCAGTCCAAGAAACACGAAAATTTCATTTCATCCACTTAGCTTTTTTTTTTGCTGTTCATATCTGCTTTTATATATGAGAAATCATAAATGTTTCTTCACTTTCATAACAGAAAAAAAATCTGTGTCATTTAAGTAATCCTTCAGAATAATGCAGTATTTCTTTGAAACCGTCTGAGAGGAAATAAAAAAGGGTTTTACATGTAGGTTTGACTCTTATAATTGTTTGTTTGTCGGTAAATTCTTAACGTCTAGATTTTCTTTTGAACTTTCGGTCATTAGACGTAATTGAAGGAAGAATATTAAATGGACTTTGAACATTATGAGTGAATTGGCTTAGGGACTTTCTCTAACAAGTTGGATCATTGGAAACAGAAGACTTGAACACCTAAAAGTTCAATGTCAGACAGACCTTTGCACTCTGGTTCATGAGCTAGTTACATATTACCATCTTTAGATTCTTTGACTGATAAATACAAAGCGTAAATATTTCTTCCTGTAGGCCTGCCAAGTTCTAAGTCGTCTGCATTTAGTACAAATCGTACAGATGATATATCGTGCATGGTGTTGCCAAATTTCTCTGGCGGGGATAAAATAAAAAGAGGAAAACCCGAGTTTCATATTTTAGCATTCTAATTTAAATGTTGGCCCAAACGTATGTTTAAAAAATTGCTAAATATATTTTACAGCCTCCTATCAGATCAATAAAAGCGTACATTTCTAGACGTTCCTTTTTACAATTTTATCCTTATTTTGCTGGCTTCCTATCAATCACAATCCAGCAAATTAGACAACATGTCGACCCTTAGTTCTGTTAAACTACTCTACCTGCATTAGTGCAGGTCTTGTTGTACATAATATCAATCTTTGGCAAATAAATGTAAAAAGCAAAAAAAAAAAAAAAAAAACTCCTAGTAATGTTTGACTCATGGCTGTACTCAGAGAGCATATAGAGTAAAATAGCCTTATACAGTATATCAATGAGTAGACGAATCAAGCAATTTTTAATTCTTTAGCATTATGATGTAAATGTACATGTGATAGCACCAAAGTCAGGGATTGAACTGCAAACCTTAAGCTAAATCAAGTTTGGGTATTAGCTAAGAGCCAGGTGTTGTAGTTATAATGGAACTGAGGGCATCTGGAAGATAGGTTTACATACTTACGAGTACGAAGCCCTAATTTGCCCACAGCATAGGTTTACGCTAGATTATTTGCACAGGGTCAGGATGTAATTTTACTAAATTAGCATGAATGTTTTAAATCCAATTAGCCCAGAAGCAGGAATGTAATGGAATCAAAGTATACCACCAAAAGGCACGGTATATGGGTCCCTTTTTATCGTTTCAATCGTTAAATGAAAAGACGTCACTAGACCGATTATGTATGTACATCGGTAAAGTACACCAAAACACACCTGTTTGATTTTTGTTACATAACCAATACATCGCAATTCAAAGTAAACAAAATTGCTCAAACTGAGAAAATCGAAAGCGCCGTCGTGTTATAAATTTTAACCTATCAGGCGCGAGTTATTTCTGACACTACACGGACAATGTTTTGCCTTTTAGCCATATGAGCGTTAGGTACATGTACGTGTACGAATGGCTCAACATGATGTTTTAGATTCCTCTAACATGACGTAAACCATGGACTGATAAGAATTCCAGATTAAAAGTACATTTATACAGTTGTCAAACACTTCATAACAAAATTGCTCTGGACGTTTAAGTTTGTTTCCATTCCTCTTCCAAAATAACTAAAGTCATATCATCTGTTATCTTTTCTTTTAAAACCTTGTCTGAATCTTTGAAGTATGGTTAATTTACAAACACAGAAATAAGTACGATGATCTTGCATACTTTCAGTGATCTGCCATTTGTACAGACACATTTCCAATCTAAAGCGTGTTATTCAGGTACAGTGTACCCAGTCTGATCATCATTCCTGTCAATCATCTTATTTCATGTTGTACACGTTATTGAAGAACTAAGGAAACTTTAAAAAAAAACACACTTGGTCGAATATTTATTTGCTTTGAAAAAAAAGCGTCCCGTCTAAACACATCAAAATTTCATAAGTTCCTACCCACAGAGTAGGGGCACTCCAGCTTCTGCAAAAACCTGCCACAGTCGTATACGTTAAAACTTGTTTCCCATTCATCATGTTAATCGGTATTTGTTAAATACTAACCCTGATTTATGGAACTAGCATAAAACCGTCTTGATTCTATTATTTGGATGTTACGGTTCAACACAATGTCGGTGGCTCGAGCTCTAAATGATGACCGTCCAAGACATCTGGATTTAGTGCATGTCGTTTTGCATGAGCTCTGTTCACAGATGCAACTTGGGTTGCAAAAAGACAGAAAAAACAGCAGTTCCCTTACACAGCCAGCACTTTTATTTCATCTTCAAACTTTGCAAGGTAAAAAGATGCTTTCGCGATGAGAGCTTCTTTAAGTAAAGCTGATCGCTGCTAAAGGAAACCCATTAAATCGAAGGGATGCTTAAAAGCTTTACCTAACCAAGCGGACGTAAGCAAGCCCCTGAGCTACATAAGAATGTTAAGTGAGAAGAGTTGAACACAGAGAGACCTAGGCTATACCTGATTACCGGCAGTCTTCCTTGGGAAATCAAAACGGAAGGCTATTGTTTGTTTTCTGTGCCGGGAGGATATATACACAACTCCACTCCAAGAATGCTACAGGACTGGCGGGGAAGAAAATTCAGAGCTAGGTGAAAACGAAAGGATTAGAATGTCACATCTTCTTATGAGCTGTACTTATACTTGATGTATCTTCGTATATACTTTGACGAGGCAATTGCAACTGAGATCATTTGTACATTATGTATGTTACGCAGCCTTCGTGGAATTAACCTGATTTTGATCACTAATCGCCATCATCTTGTCCATGCAAAAACTTCACTAACCATTTTCCACATTACTGTTTCTGCACAAGCGCGTCTATCAGTATAAATCATTGATGTGAACGCATTTTGGCCATTCAAATCCCTCTTTTGACTGAATTTACAAAATCTCATTTAACGATATCCACCAAGCGATAAACGTTGTGGGCAGTAGTTCATCTATTCTGCATCATGTATATGTTTTGAACTTCAGGCTAACCAACATATTCTAAAACAACTGGACGTAATGAGAACAAAACCGCAAAACATGGGAGAAAAGGACCCACCACAATCCCATGCACCCGAGAGGAACTACGCCATTGTGCCAGCTAGCTGCCGGCTAATCGTAATTTTGTCCACACACCCAGAATACAAAAACTTTAGAGAACGACTATGCACTGTTCGGACATTGGTTGATAGTTATAAGTTAATGTAG
This sequence comes from Liolophura sinensis, assembly GCF_032854445.1. Taxonomy (NCBI): domain Eukaryota; kingdom Metazoa; phylum Mollusca; class Polyplacophora; order Chitonida; family Chitonidae; genus Liolophura; species Liolophura sinensis. The sequence continues at coordinate 52,965,555 of NC_088302.1, read as the reverse complement.
AATATATGTTGGGGGCCTCCGTGGCTCAGTCGGTTAAAGCGTTAGCGCAGCGTAATGACCCAGGAGTCTCTCACCAATGCGGTCGCTGTGAGTTCAAGTCCAGCTCATGCTGGCTTCCTCTCCGGCCGTACGTGAGAAGGTCTGTCAGCAACCTGCGGATGGTCGTGGGTTTCCCCCGGGCGCTGCCCGGTTTCCACCCACAATAATGCTGGCCGCCGTCGTATAAGTGAAAAAAAAAAAGAATATATGTTGAGCTCGTGATGACAGAAGCCTCAGAAATGACAGCAGGAGTTCGGTATGTCCCATGTGATTTCATGTAAAGATTGCTACCATAAATATCCCCGAGTTCTACTGGATCCAGAGTTTAAAGATTTAACTGTATCTCCAGACGTTTTGATTTTTGTGATGACTGCCAAGTGTATGGATAGGGGAAATAAGGCAGCGCCTTGAAAACCCATCGGACCGTAGCGGAAATCGGATTCGAACATGCTGAGGCCATGCACAACGATCAAGGGCTAGTGGGTTTGCAGCGAAGCAAATGAAAGTGTGTTAAATCAGCAATTAAGGACCACGTTGACTACGATCAACTATATGACGGAAACGAGGAAAATAATCGCACCTAACATGCTATACATATTGTGCAGCTGTCCTGCCATGGAACAGGCCGGTTGAAGGTAATCCCTGGTCAAAGGAGCTTTCTTTCGTCGTGCAAAACATAACCAAAACTATTTGATCTATTCTAAACTCACAAACGTTAACTTTATTTCACAGCAATGTAAAAAATATCACTAGGCTTAATCATCAATCCCATCAAATTACACCTGAACGGCAATGTATATTTTAAAATGCATAATCTACGGACTTCAAATATCACAATAAATTCGTTTTGGTGGTTGTAGTTTTTCTTGTACAATGCGTAGGACGAGGTAGTGAATCGAAGATAAATACACACTGACAAATACTAACGTGTTCGTATTGACCTGTATAAGCTATACATTGTACCCTGTTACATCTATTGTCGTATTCAAAATCTCAAAAAGGCACGGTATATGGGTCCCTTTTTATCGACTCAAAATCAATTCATTCATTTACTGATATCGATAATTCATTTCTCAACATCAACTATTTGTTTACGGATTCCAATAACCCATTTGGCACGGACAATTTACACTGATATTACAATGTCTACGGAAATACTATATTTTCAGTAAAATATATAATTTATCGACACATGTTTATTAATACTGAAACGTCTATAACTCAACAATAATATAGCTCATCAGTTCTGCTGAGCTTTCCTTTCACCTTAGCGTATTTTCCATCCTCTTACTAACCCTTCAGATTCCACTCTTCTGTTCAGGCCCCATTTTTATCCAACATCTTAGAACTTAACTAAAAATATTAACAAAACTACAATTAAAATGTTTTGCTCAAGGAAGATTTGCAGACTGATTTCTTACCTCAGAACAATGTACCAGACACAATTTGTGTCCTTCCCTATTCTAATGTTTGGCTTTCTAAGCACTTGCAACTTATGACTACCTTGTTTGAATACATAGGAACCCAGGTCTTCCTCAGAAGTTACGTGGTGTTGAAACTTTGATATTGTTAAATATGGTAGCCAGTGGCAAAAATTCCCCTACTTACACATGGGCATGAATATAAATACATACCAATATTGACACGTTTTTGATATGGCAGTTGAGATCGTGTCAGATATATACTCCACCCCTATTCTATAATATTAAGAGAATATCTTATAGGATATATACCACACATGTGAAGTCCAGGCAAAGACCCAGAGCTCTGACAGTGATAAGCACTATGTAATATGCCAAGAAGATTTGCACAAGTTTTGCGTACGGTATGACTTTAACCTCTAACCACTTGGCTATACAAATGAACTGCAGACAGCTTTAACAAGAAGGTGGTCACAAAAAATAAATCATCTGCTGAAAATCCAATAGAGAAGTGACTTTCAGCGAGAAGAGCACATTCATTTAGCCTAGTAACGGATTTCTTCAAGTAGAGTAGTTGGAACTCACAAAACATCAGTAAGTACAATAAAGAACAACCCTAAATATAACAGTTGAACAAATAAGCACAAGATAAGTTAAGTTACATTAGGTTCAATTAAGAAAACAATCAAAAATGCTTATGTACATATCATGTATATGTAATCTCAAAATCATCAACAACTGTTTTGATAAAAAAAAGACTTGTCCACACATATATACACACCTCTAGACCGTCACACATCAAAAATGTCAAACAACAAGTCATTCATTCAGCACACTTAACACTCACTGACTAGCATATTGGATGGTCCGTGTAAAAGGCTTTAGACTTTGCTCTGGTATTGAGGATGGTATGTCCACACGACACTGCGTACACAGCTTATATTGATGATATCAGGATTCCAGAGCCACAACTTTGCTCAAACAGATAGGCTCTACCCAAGATTATCAATCCTGCTCCTGAGACATCATAGCTTTCAAAATCCTCCTTCGTCGTCAATATAAGATTCTCACACTCAAATGATCACCTAGTAGGCTCAGGTTTGTGATGAGATGGATATTACGTGAAAAGTGAGTTCATCAGTTCTGGAGCTCAGTTGATTTACAAAAGTATGCATGAGTCGTGGAGCGCTCATTACCTCTGATCAAACTAAGCAGTCAGGATTTCTGAGCCATCCTTGGTGATCAATATGGTATGCTCAAACTGAGCTGATCGACTCTGATCTACAGACATGGCAGTCCATCCATCCTCTAGGATACAGATTTTCCCTCCACCAGCTGAAATCACAGGCTCTGAAAAAAAACAAAAAAACACCTCACTCACAATAACAGACAGCAAGAGATAAGAGAAGAATCTTTGGAACAACACAGATGATTCAACTAGATAATAAATCAAATGTTCACCCTAGAGTGGAGTAATGAACTTAAATGAGACGTATTTTAATAGTCAGATTAACAATGAAACTATAATTGCAACCCAGCATCATTTAGTCATGGGGCCTCAGTGGTAAGAGTGACAGTGCGGCGCTATAACCCAGAATCCTTATACCAATCCAGTCGCTGTTAGTTCAAGTCCAACTTATGCTGGCTTGCTCTACTGTCATACGTGAGGTGTGCCAGCTACCTGCAGAATTTCATGGGTTTCTCCCAGGCTCTGCCCAGTTTTATTTCACCATAATACTGACTGCCATCGTATAAGTGAAATATACAGTGTAAAACACCAATCAAATAAATATATGAACTATTTAGTCACAAACTCTATGAAAGCCTCTTTGTTTCTATATCTTGGTGTTATAGTAGCAGTATGTATGATATGTCGCCAAGTGCTCACTCTATACTGTTTCAATGGTTCCCTGCATGATGTCTCCAATATATCATGGCTAAGTTTATAATACTATATGTAATTGTCAAAGATACACAGTTGTAAGATTCGTGTAGAATATACAGTCACGGAAAAAATTATTAGACCACCCTTGCTTTCTCCCATTTCTTGTTCATTTTAAAACCTTGCACAACTGAAGGAACATTTGTTTGGGCAAAGAAAGTGATGAAAACAGAAATAGTTCATAAGGGTTTTATTTAAGAGGTGATATCTATCAGTTCTCTATGACTTTATTGACAATGACCAAAATCACTTAAGTTCATACATCTGTAGATGTGGCAACTGTATTCTCAAAAACATGTTGGCTTTTCATTTTTTCTCCTGTCTCCTAGTCACGTAGTCACATGACTCTCAGTCTCACACGGGAGTTAGTACTTGATTGCATGCCCATTGTTTTTGATGACTGCAGCCATGCGCCTTGGCATGCTCTCCACCAGTTTGTTACATTGCCCTGCGGTCACAGCAGCACATTCCTGTTGCAAAAATTCGAACAAATTTGCTTTGTTTTTGGGCTTGTGGTTCTCCATTTTGAACTTGATAATATTCCACAGGTTTTCAATTGGATTCAGATCAGGTGACTGAGCAGGCCAATTCATGGTTCGAATGTTCCGGTTCTCTATCCAGGTTTTAACTGACCTTGCCGTGTGGCAAGGGGCATTGTCTTGTTGGAAAATCCAGTCATTCGAGCCAGGAAAGAGTTTAGCAGCTGATGGAAGAAGACTGTTTTCAAGAGTAGCTCTGTATGTGACTTGGTTCATTCTCCCTTCACACAACTGCATCTGTCCTGTTCCACCCATACTGAAACAACCCCAGATCATCACTGATCCACCCCTATGCTTTACAGTAGGAGCAAGGCAATCTGGTTTGTAGGCTTCCCCAGGCTTCCTCCTAACCAGTAAGTTGGCTAGAGTAGGCATCAACTCAAAATTGGATTCATCATTGAAGAGAACTTTGGCCCAATCATCAACAGTCCAATTCTTGTGATCCCTCGCAAAACGCAAGCGGGCCTTCCGCTGCCTCTTGTTGATGAAGGGCTTCTTCCGTGCCCTGTGCGACTTTAGACCAGCTTCAAGAAGTCGGTTTCGAACTGTTCTTGCTGAACAAGTCACATTTGTTGACAATGCCCACTCATTTCTAAGGTCTCTGGAGGTCTGACGACGATTCTTGATACAGGACCGGATGAGTGCTCGGTCATCTCGTGGGGTAGAAAGACGTTTCCTGCCTCGACCAGCTAGCAGTTTTGTAGTACCATGTTCGGCTTGCTTTTTCTTGGTGTAATGAACTGCTGTCTTAGAGATCTTCAGTTTTTTGGCCACTTGTCGCTCGCTCAATCCAGTATCCAGCTGTGCCAAGATGGCTGCCTTTCTGGCTCCACATAATTCTTTCGTTTTAGGCATTATGAGGGCTGACAACTACCGAGTTGTGCTGTGTCTTAATATATAAACAAGAGACCCCTATTTATGTAAGCCTACATGTAAACAGGAAACCACTCTTTATGTAAGTCTGCATGTAAATGGAAAGCATGAAATTGCCTCGCATACACCCTAGGAATACAACTGACCTTAAAGCATATCAAATACGACAAAGTATTATGGAATCAGCTGGATTTTTGTCGTATTCATTGTAATCTTCGGTTAATACACCTTTAGGGTTGCCAGGCATTAAAATGAACAAGAAACCAAAGAAAATATGAGTGGTCTAATAATTTTTTCCATGACTGTACATGTACTTCACCATCTTATGTCCAGCCTGGGATATGGCATGTCCTACACACCTCAACCAACCCCTTAAAGGAGGACTTACAGGCAGGTAATTTGAGCCTCCCTTCCAAATTTGTTTTTTTTGTTCATTTCCTTGGCATTTCATTTCACTTTCATCATACTTTGGTCATAAGAAGACTGTGTTGTCTCATCACAACAACAATGCACAATGGACAGTGTGGTCATATTGCGTCCAATGCACAATGAACAGTGTGGATTGTATGTACAATGTACACTTCATAATGGACAGTGTGGTGATATAGAGTACAGCATATCAAGAACTCTGTAGTTCAGCCTGAGGGATGCACAATATATGTGTATATAAAGACGCACAAGGAGCTGTTTGTAGATACAATATGACACCTGAAATGTCTGAGGCCTTTAGGCTTGTCTACACAGATTAATAAGTAACGACTGCTGCTAATCAAGCACCTCCAGGCATTCATCACTCACCCACAGTAAAGGTCATTCCTTCCTTCATCACTGCACTGTCCTCATGAGCTATCAGAAGCAACAAAAATGCATTTTCTTAGCTGGAATATTTCAGAGGTGTTCAACTTGTTACAAAATAAACAAAATGAGCATATTGATTGTATTACACTGTCTTCAATATGTGCTTCTGTTAAATTCAGTGATGTTTATTGAAAACGAAGACATCTTTAAATAAATACACCCACATTACTTTTTCATTTCAAAGGATACAGCACTTCAAATGTAACACCAAAATCTGCTGAAAACAACCATTTATTTTGTGTAAAATCGAGACTATGCCACATCTTCCATTTGCTCACCAGAGTTGCCTCCCTTAAAATGGTGCATTGTCAAATTGGGTGGATATAATTTCAAGCATTAATAGCACAAACTACAGCTACTCACCTACATGAATGATGTCAGGAGGGCCATGGAAGTACTGGCCTATACCATGACCACAGAACATGGACATCACAGTAAAGCCCCGAGTCTCAGCAATTTCACTGTCAAGGCAGAATTACAAAACCATGAACTATCCAACAAAAAGCAGGTCTGTAACATGAATCAGATAATAAACTGTCGGTCCATGTGTCTGCACATAGCTAACACCTGACAAATCAATTAAATACATGCACATGAATATGTACCTGATTTTGCATCCAATGTCAGAAAATCGGGCACCATCCTTACATACAGAAATGGCTTCATCTCTACATTTCCGGGCAATATTAACCAATCGTCTTCCTCCCTCATCTACATTACCCACACAGAAAGTTTCAGAACAGTCGCCATGGTAGCCATTGTAAAACACCTGACAATACAACAGAAAATAGCACATAACCAGAGAAGCCAACACTAAAAAATTTTAAAAACAAGATGAAACAGAAAATGTTCAGTTGGCACAAATCGGACTGGTTTAATAATACCTTTACAACAAATACATAGTCCTGCAAGTACATCAGTGCGGTATGTCTTCAGCGCCATATAAAAAAAATAGGATCTGGTTTAGCTCTCAGAAAATATTCAAAATGTTGAGCACCACATATCAGAAAACCTTACCTGTATATGTACATCTAATGCAGTATTAAACAAATTATTCAGGATTAAAATTATACTTTTATACAGGCTGTTACAAAAACCCTCAGGACTGGCTGGTCATTATGTCTTACAGCGGAATCACACTTACTGTAACATCAATGTTGATGATGTCTCCGTCTTCCAGTCGTCTGCTGTCTGGTATGCCATGACAAGCCACATTGTTCACAGAGGTACAGACAGACTTAGGGAAGCCGTGGTAGTTCAGAGGGGACGGATAGGCCTTGTGTGAGATACATAGGTCATGGACAAGTTCATCTATCTCGTCTGTGGTCACACCCACCTGTGGGACAAAGGGACATTTAGTTAGCCTGTACAGAAAAGTTCATAAACACGTGACATTCACAACTCCTCTTAATGTGCTGTCCCTTGATGAAAATTAAATTACTCCTTAACGGCTGAAGTGTACTTTCATTACATTACTTAACGTTTAAACGTTCTACACCATCTTCAGCTACGTGTTGCTTTTCTCACTTGATAACAATTAAGACTAATACTGATCATGAAGTCAAACTGATTTTTAGAAATTACCTGCCACAAGTAAAATTGACAGAATTTAAATTTCAAAAATGTATAACAATAGTTTAGTTTCACAGGTTAACAAAACTCTGGAAAGAATTTTTTTTTTTTGTATTTCATGGAGATAATTATGCACCACTTATTTTTAAGTTAATATTGTAATTTATTTATTTCTTTAATATATGTTTGAAGATTTTTTTTACAAACAAAAAAATGGTCAGTTTACAAACATATAACAGGTTTGTTCCAAAAATGTGTCAAGTAAATGCAACTACATCATACCTTCACAGCTTCACCAGCGATGGTTAAAATGTGCCTTGCCAATGAGCAAGATGTCCTCAAGGTTTCAATCTGTTCACTAGTCTTAATCTCTATATCTGTCCTAGGTTCCTCGGAGTAGCCTGAGCTGGCATAGTTAGGCTTGGGAACACTGTCAGGGACAGCCCTCTGGGGACTGACCTCACACTCCCAGGGTCGTAACAAGGAATAGTGGACTCTACCAGCTTTACCCCTCACAACACCACTCCTGTACGTTTCTCTCAACAGTGCACTTTTTACTGATGACAACACACTATAAGTGATACCTGTTCACGGTATGAAAAGATAACAATTGATTTATTTCATATCAATCACAATGACATGATGATTAGTATTATTTTACTTACTGTATTTCACCTAATGTTTACCTTTTTTTCAAGTTTTTTGCTGAAGTCTGACTGATTTGGCCATCTTGTAGGGCCACTCATGAAGTTATATTGATTTCTTATCAGACAAACTCATGTGTAGGTATCAAACGTATCATTCTAAGGTTTTATTGTGTTTCTTAAAGCACATTTTTGCAGGTTAAGCTTTCGGGTGAAATAAATCATTCCGTAACGCAGGAAAATCTGACAAGCCCGGAGAAACCAGGCCATGTGTTTCCCTGTTCAGCTATATATAGAGGGGAGGGGAGCAAAATCAATTTGGAACTCACTTGGGAGAGCAACTTTATGCCATAACCGGTACAGCAGCGAACACAAGGCTAGAAATAACAGTATCCCCCTACCCTCCGCCCTTCCACATATGCATGTATAACGTCACTGAAGCTGCAGTTAAAATATAGAGGAATGTATGGAGGAAAATACATTCAGCTTCGTCATGAGACGAAAGTATATTTCATACACCCACAGAATAAGTTCAGCCTTCGCCGGTAGGTAACGCACAAGCCACGTACAACATTGCACGTCCAGTTTTCGACACAAAACTTGACTTCAAAGGACTCAGAAATCCACCATGAACATGGATAAAAATTCATCAATACTTGTAGGACATGTAAAGTCCAAAAAAACCCCCAATCCTTCCATTCATTACTGAGGATGTCATTTGATTTAGCCGGTATACCTCTAAAAATCATTTTTGTCTTCTGCTAGATTTGAAGTTCATCGAGCCCCTTCCATCATTTCCAAACTAATGACCAATATGAGGCAGCATTCAGAGGTTATCATATGCAATATTTGAATAATCACGGCATATTTTTTCTGCTGTAATTCGGTGAAAGTTACTTAGTATAATATCGTATTACTCTGCTCATTTCACTCGGTGTGTGTATATTGTTTAGTGGTGTAAGCGGCCGGTGGCAAACGACACGCGTGGCTGTCAACCACTGGCCGGCGTGGGCAACACATCTTCGAGCCGATAATCTGAAAAGCGGTAGTAGGGATTAAAATTTCCAAGCCGGACCAGCCAAAATTCAATCACAGGTAAGATGTCATCGTCACTAATCTGCGCTAAAACGACAAATTCGATCAGCCACAACCAAATAATCTTTGACTGGATTTTTACCGGTTCTGTAGAGATGGGCCCTACAAATTGCAGTAAGAGTTTTGACTGTGTTCTGGCTTGGCACTAGACACTAGTGTGATATTGTATAGATTCCGTACACAAATCTGGAATATAGATCACTTAAAATACGTACCTGTCTGTTTACAAGTGCCACAGATGTTGCTGTCAACAGTGAGCAAGTGCACATTTATTTCATTAACATGTCGGCGCATTTTTCAGAGCTGTTTTGTTTTTGTTTGTTTTGTTGTTTTTTTTTTTACTTCTCTTTAGTCTTTACTGCATGTACTTCGTCTAATACCAGGTAGGGGCTTACATATCTGGTTTTTGTTCTTGACACTCAAAATTCCGCCACAGATAAATTGAACACTGCAGGCAATGTACAGGCTATCTCAGGCAGTTGGAATTGGAATTTATCCAGTTTCCACTATAGGTTCATCCTTGTGTGGGTTTACTAGTGATGACACATGGGAACACCTACCTAGAACTGATAGCTGTGATGACTGTGACTACGGACAGACAGATTATTTGGTGCCCAGCAGTAGTATACTGAAGCCAGCAAGGGAAGTACACAGGTGTTCAAGGTAAGCTAATGGAACAAGACAGGGCTGTGATAGTATACATAATCACAGCCCCACAGAGCTGTGCAGGTCTACAGGCCTGAGTAAACAATTCTTGAGTATGCAGCATCAAATTCTTCAAACTTTTGTTTTACAGAGATGAGTGTAGCAGTTGAACTGGTTGTTTTGGTACTTTTCTGCTTTCTGAATGTACTGGGACATGTTGAAGGAGGGGAGATTAAGAATCTGAAATGTCAAGGTAAGATTTAGTAGTCATATCTGATTAAATGTCCATTTGGCCAGATACATCGGTATATACATGTAACTTACATGTCCAAAACAATTGACAGTAAAATGTATCTGCAAAATTTCAAGAAAAAAACATATATTACACACCTGTCTTCTGTGTGTAAAAGTAATTTTCATACATATATGAAGTTTAGAAACTACCAAATTCAGTCATTCTGTATTTCATATTATGGGAGAATACTGTATTTCACCTTAGTTTAGCTTGTAAAAATGCTCTGTCAGAAGCACATAAACCTTAAGACGATAGTTTTGATGCCAATAAATAAGTTTTTCTAATATAAAAAAAATACAATAATACTCAAACTTCAAACTCTTAAGGGGCCCTATAAGGTGCATGAATCTATGAGAATCGAGCAAAATGTGTCATTTGAAATAGGCTAAACTTCAGGTGAAGTACTGTACATCATAACATTTGTATTGATAAAAAAAAAAAAACAGTTTGGTACATGACTATACTAATGTTGGTTCATTTGTTTTCTGTTTTCCAATTTGCCAGTGTGCAGAGCTGTTGTAGATGAGACTATGTTTAGGATCAGTATAGTTGATCCAAAGAGAATGATTGAAGTGGGAAGTTTTCGTGTGGACAGTCACGGGAATCAAGCCAGATATGAGGTATTTGTCACAGGTGTCTATGGAATCCAAAATATGCAAATTTCATTGTAATTATTAGACAATATTAAATGTTGTAATTTAGTAAGCATAATGAACATTCAAAATTCTATACCTTATTTACAAAGCTTGAATGGATGATGTATTAGGGGAGATAATCAAAAGCGACCTTGCAGTCTCTGTTAGATTATCTCCCCTGCACCTACCTAGGTACAAAACTTTTGCCTTCAGAACCAATGGCTTGAATGAATGCTATGGCATGATGATGCAATGAGCAAGTTATGTGCAGAAAGGAACAGTCCTTTGGATAATTTCATGGTGCTGTGTTCTTTTAATATGTTTTGCTTTTTAAAAGTGAAAATGATATTTGACTGATTACTGGATTGCTTGTCACATAAACATATTTCTCTGTTCATTTTTTCTGCTGAGGTGCCTTATGCTGGGTCAGAGACTCACTTGACTGAACTGTTTGAGGAAGAGCTGTGTACTCACATGCACAACTATGGGGAGATAACTGACCAAGAAGGCAGGACCAGCATTGTGCGCATGTCTTCTAAAGAAGAGAAGCCTGTAAAACTGACAGGTGTAAAGATAGACGCAGACAGACAGAAGAAGTACCTGGCTGCTGTAAGTTCATACTTCAGTATTATGCCTACACAACCCTCCATGATACAGGCGGCCAAGCCACCATCCTAGCCATAGACATCAAAGCATTGACCAGTGAGTGCATGTTTAAATCCAACCAGCTTTAATATAGGAAAGGAATGGTTTCCTCCACACACACCCAGTTTTGCAGTATTTAAAATTGAAGTAAATTAAAAATAATGCATATATTACTTAAAAAACAAAATTTATTCTAAAAATATGTTTTCATAGAATGAAACAGAAAAGATTTGTTCATTTTAAGTACATGATGTAACCAATGGTGTCCTAAATGCATTGACCTTACATAAGGCAAAATATTTCTGTTGATGTTGGACAGAAACTGCGACTTACCCTGCAGCTGATGCCATATGTGTGTTTACTAGGTTATCCCTTTGTTGAGCTTTGAAAACTGACGTTGCTGAAGTGATTTGATCTTCATTGCTGAGTTCATAGGTTTTTTGCAGGATAAATTCATTACATGGTTGCTCTGTGAGAGGTGTAATCTGTAATATATAGAAATTAGCCCTAATACGGGATAGTATAAAGAATTATTCAGCACTAATTTACATGAAAATCTCTTAAATAAATGATCTGTTTTCACCATGACTGTAACAGAAAATTGAAAGACTGCTATAATTTGACATCATTTCTTTTTCTATGCCTTGACAGTGTGAGGAACTTTTAGAAGACCATGATGAAGAAATGATGGTTGTTTTTAAGAAGACAGACGTTCCTCAGTTTGTTGCTGAGCAGAAAGTTTGTGTGGATATTTCAGGTTAAGATTTCTGGTTGATTTTGCTGTTAAATAAATATTTTTATTCGCATTTTTGTATAACTCAGGACTTCAGAAACTTCAAAAACATCTATACAATATCAAGTTTAAGGTATCAGGCTCTTTAAGTCCAACTTTTTGAAATTTTCTTCAATTGTTTTTTTTCTTTACTGGTCTCCTTCAAAGAAAATAGAGATATGTATTGACATATGCCTTTATTTTGTTCATTTAGGATTTTGCACCCCGGAGGATTTGGTCCTTCCTATGCCCAGTCCGACCCTAGAGGAACAAGAAGCTGATGTTATAGAAGACCTGGAGAAAAGACTAGCAGAAACAGCCCCCAAAACACCTGAGCCAGTTAGAGAAGAAGATGATGAGGGACAGACAGATGGACAGACAGACACTCCAATAGAGGCAGAGAAAACAGAATTATGATGGCGGTCTGTAGGAATTATATTTATTAAACATGTTGAAGTGCTCATTGTCTCATCTTGTATAGTATAATACTGTACAAACATTGCCAGGGTTAACCAGGTTTTTATTTTGCTACCAGATTTTATTTCAGTGTAACCATAAAAAGACAAATGACTTAATACTTAATGACACATGTTACATGCGACTTATTGACTCAAATGTGACATCTGACTTACGAATTGACACAAGTGTGACGTGTGACTTACTAAGTTACACAAATATTACATATATTAATTTACTGATTGATAAAAATGTTACATGTACATGTAGCTTTGTACTGGGTGACATAAATGTTACATATGACATACTCACTGATACAAATGTTATGAGGGGCTCTACATTCTATGACACAAATGCCACATGTGGCTTTATTAAGTGACACAAATGTTAGAAGGCTAGATTTGTGTCATTCAAGTGCTATGGATTACTTACCGATTGACACAGATGTTAAATGTGGCTTATCAAAATGTGCACATGATTATTTGCAAAATTGAACGAGTGAGTTCAGCAAAGCATTGCGCTCTCAGTCCTATGTGAATGTAATGTGAAAGGCCTGGTTTTCTTTAGTTTCATCAACTTCACACTTATATGGTATTAATTGAATAATTTTTTTTACATATGAACACTGCACAAATATAACATTATGTTTTGAATATGTCCAAGTCTGAAAACATTTTTGGTTGAGATTTGATTATTTGTATCTCATGATGCTCTGGAAATAACAGCCTGAGTATAATCCATGTATTGAGCCAGTTAAATGAAAATAAAGTGCCTTTTGCCGTTATAGGCAGTTCGGTTTTATCTGCATCTTCCAGTGACTGAACATGTGGTATATTAGTTACTGTACATGCAGGCAATTGTACACTCACAGGTGGCTTTAACAGATGCGTTCTTGGTAAGTCCCAATGGAAAAGTGAATCATTTTGTAAAACACACATACCTTGGCAGAGCAAAAAGACAAAACGTTTGTGTGACACTGTTTTTTATGTGTTTCTACATTAGAAGTGGGGTAACTATTGGTGAAGGTGTTCAGGCTATGTGAGAATCTGGTACAGAACCATCTTAATACAGTGAGTTTTGCATTAACATCATGCTTAATGTGGATCAAGCTATTTTCACGGTGTAAGCTCATCACACCTCGTAAGGAATTTCACTACTTTGAGTGTACATATCTGCACCCACACTATTCTTTATCTTGGTGTTCATTTCTTCGCTTGTTTCGTCTTTATTTTCTTACACTTTCCAGATTTTATGAATAAAATTGCATTTGTAATCAAGTATTGTTTATTTGCTTTTGTAAATTGAATATATGTAAAATAATTCAGTAAACGCTATTACTGTTGACAAGAATACATGTGACTGTTCACGTGCAGCATGAGCCAGGGCCCTGGCCAATGGCAGAGGAGATTGACACGATGTCTTCCATTCCATGTACACGTGCAGCATGAGCCAGGGCCCTGGCCAATGGCAGAGGAGATTGCCACGGTGTCTTCCATTCCACCTACACGTGCAGCATGAGTCAGGGCTCTGGCCAATGGCAGAGGAGATTGCCACGATGTCTTCCATTCCACCTACACGTGCAGCATGAGCCAGGGCCCTGGCCAATGGCAGAGGAGATTGACATGATGTCTTCCATTCCACCTACACGTGCAGCATGAGCCAGGGCCCTGGCCAATGGCAGAGGAGATTGATACGATGTCTTCCATTCCACCTACACGTGCAGCATGAGCCAGGGCCCTGGCCAATGGCAGAGGAGATTGATACGATGTCTTCCATTCCACCTACACGTGCAGCATGAGCCAGGGCTCTGGCCAATGGCAGAGGAGATTGACATGATGTCTTCCATTCCACCTACACGTGCAGCATGAGCCAGGGCCCAGGCCAATGGCAGAGGAGATTGACACGATGTCTTCCATTCCACGTACACGTGCAGCATGAGCCAGGGCCCTGGCCAGTGGCAGAGGAGATTGACACGATGTCTTCCATTCCACCTACATGTGCAGCATGAGCCAGGGCTCTGGCCAGTGACAGAGGAGATTGACACGATGTCTTCCATTCCACCTACACGTGCAGCATGAGCCAGGACCCTGGCCAGTGGCAGAGGAGATTGACACGATGTCTTCCATTCCACCTACACGTGCAGCATGAGCCAGGGCTCTGGCCAGTGGCAGAGGAGATTGACACGATGTCTTCCATTCCATGTACACGTGCAGCATGAGCCAGGGCTCTGGCCAATGGCAGAGGAGATTGACACGATGTCTTCCATTCCATGTACACGTGCAGCGTGAGCCAGGGCTCTGGCCAGTGGCAGAGGAGATTGACACGATGTCTTCCATTCCACCTACACGTGCAGCATGAGCCAGGGCCCTGGCCAGTGACAGAGGAGATTGACACGATGTCTTCCATTCCACCTACACGTGCAGCATGAGCCAGGGCTCTGGCCAGTGGCAGAGGAGATTGACACGATGTCTTCCATTCCACCTACACGTGCAGCGTGAGCCAGGGCCTTGGCCAATGGCAGAGGAGATTGACATGATGTCTTCCATTCCACCTACACGTGCAGCATGAGCCAGGGCCCTGGCCAATGGCAGAGGAGATTGACACGATGTCTTCCATTCCATGTACACGTGCAGCATGAGCCAGGGCTCTGGCCAGTGGCAGAGGAGATTGACACGATGTCTTCCATTCCACGTACACGTGCAGCATGAGCCAGGGCCCTGGCCAATGGCAGAGGAGATTGACACGATGTCTTCCATTCCACGTACACGTGCAGCATGAGCCAGGGCCCTGGCCAATGGCAGAGGAGATTGACACGATGTCTTCCATTCCATGTACACGTGCAGCATGAGCCAGGGCTCTGGCCAATGGCAGAGGAGATTGACACGATGTCTTCCATTCCATGTACACGTGCAGCATGAGCCAGGGCCCTGGCCAGTGGCAGAGGAGATTGACACGATGTCTTCCATTCCACCTACACGTGCAGCATGAGCCAGGGCTCTGGCCAGTGACAGAGGAGATTGACACGATGTCTTCCATTCCACCTACACGTGCAGCATGAGCCAGGACCCTGGCCAGTGGCAGTGGAGATTGACACGATGTCTTCCATTCCACCTACACGTGCAGCATGAGCCAGGGCTCTGGCCAGTGGCAGAGGAGATTGACACGATGTCTTCCATTCCATGTACACGTGCAGCATGAGCCAGGGCCCTGGCCAATGGCAGAGGAGATTGACACGATGTCTTCCATTCCACGTACACGTGCAGCAAGAGCCAGGGCCCTGGCCAATGGCCGAGGAGATTGACACGATGTCTTCCATTCCATGTACACGTGCAGCATGAGCCAGGGCCCTGGCCAATGGCAGAGGAGATTGACACGATGTCTTCCATTCCACGTACACGTGCAGCATGAGCCAGGGCCCTGGCCAATGGCAGAGGAGATTGACATGATGTCTTCCATTCCACGTACACGTGCAGCATGAGCCAGGGCCCTGGCCAATGGCAGAGGAGATTGACACGATGTCTTCCATTCCACCTACACGTGCAGCATGAGCCAGGGCCTTGGCCAATGGCAGAGGAGATTGACACGATGTCTTCCATTCCACGTACACGTGCAGCATGAGCCAGGGCCCTGGCCAATGGCAGAGGAGATTGACACGATGTCTTCCATTCCACCTACACGTCCAGCATGAGCCAGGGCCCTGGCCAATGGCAGAGGAGATTGCCATGATGTCTTCCATTCCACCTACACGTGCAGCATGAGCCAGGGCTCTGGCCAGTGGCAGAGGAGATTGACACGATGTCTTCCATTCCACCTACACATGCAGCATGAGCCAGGACCCTGGCCAATGGCAGAGGAGATTGACACGATGTCTTCCATTCCATGTACACGTGCAGCATGAGCCAGGGCCCTGGCCAATGGCAGAGGAGATTGACACGATGTCTTCCATTCCACCTACACGTGCAGCATGAGCCAGGGCCCTGGCCAATGGCAGAGGAGATTGACATGATGTCTTCCATTCCACGTACACGTGCAGCATGAGCCAGGGCCCTGGCCAATGGCAGAGGAGATTGACACGATGTCTTCCATTCCACCTACACGTGCAGCATGAGCCAGGGCCTTGGCCAATGGCAGAGGAGATTGCCACAATGTCTTCCATTCCACCTACACGTGCAGCATGAGCCAGGGCCCTGGCCAATGGCAGAGGAGATTGACACGATGTCTTCCATTCCATGTACACGTGCAGCATGAGCCAGGGCCCTGGACAATGGCAGAGGAGATTGACACGATATCTTCCATTCCATGTACACGTGCAGCATGAGTCAGGGCTCTGGCCAGTGGCAGAGAAGATTGATACGATGTCTTCCATTCCACGTACACGTGCAGCATGAGCCAGGGCCCTGGCCAATGGCAGAGGAGATTGACACGATGTCTTCCATTCCACGAGCACGTGCAGCATGAGCCAGGGCCCTGACGATGTCTTCCATTCCACGAGCAGCTATCACCCCACGGACACGGACACGGACACAGATAGTGCAATGCGAACGCATCTCAGGGAAATTCTACCAAAATTTGAAAGTGAAAATGTTAAAATGTTTCCGCCATAGGAAGTTTAAACATGCGCACTAATTCTTTACTGCAGAACAGTGTACTAACCACAGTCTTGAATTCTTTCCTGTTCTGAGCTGGCCCTACGTCGTTTTAATCACTTGCAATTGATGATTTTAGTCTTAAGTTGCTTAATAGATACGAGCTCACAAGACCGTAGAATCAGGTTGGAGGCCAGCCATGCTTGTCTGGCTTAAAAAGTGGAAAACTTGAGTCTTCCCCAGCTTAGCTTTGTTAAGAACGAGGGGATAGTTCTGGTCTGCCTGGAGTCACTGTGCAGTGACTGGTTTAGTCATCATACTGGCCTACTAATATATGGTCTTCATGTCACACGGCAATATAAATATGTCGCCTTAGGAGTCGGCCTTGCGCAAGTAACTATCGTGGGCTAGTTTCACAGAAATCATGTTGAGAGTGACGTTAAATCTTTACGGAACAGAATAGCGTAATCGCGATAAAATCTGAGAATAGATTATCGATTTATATAAATACCAGATTACCATTTTATGAAGATATATAATATAGCCTATACATGTACCAATATCCTCGAGGACCAAGCATATAGTAGGTACATGTCCAACTTCGACATACATATTGAAACTTACTTGATTTACTTTTATGAGTGTTTTACGCCGTACTCGAATATTTCACTTATACGACGGCGGCCAGCGTTATGGCGGGAGGAAACCGGACCGGACTCGCGGGAAATCAGCGACCATCCGCTGCAGGTTGAACTCAGCGCGACCGCATTGCCGAGAGGATAAATGCAATGAAAGCAGGATTAAGATATTTATATGTATTCTTCCTGGAAATTATCAGGACCGCGTTTTTGAAATTGGAAGTTGTCATACCTAGAATATCGACTTCCTAACATCATTGAAAACTGAGGTTAGTGTCTATAAAACGCCAAAGCTATCTTTGGTTTACTAGTATTTTTGTTTGATATACATCACAAACTACGAGTCCATGATTTAGAGCAACCCGCAAACCTCGAAATCAGAGGTCCACACCAGTGAGTCAATGGCGGTTCCTACAGGGAACATAACGGACATACGGAATGGTTGACACAAGCAAGAGTGCGAGGCAGAGTACTGGTGAGAAGGACGACGAAAATCTGTAGTGAGGTCTAACTATTGTTTCGTAATGGTGCAGATAATGGCAGACAATTGTTGAAGAAGAAGTAGGCCTCGGCAGCCCAACAATATTCATACATTAAAGCGTTGGTTTAATTATATTGCAGATGCCTGTTATCCTTTAAGACAGTCAACATTACGTCTAAATGTCTGTCCCCAGTATGTAGCTCAAAGCACACACCTATACACATGCATGCTGTTGTTTTGGTTTTGCTGGTTACACACTTCACTTTGCGGCTGTCTTTTTCCCTTTTAAGAGAGAAATATTTCTCATAAAATAACTGACCGATCAAGTCTCAACGTTATACGCCATAAAACGAAGTGTCTCGTGATCTTAAAGTAATTCTGAATTCATATCACCTTATTATGTGGGAATTTAAAGACCATAACATCGCAAACAACAACACAAATGTAACCAACCCACCCACTTGGACAGCATCAGAATTTCGTCAACCGAAAAATATTTACGTAAAGTTAACGAAGTTTGGCCCGCCGCCGATGTAGGTACTATTGTATTAATTGTGACGTTATGGTCTTTGTTATTTACAGAAAACAAGATGATACGAGCTTTATTAGTATTCAGTTATTTACCACTTATACCACTTGTAAATTATACGATTTTATGGAATATGTTATTTGACCAAACGTCTGTTAACTGCTGACAATCACAGTGACCAGACAGTTACCGTGACCGGACAGCTACCGTGACCAGACAGTCATCGTGGTCAGACAGTTACAGTGGCCAGACAGTTACAGTGGCCAGATAGCTACCGTCACCAGACAGTCATCGTGGCCAGGCAGTTACCGTGGTCAGAGAGTTACCGTCACCAGAAAGTCACCGTGACCAGACAGTTGCCGTGATCAGACAGTTACTGTTACCACGTAGTCACCGTTGCCAAACAGCCAGCGACCAGACAGTCACCGTGGCCAGACATTTGCAGTTACCAGACAGTTACCGTGACCAGGCAGTCACCGCTATCAAATAGCCACAGTTACCAGACAGGTACCGTGACAATCAGTTACCGTAGCTATCAAATAGCCTCAGTGACCAGATAGTTAGCGTTACCAAACAGCCACGGTTAGCAGACAGTCAAGGTGACCAGATAGTTAGCGTTACCAAAGAGCCACCGTTAGCAGACAGTCAAGGTGACCAGATAGTTACCGTGACCAAACAGCCACCGTTAGCAGACAGTCAAGGTGATCAGATAGTTAGCGTTACCAAACAGCAGATAAAATCAGATAGTCAACGTGTAGGCAAAACAAACTTGGGAACGTCGTGAAACTGCGTTGAAAATGAATAAATCGCCATTTTGTTGCCATGGAAGGATGTCATACCACATTTTATAGCACATAAATATGTAACAGGTATAACGACTGCTCGTGGAAGGTACTTGTACTACAGTGTCCAGAAATACTGGAGACGCCAGAAAGAACACTATTTCCTTTACGATGCTTTATTTGTCAAGCCTTATCAGCTGGTAACGTTGACAGGTCACAATTCTATCACAGGGGTGGTCAAATTATAAAAGCTAGATTTTAAAGAACAAAAACCAAATTGATGTATTTACAGAGAAGTGTGTTGTTTCCATGGTTTGCTTCTTAAACAGCATTCATCAGAATATATGCATATAACAATGACTTTGTACAGGCAAAGTAATGGCTCACAAAATAAAATTAAGGTTTTTTTTATACAACTGTTTGGATGAAAACGTGATATAAATATTCTTTTTGGTGGTAGGTTAATAGTTTATTGTTACATAATTTTTTAATTTGGCTGAATGTTAACTGAAAGTTTATGCATGTGTATACCATCTTCTTGCCTACATGTACATAGCTATCATATGATACCCTAATTCACGAAACTGCCTTGAATTCTAGTTTCCTCAGGGAGTGTTAGAAAAGACTGATGGTTGAATGCGCATTGCATTAATATTTGGCGCTATTTGACGTGTACATGCCTATACGTATATAGTAATAATCTAATGGCATATTTCCAAATCGCTTGATTTTTTTCTATAAAAGGCGAAGACCATGCCTTTTTGTGCGTTTTTATTGGTGACTGCAAATAGTGTCTGCTGACCTTAATTTTCATGATGCCAACATTGCTGGGTTTTTTTGCGACGTGGGTTTAGAAGAAGAAACCATATTGTCTGGGGACCTGTAAAACTTCTTGAAGAGTGGTCAGCAACTTTGTCGCGCTGCAGCCATCCACCATTTTATTTATACGATTAGCTGCTAATTCCAGTTTTTTTTTCTTTCATGATCAATTAGCGGAAGTAGAGTTAAATCCCTATAGAAATCTTTATTTGAGTATAGTTGAGCCTCGAGGACCATACCAGCATACTCGACACTTCTATTTCTTATCCATTCTGTAACTTCTCAAAAATAGGTCATAAATGTCGTCATCGTCTGATATATTCGGAGAGATCCGGGAGTGAGTACGATTCCGACCTGTCACTCAACTTCTGAAACTCCGCTTCTAATAGCTCCTTCAAGGCCTCTTGTTCAGCTAATCTTTCACTGGCAACTTTCCTCGCGTGCAAAGCTTCATTCTGTAAAACATAACCATAACTTTGATTGGAATACTGTATTTGTTTTTAATTCGTGTATTTTCAAGGCAGAAAATAAAGAGAAAAAACATAAATGCTTGTCTTATATGGCTGATTAAAATTAGGGCTGATATCAAAGATATTTGGCTTCCTGTTCAAGCAGTAAACAACCGTTCAATGTGCCAACAGCTTATCAAATTAGACGTTGTATATGACAGAAATAACGTCTGACTGAAACCTTTAAAAGTCTCTTCCCAGTTCAACAGAGAAATGCACTAAGGCGTTTATATGTCTGCTTCATCAAATCTGCACTGGGGTAAAGACCACTTGTCTGTCAAATTAACATGTTCTCTAAGCTCATTGATTGAATGTGCACAAACAAGGACATCCCTGCCTTGAAGGTACATGAAAGTGCTTAGATTGAGCAATCTTATCTTCAAAACTCTCCAACAGCCAATTTCAGAGGTCCCAACCAGCCCAAAAGGGTGTCATTTACATGGGAAAGTGATCTTTAAGGAGATAATTCGGTTGAACTTCGGATTTCGGTCAAATCAACCTTCTCCTATAGCTACAGTTAAGCAGAATACTACCCCTTCCCCAACCCTCCAACAAACACATGTCACATCGCTATTACCCGTGCCCGCTTGTTGTCCTGTACAGAGTTGTAGTGTTTGTTATACACTCTCCGTCCTCCGGCACGTTTCACATGGTCTGGCTGCTCCTGAGTACCATGGAGAATCAGCTTAACATTGGAGATCTGTCCTCGGTTGATGTCATCAGTCTGACAACAGATTAAAGTTTGGTGTTATTATTAAAGTTACTGAAAATACCATTAGTCTTGGATCATACTTCATTCCAGGTTTAAATAATGGTAAAGTACATACCGATATCCAGTTAGGTAGATAAAAGGGACACATAGCCTTTTCTGCCTCTTCTCAGATATTTATCATGAGAGTAAG
Source organism: Liolophura sinensis (assembly GCF_032854445.1). Lineage (NCBI taxonomy): Eukaryota > Metazoa > Mollusca > Polyplacophora > Chitonida > Chitonidae > Liolophura > Liolophura sinensis. The sequence continues at coordinate 52,943,878 of NC_088302.1, read as the reverse complement.
CTAACGAAATTGTCTAAAAATCTTAATATTTGAATATTTAAGTATTTAAATAAAAATTACTCTGTATTATGCTAACATGTGAAATACTAGGTCCAGAACTCCCTCCGTTCTCACTGTGTGTGGGGTCCTGGTGACTAAAGGGCTGACGACGCTTGTGAGACTTTTAACGCAGTTCGTCTTATATCTCTACGTCACATGTGGGAAAGTTTGTCAGTAAATCACCAAAGGTCGGTGGTTTACGCCAGGCACTCATCTTTCCACCAGTTACAAAACTGACTGTCATGGTATACGTGAAAATTCTTGCGCAAGGTGTTATGCGACGAAAAAAGGTCAAGAACAAAAATCTTGACAAAGGTATGACAATATTTCGCTTATTTCACTGATCTGTGTATCACTTCTGGGCTATGTTTCATTGACATTAAGATGACAAATACTCACATCATCTCGTATCTTCAGTTTCCACGTACCCTCGGGCTTCTCTCCCCAGGAGTGAACAGACATGAACGCCCAGTTGTTAAAGCCTTTGGTAGATGTGTCACTTGGTCTCTTGGACAACAGCATGGTCTCGGTACCTAAAACAATACAAAGTGAGTAATAAATTATCAATCCAAGATTAACGCTTATTTGTGAAAGCCTATGGTAAATATGATACTGAGTCATGGACAGTAGCATGTTCACGCGCGAGACAGGCGTGTAGCTGGAGCTAACATGCCCATCTCCCGCGTGATCATTAGCAGATCTCACCAGTTTCTGCCACAAGATTGGATCTGCGCCGTAAAACACACAAATTAATATTTCAGTGTTTTAATTTAAAAGTGACCTTTGCTTAACAAAGTTCTTCTTGAAAATAAATACCCACACTTATCAGCCGAACCATTGTATATTTCAAGCACGAAAGTTGTGTACTGTGTTATGGGGTGGCAAATAGTCTCCTTACAATGACGTCTTATAGCACATGCTTAGATTTCTTCTGACTTTACGTACCCATGGGCGACGTAAGGTTGATGTGTAGTGCTCCGCGCTTAGAGTAGTCCATGGTAAGTACAATCTCCACGTGTTCCAGGTAGTTAATCTCCATGGCCTGGTGTTTACAGCCTGACGTCTGTATGGTTATCACAACCTCTTGGCCGTTGTGAATTGTCCTGGAAAACAATGTGGGCATGATATATTGACACAACTGCAATAACAAATTTTTACTGTATTCGGAGCACACTTTCCAGAATGAATCAATCAATTTTTCAGTCATATGTCTTTTTGTGGCAGGGCGAGTCCATGCTGCCAAAGTCCTGCTGCCACTGAAGTATCGTGGCAGACAGCAGACATGACAACTCATCTAGTCACATTATACTGACACTGGGCCAACCAGTCCTGTATCCTGGCTCTAATCTCTCAGTGCTGAGCGCCAAGTGAGGCACCAACACACATAATGATGTGAGTTTAATCAATGTAGGAGGCCCTCTCCGACTAAACAACATTGAGGATTCCTTTCCCCAAATCTTGAGACGTCGCGTTGCTACGTTGCATTTCGATATTCACCGGCTTCTTCCCAAGGTGTTGCTGTTCCCGACCCACTTTCACAAAAAGTTTGAAAATCACTTTTTCGTAATTTTGTTTTACTTAGTCGTGTAGACATAAAACAATTGCTAAAATTTGATTAACATAGTTTAGTGAAAGTGGCCCAATGAATGGTTTCCTCACAGCCTTTTCGGTGTTATATATCACAAGTATTCATGTGTACAGGTGTCCTTTTAAAATCAATTAACTAAATAACCAAGTAATCTAAAACAGCAGCGATAATTTGTATCACAGTTAAAAGGCAAATCTACTACAGGTCAAGCACAACTGGTGAAGTTGGGAACTGGTACCACAGACAAATACTGAGGGGTAGCTTTAATACCTGTGAACTTAAATAACATTGTTTGAAAAGCCCTACATAAAATGTTTTAAATGAGTTCATGTCAAGAAAATTCTAAAGTTTTAACAAACCTCACTCGGCACTATCACACACCTTTTCCACAAATGTCGTCCAAAAGTTCTAAAATTATAATTGAGCCCCATACTACATTCCAGAAATACTTCTCTCTGTTCTCCGGCCAACATTTTTCCGCTAACATTTTCCCGCCAACGTTTTCCCGCTATATAACAAATCTGTGTTGTACCCTAGAGAGTTATCTTTAATGAAGTAATGTTTACATAGTTTGGCCATATGATTCGGAATGTTGTTTATGTGATTATCAAATTATAAGAATCGGTCACATGGCTTACTATAGGGAATGAGGATTAGATACAAAGAAAAGATGGGTGATTGATTAGGGCAGTCAAAGATTACAGCTTTACTTGATTTCAACACCTATTCCAAAACATATCCATCCGCGTTGGAAGTGTCCAAAGGTGAATAATATGATGGGTACATGGTACAGAAGAGAAACGTTACCCCAGTGGGGCTTCATGTTGAGATGTTGCAAATTGGTTGCCTTTACTGTATGCGACACATCTGGTCTACAGATGTCCATGGAGTTAATTAGACAACAGCTGATACTCTGACTTGACAAACCACACGTCAACGGACACTCCCATATGGTTAGATCAATCGGAACTTTCGGCCACATTCATCATTATCGCAAAAACAGTGAAACGTTAAGATAAAATTGGATATGTCTACCTTCATTGTTTTTTCTTGCATTTAGACTAAACATCATAAGAAGTAAACTATCACAGTTTAAACGGCAAGTCTACTACAGGTCAAGCATAACTGGTGAAGTTGGGAACTGGTATCACAGACAAATACTGAGGGGTAGCTTTAATACCTGTGAACTTAAATAACATTGTTTGAAAAGCCCTACATAAAATGTTTTAAATGAGTTCATGTCAAGAAAATTCTAAAGTTTTAACAAACATCACACGGCACAAACTATATACCGGAAATAATTCTATTTGTTCTCCAGGCAACATTTTTCCCGCCAACGTTCTCCCGCTATATAGCAAATCTGTGTTGTACCCTAGAGAGTTATCTTCAATGAAGTAATGTTTACATAGTTTAGTCATATGATTCGGAATGTTGTTTATGTGATTATCAAAATATAAGAATGGATTACACGACTTACTTGGGTAAGTTAGATGCTTTTGTTTGATTTACTTCACATATCGCTTTTTCTGGAACGATCTTCCAAATTGCTGGATTAGCTTCTTCAACAAGTTTAGCAGCGTTCAGTAATCCAAAGCCAAAGCGGCTGTTGACCTGATAACCGGCGCCATTCACCTTCCATCCGGGATTCTTATTCAGGGGAGCGTACTCTGACGTCCACGTCACGAGATGTTGGACGTCACGCCATGTTAACGTGGGGCTGGCAATTAAAGACAGAAGAAAACAATCACTGCACAGCCGTTACAAGGGCGAATTTAGGCTTTCTATTTATATATGCGGTATATTAACGGAAACAAATCAAATGAATAGGTACAAACATCAAATGTGGTAGGTAATAAACTTTGAATGGACTTCCCTCAAAGAAGGCCATTTCAAGAGTGACGCAGATTGGATAGTGTTTTTTATTGCTATGTGTAGCTGAGAGTAATTGTCGTACTTTGTTTCCAATGCAAGAGCCACAATTCCTGCCGCTAGGGGTGCTGCTGCCGAAGTACCCGTATGGTCTTTCGTGCATCCGTTATGGAGGTCTGCGCTTACCTGCGGGATAAGGGAATGAGGATTAGATACAAAGAAAAGATGGGTGAATGGTTATGGCAGTCGAAGATTTCAGCTTTACTTCATTGCAACACCTATTCCAAAACATGTCCATCTAAGTTGGAAGTGTCCAAAGGTGAATTATATGATGGGTACATGGTACAGAAGAGAAATGTTACCCCAGTGGGCTTTCATGTTGAGATGTTACGAATTGGTTGTCTTTACTGTATGCGACACATCTGATCTAGAGATTTCCATGGAGTTAATTAGACAACAGCTGATACTCTGACTTGACAAACCACACGTCAACGGACACTCCCATATGGTTAGATCAATCGGAACTTTCGGCCACATTCATCATTAACACAATAGCAGTGAAACTTTAAGACAAAATTGGATACGTCTACCTTCATTGTTTTTCTTCCATTTAGACTAAACACCATAAGAAGTAAACTAACCACGCTGAATTCATAATCAGCGATTATTTTAGACCACAAAAAGTTTAACGCTGTAAATCTGAGAACAAATGAGTATGACCGCTAAAGGCAGGTTTCTGCTGGGTTCCCTGTTACCGTGAAGAATATCGTAAAAGATCGTGTTACCGTGACTGCAAGATTAGGCCCCCTACTAAGCGACAATCGTCCGATTGGGTTTTTCACGTATAGAGATTTGGTTTACTCATTTTTGTATAAACACATATTTTTTTTTATCTCACCAAATCTGATCGAGATTTGGTTTACTCATTCCCGTATGAATACATATATTTTCTTAATCTCACAATTTTCTGATCCTCATAGGCGCCGCTGGAGTAGGTGGTGGCCATAGTGGAGGCGCACTTCTCGGCATACCAGGGAGAGTCGCATTGCTGGGAGGCGCTACTGATGGAAAGGGTGTATATACTGCCCGTATACCCGTCACAGTCGCAATTGTCACCGTAACGACCCCCGTTACCAGAGGCCCACACATAGATCACGCCCTTGCCACCACGGCCCTGGCACAGAAAAAAGTAAACACGTATTGAATAACCACTTGATTGGTGAACAAACGGGTTAACTGATTGATCCATCAGTTGCCATTTCATGACTGTTTCATGTTCACTGTTTCCCCGGTCAATTTTCAGTTAAAATCATTAGCAAATGATTTTACCATCTTTCCGTTATCTGAACATCGCTTACATGCTGGAGTACATACCATTTGATTAAAGTCTTGCTTCTTTACGCAACAGTATTTCACTAACATCACAATTGTTATGTTCATGATTCCAACGAGCTATCCATGTGTCCTACTAGAAGCATGCATGCAAGGTCTGAATTCAACAAATGTGGACCTCGTCATCAGATTACGTGTTATACGTGTTTTCCGGTATATGCTTGAGGTTGGCCAACTTTACCTTGGTAATTCCTGCTTCAAACGCCTTCCTCGCCAGGTGACCAGGTCCTTCCACTGTTTTACCATCATCGTTAGGTCCCCAGCTAGCACTGTACACATCGATATAGGTATGGTTGAAACTAATAGCGTCAGCTTCTAATCGATCAGTTACTCTACCGTCCAACATACGAACGCCTAGAGGGAGGAGAGAATTAAGGAAACGCACTTTAAACACCGTGGCGAACAAAGATACATAATTTGAAGAAAAGCGGGTATTTAAAGACATATCACAATGTACATCAAAGTATAGAATCTGTAATTTTATGTCTTACAAATAATACATCTAGAATGTTATGTTTTATGTTCGGCATCATGTTTTAGAAACTTTAAGACGGGAATTAGTGACTTAACTGTGATTAATTTACTCAGTTGAAACCTGGGGTTATCTGATTATAGCGTAACGCTACCTTGGCAGTTTTCCATGCATATCCTGATGAGGATTTATCTGTGTTTTGATATATAGTGTTATTGTCATATTCTCTTAAAATGTTTCACCCGGGGTAAAAAGTATGTTACATACCCACAGTATCTTATAGAATTAAAAACATATAATAAATTTACCCAGCCAAAGACAAGGCAATCCAATATATCTAGCACCCCATTGTGTCATTATAACGATTTCAACTGAAAGTAGCAGTTGTCATTGCCGCCCTCTGCAGAAACATTGTATACCCGAAATTTGATTAAGTAAGCAAATGGTAGCAACCATCACTGAACATGGTCGGTGTAATAATCAGACGAGACTGTTTCAAATACAATTTTGCGGTGCCAAAGTCGGTTTACCACATGGCCGTGTTATTTTATATCTCTCTTGAGACCAATTTGGTATCGTAATGAACAGCCGTAAAAGCATAATGTCAGAATGGCAAGTAATGATATAAAACTCAATTCAATTTAACAAAAATGGGTACAGCACACAGAAGCGGAATAACATAAAAGAGGATTATGTTTTCAGTTTAAATCCTTGCCATGAAGAAGTGAGCTCAGTGACCGTTACATTATATCTCACTTGGGACACATCCATATGCAACTTAGTTTAGGCGAGGTGTTTTGTGAAGGACGAGTTAGTTGCAAGACATGCGCGTGCGCACATCAAACTCAATTGTTCCCAACGAATCACTGAAACGTTCTTTAGTTCTGCTTAAAAAGCTTTGGAATCTATGTTATCGTATGTGCCGTCAAAGGGCTGAGACCTCCGGATGAAAATCTTTGGCCACTGGGAACAGTGGATGGCAGGTGGCGTTAACCTATGGCCCGTTTTACAAGTCATGGTTGCGTCGTAAAACAGGCTCCTGAGATGTCAGTGGTGGCCACAGCTGGGCGGAAGGGAGAGAGGTGGAAACTTTATTGTAACGGTACACAAATGTTTAAGTGTGGAGATGATGAGGTCACATTAGATTTATTTATTTATTTATGTGATTGGTGTTTTACGCCGTACTCAAGAATATTTCACTTATACGACGGCGGCCAGCATTATGGTGGGAGGAAACCGGGCAGAGCCCGGGGGAACCCACGACCATCCGCAGGTTGCTGGCAGGCCTTCCCACTTACGGCCGGAGAGGAAGCCAGCATGAGCTGGACTTGAACTCACAGCGACCGCATTGGTGAGAGGCTTCTGGGTCATTACGCTGCGCTAGCGCGCTAAACGACTGAGCCACGGAGGCCCCTGAGGTCACATTAGAAGTAATTTGTCTCTTTCATTTTTCTGCTGAAACAGTAGATACCTCTGCAGCTAAATGAAACCAATAATAATTCAGCTAATAATAAGTTTATACTTAAGTTTGTATCATTTGATGCATTTGTAATATTCCAGATACGAAAAGATTTTCCACTTGCGGTCGAATTTGTTTAATCATACCTCCAATTTTGGCATTAAAGGCTATGCCCACACCGCATATACCGTTGTTTGCAACCATTGCGATTTCTCCGGCACATCTTGTCCCATGCCTGCAGGAAAATATTGATTTCAAATAAATACACATAAAATACACATGCTTGTTTGGTCAATATTTATAAAGGCTACCTCACTTTTACGACATCTGCCATCTTTTACCGCTGAGAAAACACATTGCCTGATTGGTTAGGAACCAATGATAAACCATGTATTTAAAACTGTTATTTAAATTACCAAAGCTCATTATTATTCTATTTATTCGGGAATGAATCATGAATTAGATCATGCATTCGAAGAATGAATGATTGCTTATGGCTTAACGCCACTTCGGCAATATTGCACCCAAATTATGGGAACATGCATTTAATGAATCTCACTTATTTAGAATGTGTCTACACATCAGTTTTGGCACACTGGTTAGAATGCGAAATTACGTGTTTCTTACGCGTTTTTTTTCCCCAGTTAAATCGCATCTGGGCATTGCGTGAGAATCACTGATCAGAACACATGATGATATACTCAATGAAGTTACCTTTTACGTTACAGTTAGAATGTTACAGGCAGACCATATCTGATGACTAAATTTAAAGACAGTTTTCAGAATGCAAGACAATATGTTTACTGAACCTTACTTGTTCTCATTAGTTGGATCGTATCTCGGCGTTGGATCGGGATCACCGTCGTTCAGATCCCAGCTGGCATATGGATCCTTGTGTAAAACAAAACTGAGAATTAATTTCATGCAGTTATTGTTGAGCCTCATTGCCAGTTCCAGCCTATATGTAGGCCCACATCTGCTTTTGATTACCACTCGCTGAAACCATCAAAGATATTGTTCAAGAAAGCCATATCCACATATTTGAACGTACATAATAGGGTTGAAAAATCCATTATGAGATCACATTTCTTCAGATTCTTCTGAAATCCATACGTTCAGAAACATGTCCCTGTGATAGAACTTGGGAGATAAATTAGTGTAAATCACCATATCAATTGATTGTAATTTATGCACATGTATTTAATAGATGTTTAATGTTGTTATGTATGGCTATTTAACGTTTTCATGTACTGTTAGTCTGCGGACCTTTGTGAAAGCATAACAGGCCCTGTTATATATGTACAGCGCGGACCGGATGGAAAGCACCTTGTTCAATGCTTTGTTTATTTTACTGGCTGTTCATTGGCTGTTAATTCTGTGTTTAAAAATAGTTGAATCCACCTGGGACGTATAGTAGCCATGTTTTCTGTGCAGAAAGGACATTATGACAATAGGACTATCTCTTGCTTCAACTAAGTGGATGAGGCCTGACATCCTTGCTCCTCATTTATACTTGTCGCACCTGTTACAGGCACAGGTTTCCAGTACGCTGGTTTTTCCTGGACGGCGTCCGGTATAAGTGGCGGGAGCTCCTTAACTCCACGCCACAGAGGAGGAAGCAAGAGAACAAAACTGTTAACCAATAAATAAAGGCACTACTGTTGTTTTCTCTCTGTGTAAATTTCTGTATAGGCAACTCATTGTAATTTTTTAATGCAGATCTATGTATTTCTAATGTAAAGATAACGTTAATCCCTGTAAATAGCTTACTATTTATCCCCTTTCTGTTAAATGACCATGGCAGCATTTGAACCTATAGAATAAGCTGTAACATGCTACCACAAAGAGGTTAATCCCACTAATTGACTCATGTACATATGTAAATAGTATACCAACGCACTGCTGTTATGTAACCAAAATATTCATGTGTTAAAAAAAAAAAATAAAACACTGATTTGATGGGCCACGATATCCGCCAGGAAAGTGGCCCTAAAACCAGTAAATAAACAAAAAAAAAAACAGAAAGGAGGTATTTTTGTTGCATCCACTGGAAGCCAGGAGAGTGTGCGACGCTCTCGTATCGAGTCCATTATATTGATATGAGCTGGTGATGCCAGTTTCATTTGGGAGGACAGATTTTTATGCCGGCACCGTTTGTGTACCACAGTAGTACTGATGTCTGGTTTATGTGAATTTCTGCGGAAGTCACGTTTATTGGTGTTCGGATCTTTATTATGATTATACAGTGTTGACTGTGTAATTTGTTTAACACGCTGACCTCACCTGACCGACAAGGTCGTCAAGGACTCTAAACTGAAGTTTTCAGTTTTGCAAAGGACGTTCGTTCCGCCACAAGGTGACATTTCTCTACGTCTCTGAACGGCTCGTTTGTGAGTTTCTGCGGGAACTGTGACTGTTCTAAAGTGGATTATACCTCCGTGCCTGTATTTACCCTGTGTTGTGCTCTGTGGGTGTGACGTCATTCAAAGGTTTGACTGTTCCAGTTCTGTGTAACCTGTGTACTGTGTTCGCGTTCGCTAACCTAGCGAAGTACCTGACTGGGACAATTTGTGACTTGTGTGAATTGTGTGTTTATCCAATGGTCTTTACGTTGGATCTCCTGGAATACGTTCCTTGGGATGCAAAGGTGAACTGGAAACTTTTAAAGACCGGTAATACTGATGTGTATGTTTTTTTATGTTGTTGTTGTTGAACTGTCTGTAAAACTGTCTCATTTTATATATAAAGCCATTGTTTACATTGTAATATTGAGTCACTGAGTCTGTTTTCTGTTGCTGTTTTCAATACCGTAACAATGTGCTACGCAAGGAATTTCTATTTCTACAACAGCGTTGAGTTTCATGCACAAAGGAAACCTCAGTGCATCGCTTAAACTACCTCTTTCCGACAAGTACCTGGATTTTTTGCCGGAAATAAAAAGCCTTTGCAAAAAAGGGCTAGTAGCTCAGAAAGTCTAATCCTATCCATTGCAGAGCATTCGTCGCTCTTTACGTTCGCTTTACATCATTGCATAACACAATGCATGCGTGTGCAACTCAACACAGATTTACTACCGATTAATGTTTTTCTCCTGCCATGTTGGAAAATGACAAATAAAGCGATAGTGTCCAGCAGCCTGCACGAAACGCAGAGCCCGTTAGGGCAAACGTAGGGCGAACGACACAATGTCAGCCACGTCCGGTCTGAAAATGTCGAAACTTGCGTCTGGATGTCAGGTGTCGTCGGCCAATCACAGCTGTCCGTTATAGCTATACCCGACTAACCCTATGCCCTTGTAACAGGACGTAAGCTAGACGACATGGTCAGACAAATAGGCCTACTTACGTAGTTAATGGCTAAATCCGAGTGACCTCCTTCAATACCTGCAACATAAATTATTCAAAATATGTTATTTGGCTTAATACTGTTTGAAATCCATAAAATACACTGGGCACAAAATTTTACATATACAATGTCAAAAAGCCAGGCCACAGAGCCAACATGCCGCAGCAAAGGACATCAAGACATCATTTGCACGTGCAACTACATTTATACTCTAGCTTTGATGCACCATGTGGTCATAAAAGCGGAAGTTCACTAGTTAGCCAATCACAGCCTTGCAAAATTATACGACTGACTTTACATTAAAACTTGACATTTACTGTTTTACGGAGATGTTGTTCACACCTACCGTCATCCAGGACGGTTATTACAATTCCTCTTCCCGTTTTGTTGTGGTTCCACGCAGGAATAACATGAAGATCGAGTTTGTCTTGTTGCGTATTTTTTCTCATGTCATGCTGAAATAAAAACATAAAAAGACTAAAATAAAATAAATACAAGCTACACGGAATGGTCAGTCAGATAGCCTTACACAGCAGCATAAGCATAGTAGTCTCTAAATAATATCAGCCAAACAAATACATTTCATGACGTAAACACGTGTAAGCCTGGTTAATAGGCCTACATATTTCATTTGCTCAGTTTGTTTGTTTTATGTTTAGGACGAAATCAAAGATTTACCCCTCTCTCACCTCATATGAAAAGATTTTTGACTGAAAAAAGGGGAAAAATCATAGAACGTGGAGAAATCCACAGTCCTAGGCCATACTGCAGTACAACGACGGAGAACGAACTGGTATAACATTCGAGCATACAGACCCTTTAGTCAACAGCCTGTTGGTACAACAACAACCAGTGAAAGGGACCCTATGTGTGGCACATATGAGCCACCCGGACCATATTGTAACTATACGTATACTTCGTTCGCAGTGTATTTTGCGGGAGATGTTCCTGCACCTAAATCAACCTGGTTAAAAGGGTAGTACCAGGTTGATCGTTGAACACCCAGCTGTGTAGACATACAATCTTAGTTCATCACAAGAGCCATCGCCAGTAAAAACGTTAGTATTATTGATTCTGATTAAAGCTTTGATATCGTGTTTAATCATTGAGTACTTTTTATCTCTAAGCAATGAAGTTCAAATAATCCGCTTCATTTTGGCACACCTGTGGCTTCTTAGAGGACATGCAATTAACAGGGATCGACATGGCCGATGAAAAATCACAGGGGCATTTGATTTAATCAAACCCATATGGAAAGACTGACGTTACTGACGTTATTGTGCGGATGGAGGCTAATAAACGAGAAGCCCGGAAATTACGTGCAATTCTTCAGGGAATCACCACGACTGGATGAAATAATATTTGTTGTATCTATAAATGAAAAATACGAGACAAATTCCTTCCATTGTGCACAGTCAACGCCTAAGTTTTATGCAACAAGGAACTGTTGCGTCATACACCTAATGGTTAGGGAAGAAAAGGTGAGTCTGTCCTGTAGCAAAATGGCACCACTGACGAAAGTGGATCTGTATCATTACCTTTGTTGAGACGACAACCATCTAATGTCTCTGGCTGGTCACGTGACACCTATTTACAAGTAAGTTGCTTGAATATGAAAAAAAAAAATTCACGCTCGGGGCGCATGACCCCGCATTTGATTGGTTCATTCAGTCGTAAGGAAAGCGCAGAAATGGAAATCCATGAACTACACTTTTTTCAGTCTCTCTGATGAGTTTGGTTGTTCTACAACATGTCAGAAGTGTATTTGTGAGCTCGCCGCTAAAGATAGATCAGACTAAACTGTTTTAGCTTAGGAGCTGAAAAGTTCCTTCCACCACAAATCATGTGATAAGTGGAGCAAGGAAACTGTCCAAAGTGAAATAAGGAAATCTAGACATAGAGATGACAAATGGATTGAGCGTGCTCATATGATGATTGGTACCTGCACACACATCAAATTTATTTGGGATATATGTGTACCTAGTGTTAATTTTTAATAAACAAACACTGACTCCATCGTGGACAAACCCAGCATTGGCTACACGGACGCTTCCGTTGACTTTAACGGAAGTTGATGATAGAACTGTTGATCCTGACAACGTTACTCTTTACATCAGTCAGAATAGAAACTGATGTAGAGTGAACATGAACCAACTGCCCGTGCGTGTGAGGTTGTCCTAAACTATCACGGCTTTTCAACCCGGGCAAAAGTCTAGGTCACTGAAACGTAGGCGTAAATTTCAAAATGTTCTACTTTGTACAATGTTTTATCGTTTCACTAAAATTGCATTCATACGATGGAAACAACATCTGTTGCTATTGTTTCACCCGAAACCAAAAAGTTATATATAATTAATTACTAGCAAATGACAAAATACAAAATACAGGACCATATTCATATTTAATACAGCCATTCCATTTTCACGACTTACCAGATACCATTGTTTTTCCCAGTAAGGGTCGTTGAGATTGATGTCCCGGTACATTCGGTCCTCTGTCCGCTTCTCCTCTCGGATATAACCACGTTTAACCCGAGCTTTTACCACCTGCTGCTCTGCCCAAAACACCTGAAGACAACGCACAGTGTTTCAATAAATAAACCATGTAATGGCAGCAGACAAGTAAAACGAATCCATAATTGAAGATGTGTCATTGACAGGTTTTATTTGTTCAGTTTTCCCTTCAAGAACTGGGTTAAGCATCGAAAACTTTTCCCGCGATGGAACAAATATTAAATATGTCGCCCTTGTGTGAATTAGGCTGTTCTCCAGCTGTCTGGGATAACCGGTGTGTCATCCACTTGCTTTGGATGCTTGACAATCCGGAACGTTTTTTTTTTTCTCTCTCTCTCTGTTCCTGAAGTACTGAGGTGATTTACAGCTTTTCATCGTGATCGTTCATTTAGCAGGACTTCAGTGAATCGGATTGCTTTTATCCTGGGTTCTATTTCGTATATTCGAGACCCTTGTTAATTGTTGTCGTCATGGAACTAAAGGCTATTGTCTGTTTGCAATATAAACAGGGACAGTGTGTTTCTAATAACGGTCCAAGCGATTGACATGGCAAAACTATGTATTCATCACATGTCACGGCATCAACACCACCATTGTGAACTTTTCAGAATGAGACAGGAATATGCAATATCAGGCATGTGTTCCTTCAAGCACATATAGTAGAGTACGTAGATGTACAAAATGCATATTGTGTTACACGACAAACTTTTATGACCGCACAAATCTACTGCTAATCGGGGACAAGTTCTGGCATCCACCACATTGTCCAACGGGTCGATATTGTATCGCTAGAGACCAATTTCAGCCATAGAAAATTGATGGTTAAAATGCCCAGTTACACGTATTTATCATTAATCTCCGCAAAGTATCGCAGAGTCCGCTGTTATTTAATGCTCGCCAAACGTAGCGATTACGTGTGACAAACGTCAGTGGACAGAGAAGTCATAGGAAAGGGGTAATACGTAGGCCAATCGTATCGAGTTGATAGTTGTTGACACGCTGACGGCTTGTTAACTGCTGGGATAGAGGGAAGCCATACCTGCAAGGAAATCGATTCTGGCGCCCGTGCGGACACATAAAACAAACAGCGTCCGGGCTGGGTGTGGAATTAGATGAACAGTTCAGTGTCAGGCATTGCAAGAAATCAACTGTGTAAGGAGTTGACATGCTGTGAACGTCGATTTATCATATTGCCATTGTGACACGATCGGTCAGAGATTGCTCAGCCCATTTCCAGCTTTTCATTAACATTGGGGAAAGCAGAGAAGCTCACTTCCTGGGTCAAGTGGCTTAAATTGGCTTCAGTCGCCCAGTGAGGCTTTATTGCTGGTGTGTGAGGTTTGTTTGATCCGAGGTGGATTGTCACACAAACGCGCATGCCTAATTCGTATGGTAAATGAAACGTTAATGATAGTATACGCAATAAGTAGGAATACTACAAAAACCTCTATTAAGTCTTACTTCTTTTTTAATGAATATCTTCCCGGACGCAGGTATAAAATGAGAAAGTTGTAATGTTCAGTTAAATGTTAGCCGTATACTATCGAGTGCGCATGTTCATCCCAGACTTTCTTCGTCTTCATGAAGCTCGTGCTTGGCGGGGATTTCGACTTCCTTTTGTTGTTTTGATAGAAACAAAATGAGGTTGTTATTAAAAATATTTATTCATGGGGTAAATATTTTCTTTGTGGCGAATAGATTGGACAACACAATTATACTAGGCTACATCTGCAATAAGAAACTTAAAAGGATAGAAAATTACTGATCATTTGCTAAGCGAATGAAGCAAAATTCCCCTGTATGACGCGGGGGTTAAAAACCATGTCCAATGTTAGTGTATGCATTTTATCGCTGTATTAATACTCGAATAGGTTTGTATCATGAAAAGAAAACAGGCTGGCTGAATGGGAATAATAAGACGATATGGCCTTGGGTTATGGGTAGGGTTAGTTTCTGAATAAATCGACCTGCCCATTCTGCCTTAGTCTTCGGCCACAAGTAATTAGAGAATTAGGATAATAAACTTATTTTCAGATAAATACTTTCACTTTGGCAGTATATCTAATATAGTCACATGTTACTTACTGTAAGAGAAATAAATAAGATATTTAGTGCTCTCTGTTAAAGACAATTTCACGACAAAATGGGTTGGAATGTAATAGAGGAAAGCAATCACCGCGGATCTTTCTAATGTATTTATTATCAAAGTTTCAATCTGAAATTAAAACGTATAAATGTAAATCTTTGTGACAGTGGGTAGTCATTGTAGCCATGGATGTGGAATAGATGTAAATGGGCGTTCACAGACTTCTAACGACAGTGCAGTGTGTAAGGTTATACCTTGCCTTTGTTTAGATCACAGATTAGCAGACCTGAAATAAGGGAACCCCAGGTGGAAATTAACTATGAATCAGCCTAAACGACAGTGAGAAGCATTTATGGTCATCGGCATGAAACCCATTCTAAGAAGTAATTAATTCGGGCAGCGAAATGGGTTTAAAATAATCATTATTTATACACATGATACGGAGAAAATCCTAAAATCTCCATTATTCCCGCCTTGTTAAATATACGGAAAACATTTGACGTTAAGCTAAAGGCCCCCCTCCGTATGATAGCACATTAATCAATGCTTCTCTTCGCCCGGCTCACAGCTTCATCAATACCCTTATATGGTAGCAATCAAACATTTATAGGACTACGGCTTTGTGAACTATTTTTTCTTGACTTTGGAATGAACCCCGAGAAACCCAAGCTGTGTTAAATTAGCCTGTTGTCGGGGTGGCGTAAGAAGTATCCGCAGAAGTGAGTTAAGCTTTCCTGCCTCGCCGTTGGGTACGCACGCTCCATATTGTCACCCAGCGTAAGAGTGCTAAAGACGAAAGCGATGTCGTCTGGTCTTCTACGTGACCAGACTGTCCTTTACATCAGAACGCGGGAATAATTCCATAACCTACTATGATCTGTCAGTGGGGTGTTCTAGCAAAAAGAGACGGATAGCAGTGATCAAATGAGGGTGTAGCAGGGCAATATCGAGGGAAAATTTCTCAACTGCGGTTTCCAGCACCAAAGGTCGTCTAAACTAACTTCAAAGTCCTATCTTCAGAAGTCAGAATTTGTTTGTTGCTTGCAGCCACACTCAGTGGTGGATACGATGGCAGTTTTATTGGTAGAAGAAACCACGTGTAGCCGGCGTAAACCACCAACCTTTGGCAAGCTACTGATAAACCTGTGTAAGACGTAGCTGTAACTGAAATATAAGTACTTGTAAGTAAGTGTTCATGCATTCTCCTCTAATACTCGAACAACCTTAGCCTCAAGATCAAAACTGAACACATGCTTGAGTTTTTCAAGGTTTGTCATTTAGGCCATATATTATAGGAAATCTGTGTCAGTGTTCAGTTGATCACTGCGGCATTCTGTTGGGTTAGAACATTGCATGAATAATTCGGGGCAGACGTTTGCTCCGATAGCAACACAAAAAGAAGGAAGCTCAGAGCATGCTTTGTGAAAAACTGTCAATAAATCTGAGACCTGTCGATCTCCCTTGTCTAACGACGCAAAGAAGCCAAAGAAAACGATTTGCATGCAAATCTCATTGTTAGTGATCGTATTAATAACAGTGATCGCTTCTGTCAATAACACTGAAGCCTCAAATTAGGGGCCTTACGTTTGGCATACATCTAGACGCATGCAACGTGTATGTTTAGAAGGTTTTGGTAAATCAAATGAGTTAGACCTCAGTCTTCCTACGATATATGACATTAATTCAAAAACTTTTGTGTTTAGGTTATCAAATCAAATATCTCTACTGCTATAAATGAAAATCGTAACTGTAGATCTGCTGGATAAATGCGGGTGGATTGTGCAAGACCGTATATCCCGAAATACCACATCAGTTTGTCAGGCTCTAAAATTAATTCATAAGAGTAGGCTGCATAGGTGTAGTGTACGAAAGGCACAAAAACATTTTTCGCTGATCTCCTGGCAAGATGAACGTTAACATCTCAAGTGTATGTATTTAAAATTCTTAGACGGTATACATAGGGATTGGTGACTCGGTAAAACGACATATCATAAAAGACAGAGGACTGGTTTTAAATGTCAATGGTAACCCACTGGTTCTGCTTGTGTCCTATGTTGATTACGTGGCTGAAGTATTGGTAGATAGATTGATTCTGTGTAGTTTACTTTATCCGAGGATAGCGACATTTCACAAGCAGAGTAAGAGTCGGGCAAAGTGGTGTAGCATATGTGAAAATTTGTGTAGTATATATGAAAATTGGTGAAATACAGGACAACATAAACGAGCAATATGCGCAAAATAGGACTTACAAAAAAAAAGAGAACCATGACATCTGTGTTCGGTGTGAGCTGAATTTGACCAACACTCATTTCTTTAATGGGAAATTAATTCTTTAATGGGTTTAACGAGGAATCGAGATGTTTTTGTATACCGGGCAAAGAAAAGGTCAGCTAAGCTGGATTTAATCCGTTGATCTCTGTAAAATACAGATAGCCTCACCAAATTACGGTCAGGAAATGTCAGGTTCAAGAGCCAAAGTGTTTGGATATTACAGACGGTTTCTTGCCGAAGGAATTGTCGGACTAAATATATTAAGGTGTAGCTAGATTATGCTTTAGCCAACCTGTAAATATGTCTGGCTTCTGGTGCAGACAATAATCCATAGTTACATGACCCGAGACATTATTAATCGAAATGGCTATCAATCCTGATACGATGGCGATTTCAGTACAAAGACAATTTGCACGGTGACTGATCACTTCTCTGGCTCCCGTACTAAAATAAGCATTTATGTGGTTTCTCGTCTTGAGATTCATGAGTTATTTTCCCCACCGCTTCCCACCAATTTCTATGTTTTTCCGTGAAGCCACAGAAATAGAGTCGATGTATAGAGTCAAGTATCTATTTTAACTGCTGATTTGTTCTTGTGCTCAGTCAGATGTTTGCGTATGACTGGACCAGTGATGCAATTTTATGGCTTTCCTAAGAGAAAAGCGAACGTCACAGGAAGGGGATGTTGGCAGTTGTGACGGACAGACGAATATGGTTAAAATGTAGCGATAAGACAGGGGCCGGTTTGGTTTGGGAGTGAACGATAGACAATAGACTGAACTTGAGCGGCAACTTCGGCAGGCGCACATCATGCAGGCTTCAACGATACCAACATGTCTTGATTGGATAGTCATCAAACTCGTTTCATAACAACTGTTACTAAGGTCTGACAAAGAAAACGAGAAAGGGAACGTCGTAACGGTTGAAGGGCAATCCTTTGAGAACACAGGAGGGAAAAAAAGCAAGAAATAAAAATGCAGCTTTTATTGTCAACTGGTGTTAAAGAGAGAAGAATATGAGCTGAAACAAAGGAATCAATGCACTTGCACTCAGCCATTTACTGAAACTTTCCTTCTCTGCACCCTGTAAGTAAACTATCACCACAGGACTTACAAAGTGTCCAAAGTAGAGTATCAAAAATGGTCCCCTTGATGTGTCAATTCTTTATGGTTTTGTGCCCAATGTCGTATTACTATTGTGGCGCCTAGGCTCACATATAATGCTTATGACTGTTATGTTGCCAACTGTTCCTAATGTGGCGTGGACATCTGGTTTGGCGCTTAGTTTTGCCAGCTACTAGTATATATCTCATGGGTTTACCACGGACGCCTATATGGGGAATGTCTTACCCTGGAATCCTTAGCGAGCCGGCGGGTGTGGTGATGAGCATCACGCTTGGACCTGGTCGGCACCTGGGGGTGATGGAATACATAGTAATCGTCCAGAAAGCGCAACTGAAACAAGAACAATTATCAATTATTAGTCAATTATGCTCGAAGTGGAGAACTATTAGACATTTAATTGATACAAGTAAGGATACATACTGCTCAGCTAGGATTGTTTTCTCCCAACAGTACAACCACTTTAAACCAATTATGGCTAACAAATTACATTACCAAAAGATTTTAAGTTGTAAGATAAGGTAAACAATATATACGATTAATGGATTAAATACTTATGCTTGAGAGCATCCTAAAGAGAACAATTCCATGTTTATTCAATTTTTGCACACATCACCGTCTTATGATGTAACATATATAGCTTTAATTGTCTTGTTTTCGGACGTTGCTGGTATACTTAATCTGCATAAAAGGTTAATAAAACAAAAGAAGCGACGTATAAACAAGCAAACACAGCTTATGTAATGTTCAGCATTTTAGCCACAAGTAACCACTAACTACCGGGCACGTAGCTTTTCAGTTTATTTTATTCCGTTTCCACATTTTAGTGGTCTAAATTCAACGCTTTAACTCAGTAAATTAAAGTAAATTACACTGTAAATGACGGTAGAAATGTATTGGAGGAAATTTCCATTCAAAGATTCAGGCAATTTGCTGCTGAATGTTTATTTTGTGAATATGTTTTTTTTGTATCTCAGAGAGCTAACAGTTTAGACATAGACGGTATAGATGCCAGTAGACTTCAAACAAAAACTCTGGGCCTCATTTGCTGTATGACAATCAGACAATCTGCTTATCATCCTGATATTGTAAACTTATCGCTCAATCTATACGACCTGGTATAGATTTATTCCCTGTGCTTTAGTTTAGTCTCGTTAATGTACAGTGGAAGATATTGTCACACCTGTTGAATTTAACCTGTGCAGATCAATATTATGAACAGGTGATTACACGTTTACCTGTGTTTTCTAGTCAAGCCCTTTTACACCGACGTCATATCTATCAGGTGCAAGCCTCAGGAATAGTCCCATAATGAACAGGCTGCTCCTGCTTGATAAAAAGCTTCAACTGCATGGCTTGCCATCAACATGACCAAGACGTGTTTTTGTTATAGCGTTAACCACGATTAACGCTGTGATGCTAAGTTGCACGATATTGAGATACATAACACCATATATCAGATTATACACAGTGCAGAGGTATGCATTAAAAGCTGTATATCAGGCTATTTTTCATTTAAAGAATTATACACGACAATAATTAACCATATATCATACACCGTAGGCCTACTTTATTATCATTATGAAGTTCATAAATAAACAAACTTCTAAATTTTCAATTTAACATTAAGATAAATGGCTTTTCAACAGTACATGGTAAATCAGTAAATGTCAATCCTGTTAGCCTGTTTGTGCTCATGTACCCCAAAGCTCTTGTGTGCATTGTGTGTATATGTGTAGGCGTACACAGTTTTGTACATTGTAACATATCAGATTGCAGAGTACCTTTAGCACAAGTGGGCGGTATTTGAAATTTATTCTTTAAATTAACTCTTTTAACCAAATTTTGATAATATACATTGTTCTTAAGGTCTTGACACCCTTATAAATTTTTCATATACAACGATATTTTACTGGAATACGAGAATTTCAAACACTGATTTGAGATAAATTTAAAAACCAAGGTGAAGCATACTATCGTTTATCTTAAACTATACAAAGTTTAGAAAAAGGGCGGTTTAACTAGCCTTATCCAGACAGATTCCACCGGAATCATTGCTATGTTATATCTGGATAGCATTGCTATCAGTGGAAAGGGATCGTGTCAGTTTCTCGACCCGATTTTCTCCCTTATCTTGCTAACACCTGGTAAAGACCCATCAATGACATTATTTTTTTTTTAAATCCCACTGAAAATGTATACTTTTAAGTCTAGAAAATCTACCTGGAAACACTTTGCTACTACATATTTCGTACAGTTTTGTCATTCTGTGCACCACGTCATGGATGAATGGCTCAGCCTATAATTATTAGTGGTTGTATTTTTAGAGCAATTCATTTATTTACTTGAATGGTGTTTTACGCCGTACTGAAGACTATTTAACTTATACGACGGCGGCCAGCATTACGCTGGGAAAATAGTTTAGCATAATGTAACAACAGTATTTAATAAATGAGTAAAGTCGCTGTTGTACTGGAGTAAACGATAATGCATTCGCCCTGATGACATTTTAGTGTCAAAAATAATCTAATGTCGACGTAATCCTGTTTAAAAATATAAAACAGTAGTATCATGTTTTTTATTTACCATGTGGATCATGCGCCTAAATGTGTCTATTTGGCCTTAGACCAAATAATTACCATTTTACCTAAGCACTTTGTAGTATTTAAAAATGTACCCTCCCTCACCACTGCCAAAGTGTTAGATATGATTTTGTGCAAATGACATATTCAGCTCATATTTGTAAAAAATTTAAAAGTTTTCCTCTTGTCGAAAAATTCGGATTGTTTGAAATGTAACAGATCAAGCAGCGTTTTTTTTTTTACATTTTTGACAGGAAATAGGTATTCTTTGTTTAGTGCGTGTGAAAAATCAAGCTTGATCCGTTGGCTACATCCCGAAAGCTTACCGGTAGCTAAAATCCCATTGAAAAGGTTTGGCTTACCACGTATTAGAATATGATGTTAATTCTTGCTCTTTTTATATGTACTGTTACGGCTGTGAGATAAACGAAGTAACGTTGTACAGTTAAGCAACAGCAGGGTCAAGGGTATGGCATACTTCCATGGTCTTGTTCTGCATATTCCGCCAATTTTAACGATCATTCTAATCAGTCTCCCATGCAACAGTATGGGCCTAATTAACACACTCTGTAGCTGTTGTAACAGGGTATTGATCACCGCATTTTTTATCATCGTTTTTTAATGTCAATATTGGATACAAGCTGATATGGCCTCGCTGCAATGACTCAGGAGTTATAGACGACTCGCTTCTTACGCATGTTGAAACTAGAGCCCATCCATCCAGACAGTAGACCTTAAAATTGCCATTCTTAATTATTCCTTGCTTTGTATAATGTATAAAGTCCGTGTTCTGATAAGCAATATGTCCAGTGTGTAGGGAGATATCATAGCAATTCCAATGTTGAAAGAGCCGTGGAAGTTCCCACAACACAGCAAGTGTGATCTTAACGTCTAGAGTTTTCATAGTGCGTATAATTATCTCAGTAAGCACAACCCAACACTCTAGGCCCTGTGCTTTCAGCATACTTACGCTTAATCTACACTCTCGGGAATGACATTAGTATATTACCTGTGTTAACAGTACAAACCACTACACGGTTCGTCCAGTTTCCCGGGAAGAGTACATTTACAAATAAATTATAAGTGCGATATCTGGAGCTCATAACTTGTAGGAGACGAAACTCTTATATTATAAATCTTTTGTTTCAGGTTTCCATTGCAGAGTTCGAGACGTCCGTTGGATAAGTTAAAGTTGGTCAGTTCCTTGCCAATGATGCAGGTTTGCTTCCAGCTTTCGCTAAAGTTCGGCGCCTTACTTAAGTGCGTATAGGTTTGTTTGGTACTTGGAACTACGGTGACTTACTTCGGGAAAATTTACATGTATTTTCTTCACCAATGAATATGGTCGCGGTTGTATATGTGAAGAAAAAGTTTCTGCAGGGCTGAAGATCGATGGAATAAATATACGAACAAAGAAGTATAAAAATACGTTTTATGATGTACATCTATTTAGGCTACGTATTTTACATATGGTGACACCTGTGCTGTGAAATGTTCCTTTTGTTCTGTTAGGATTGTCGTGGGTTTTCCGTGAGCTCTGCCTGGTTTCCACCATAATGCTGAACGCCGTCGTGTAAGTAATGTTTGGAGTACGGCATAAATGAACAATCAACTAAATAAATAAATTTGTTTTGTAGTTGTATGAAATAATTATAGTCTTCGCATTTTATTAACCTATTTATTAATCTTTCAATTCAAATACAGCTTACGTTTTATCTACGTATTCTTTCCTAGTGGAAAAGGGTTTGCAGAACTCATTTAACGGCTTAAAAACAAAATACATGCTTATTTCTAAGGAACTCCACCAGCATTTCTCTTCTGTTAATTGCCCAATCAATTTTAGCAAGAAAAAATAGATTTTTAAGTTGCATTATCCACAAGGTACACGGCGTTGAATTATCCGTAAGTCATTTTATAAGGCACAATAAACATGAAGGCAACCTGGTTTTATTTAATTAGGTTTGGTGTGATGTTGGTCGTGGTTCCTCTCATCGCATTCATTCCTCGTATGCACAGCACTGACCCTCTCCAAATCTCGGGGATTTACGTTTTATTAGCATTATGTTGGTGCCATGCAATGGATGTTTTCCACAGCAGTGGAATAAACGGCCGGAAATAATAACTAGGGTGTAAAGAGGGCGTTAGGTCACCAATGTACAGCCTTTAGAAGGGTACCACGGAAGTAAGTCCAAAAAGAAACTCCCATTTAAAAGCAATTTCGTCTATCTTTGGTTGAACTAAATTTGACTGGCTTGGAATTTTCCCTGTTAAAGATTGACTGGCTACTTGTTGGGGTTAAGTTGATTAGATACAGATAATGAGTGGGTGGTTGTAATGTCTCCCTATCTCATTCTTTTCAACGCGGGGAGGGCTGGCAAAGCGACAAACGACTCAATCACCGTGTCAAACCGTTACATGCCTGGAATGGGTAATGAACTCTTCAACAGCGCCTAATCTGTCGTCTTGAGCTGGTCATTTTCTTCGTTTATGGCGACAAAATTAACTATGGCTCTCCTCCTAAATCCGGCCTGGCTGCCTGGCATACTGTAGCAAGGGTGACTAAGGGTAGATTGGCTTCACAGGCTAATGAAGTACCACATACATCATACAGCTATGAACGCCAGCAGATAAGGTACTGTCTGTCCACACCGTGTACGTGCTAAGTCGAACAAGTGTTTGGCCTTATTCTTGTGAAAAAAACATAACCATTATACATACATATGCTCGTTTTGGTTGTAAACGAAAACAATAGTATAACACATACACAACCAAAATACTTGATTAACAATTTCCCTCCCAGGGCCAGGGTTCAACACATACAGCCTACTGAGCCACATACGTAAATGTATTTCAATGGAATGGGACCGCTATAAATCTAACAATCGTCCCCATTATCCCCTGTTTGTGTAATGAATAAAGAATGCTTAAATATACTCAATCGGATCTAATTTGAAGCCATGAGTTTAAGTGCAGAATTGGCCTTCACGTCTCTAATGAATGTTTATAAGACAATAAATAGTTGTCATGAAGTCCCTGTTCATTTAGCCAATAAAACTATCACTAAAAGTAAATTTTTAATAGTATAATTCAGTTAGCCACGAAGAAAATGAACTACAAGTAGAAAAATAAAACAGAATTCAGTTCAAAATATATTCATTGTTCGTATATAAGTTTAGCAAACTGAAAAATGCATTTAAACTTTTCGAAAGTAGCTGATGAAATATATCAATTAATTGTTAACATGGTAGTTACTATGCGATTTTTGGCCGCTTATCTTAGAAGAGTACTAATGTGTTTACAAAATGTTTTAGTTCATATGGATTTGAAATCATTAAACATCTACAGTAGCAATCATCAAATGTGTTTCAGAAGAGAATATAATGTCTTTCTTACTTCTCAACTGATTAATGTTTAATCTATCAGTGAAGAGTATAATTCCCGATTCGCTTTGCCGATAGCTGGAGTGACGTACCAAGAGTCGGACTGTTGGGTTGGACGTGCCCTTCCATGGGTGTGGGGTATCCTGATATACATTGGTGGGGTGTACTATGTATTCTCACATGCAATGCTGGGGTGTACTACGTATCCTCATATGCAATGCTGGGGTGTACAGCATATCCTCACATGCAATGCTGGGGTATACTACGTATCCTCACATGCAATGCTGGGGTTCGGGTGGCCTTCAATGGGTGTACATCATATCCTCAGATGCAATGCTGGAGTGTACTACGTATTCTCACATGCAATGCTGGGGATTACTACGTATCCTCACATGCAAAGGTGGGGTGTACTACGTATCCTCACATGCAAAGGTGGGGTGTACTACGTATTCTCACATGCAATGCTGAGGTGTGCAACGTATCCTCACATGCAATGCTGTGGTGTACTACGTATTCTCACATGCAATGTTGAGGTGTACAACCTGCAATGCTGGGGTGTACTACCTATCCTTCCCATGTGTTCGTCCATTGGTATGGGTTAAACTACGTATTCTTCCACTTCTTGGGCGAACTATACGCATCCTTTTTTCTGGGAAGGGAGGGGTGTTAGACTATGTGTCGTTCCGTTTCTGGGTATGGACCACGTGTCCGCCCATTAGTAAAGGGTAGATTACGTGTCGTTCCATAGTTGGACAGGACCAAATGCCCTCCCATTAGATTAGGCTACAAATCTTTCTATTGTTGTGGTTGACCCCGTATCCTCCCATGACTGGGTTGAGTATCCCATTGCTGTCGTGTAATCCATAGCTGGGATGGATTACGTCCATGTCCTTCCAGTGTAATGCATTGCTAAAATGGACTACGGTGGATTACGCACATGTCTCCTCTTGCTCGGGGTTGGGGAACTACATAATGTCCTCTCACTGCTGGAATGCATATCCCCCATTGCTGGGGTGAACTACGTGCATGTCCCCACATTGCTGGGAAAGACTACGCACATGTACCCCATTGCTGAAGGAAGGGGACTATGTACATGTCTCCCCATTGCTGGGGTGGGCCTCGCGCATGTCCCCCGTTGCTGGGGTGGGCCTCGCGCATGTCCCCCGTTGCTGGGGTAGGTTAAACACTGCCACGTGGCGCACAGTGAATGGAACCTAAAAATTTTAAAAATGTGTGCAAAATGTCATGCCCTTTTGTCTTTAATTTATTCATTTGATCACCGTACGTAACAATATTTCACTTATACGAGGCGTGCAGTGTTATGGTGGAAGGAAACCGGACACAACCCGGAGGATATCCATGACCACTTTTGTTTTTAAACAGAAAACACTTATCCTTTATTCTCCAGCTATGGTCGGTAATAGTGGTGGAAATTTTTTCGCGTATCATCGGTGAGGAGTGTGAATAGTGCCGGGACCTGTCATACCTATCGTACCATGATGTCATGCAAACTATAAATCTGCAATTCAAGTGACAGTGAAAGAGAAAGCATTCACGTGGTAATCACAAAAGAGTGAAATTCATGAAGTTATGACTTATAATTCCGCTGAAAAGTTTTACACCAGACCATTTAGCTAACAATTCCAAGATACACATCCTATGTAATGAGGAAGTCAATTAAGGGTTGTAGTGACTAGTGGACATTTGTGAAAGGCTGCTGTCAGCCTAGAAAGCGCTATATACTGTACAACAGATTCCGGTAAATGCGTGTTCAGGCCTGATGTAGCTGTGGTAATGCAGTGTGGTAACAAAAAGCCCGCGTGCTGGGAACACCAATTATCCACCTCTATAGTTAATACCCATTCCGCTGCTGCAGCTCGCCTTTTCTGCTATATTCACGAGTATAAATGGATGCTCAGCATTGTCAACGTACAAGCGGAAAAGTCGCCCCTTCCGCCCGAATCAGTCATCAATTATTGCGCATTGGGGATTGTAAAATTTATTTACGAAATCCAGCATCGACATGCACTGTATCACAGCCCGCGCATGACCGACAGGCAGACTCGGCAGAGAAATCCAAAATCTCCGAAACTAAGGCTACAAAATCCTCGATCCTTTACGGGCATGGCGGTCAGAATATAACACCAAAATAAAAAAATTACACCTTCTTTTAAGCTTTAAGATTCAAAGCAAAATATAAAATCACCAATTTAAAAACTTGATTGCTATTTCATTTGTGTTATTTGAATAAAACTATTTCGATAAAACTAATATTGCTCACGAATTTTAATTTTTCCACCCATATGTATGAATGTACAGCAAAATTGCAGATGGCAGGTTCGAGCTCTGGCTGATCCAGTTGCATGTTGCCGTACGTCAGGATATTTGTCATGCATACCATGCGTAGTCAGATTCTATCGCCAAAAAGCTGTTGATTATTAAATTGATAAACCAATATTACACTTCTGGTAAATTGGCTCAAACAAAAGCTAGCCTGCTTATTATGTTGATGTATAGTGTGTCTATATTTAGTATAAAAATTCTAAGTTTTGCTTTCGATGATTACAAATGTGCGAATATAATTCTAACACTGTCTATTAACCCTGCTATTATCTACACTACTTAATGGCATCCACATCAGTATTAATTAAATATAATCGCACTTTTACTGAAAATACAGTTTTCAGGCGTTTGGCACAACTCTGTAGTAGATATACGTGTATGTAACTCGCTAACAGTTGGAAAGCTTATAGCAATATAGTAATGAACAGTATTCCATATATATATATATTTAGGCGTTTGTATACCTACTGTGTCTCCACCAACCTATCACATTATGTATAATGGGACGAAAGCATACTGACATACATACATATACTACTGCGCCGGCTAATTTGTGTGTTTCTAAAATGTCAGCGACCAGCCTACCAGTATCTAGGTGTAATTAACTGGTATTAGAAACACTTACGATCTCGCCCACCACCGCATCAAAATTTGAATAGGTAGGCCTGTGCAATGTCATATATGATAACTTAACACAGAGAGGTTAGAGAGGACCTGGTCGTGATTACACACGAGAGTCAGCGAAATATTTACACCAAGTGTGATAAAATTTACAAATCAATCCAAATGACTTACTGGTTCTATAAGTTGGTATCCCAAGTCACGAGCCACGCGGCTGGCAACTTCTCCACCACCTTCTATATGGGCGACCCATTCGTTGGTAAAATGGTCACTATCCGCTAATTCCACATATTGGAAACAGAATAGAGAGATTAGAACCACTAGATTCATACTACAACCCTTGCTCTATCTTTCTGCCCGTTTTTGCTGGCGCCACACGATGATGACCCCTCGTCACTTGTCAATTTCCCAAACGCCAGTCTAATTCAGTTTTCTGAGTTTTTTCTCGCAACCCCACTCCGCTGTATTCGACAGGCGGGCCTATAAAGACAGTAGTTTAAGTTGATTGTCCCATAATATCCTCCAGTCGTGGGTCCTTCCATGAGAGTGGCTTACATGACAAACACCTGTCCGTATCACAAACTTATCGCTCAATAACTGGAGTACGTTAGTCGACCCTTCCCAACGGGACTATGGCGTTTTGACAGACAACACCTTCCCGACATGCACTTCGCGTGGGTGATGATGACTTGAGCGCTCGGAAATGAAATGGAAGCCGTAGTCAACAGTCACCCGTATGGTCAACGCAGCGAGATAGCAATTTGACTTTTAGCTAACAGCCAGATGAACAGATTCCCGGTCTGTGATACAAAAGCGGAACGATACGTCAAGCGAACAGCACCTTCACATGGCAGCTGCTCCGGGGAGTTTCCGTCACTATTGCTGAATCTATAACATATTGTTCGCCATTTGTGATGCTGTATGCAACTTACGGTAAACAAATTAGCTGGATTCATGCAATGTAAATAATATGTGATGTCAACTGCTGTAGCTATATCAGTAGTGAGAGCACATGTAAGGGAGTGATTGCCTAAAACGTTTTTATTTTACGCTTCGGGTTAAAGCGCTGGCTTGCTTTGACCATCAGCCTCTTGATCTATGAGGTCGCGTGTTCAAATCCAGCTTTAGCTGATTCATCTGTGATTTTAAGCCAAGATGCTTGTGAAGTGTCTGGCGATGGTCCTTGGGTTACTCCGGTTTCCTCACGTAGCCCACCCTCTACCAAAAAAAGCCAGTTGTCGTATAAGTGAAAAATTCTTACGCGTGCTACACGAGGCACACACGAGGCACACGACGCTTATACGTTCAACCCCGACCATGGGCACGGTGTTTGTAGAAACCCCCGTTCTAACTGTCTGTGGGTCCTAGGTGACTGTATAAGCGGCTGACGCCCCCCCGGATTCTTATCTTTCCTCTGCTCATAAAAGCAAAAGTGAAAAAAATTCTTAAGTACGACCTTAAACAACAATAAAATAAATTAAAAAAAAAATCAATAGCCAACGGTTTATTTGTTTCAAGACAACATAATATATTTCATCGGTGTGCATTAAAACATTCATCTTTTACAAATAACTTGCTGTGATCCAGCATGATTACAGCTACAGGTAGCTCAAACCAGAAAAGGTAATGGTATAAAGTAAACGTTCTGTGTAGCGATATCTGCAACAATTCAGTTTGACCGGTAATAAAAGACATCAGCGTTGCTGTGCAGCCGTGCAGTCTGGCAAGGCGATAAAGGTGATATCACTAGTGCAGTGCAAGTGTGCAGTGTGGCAAGGTAATAAAAGTGATATCAGTGGTGATGTGCAACAGTGCAGTCTAACAAGGTGATAAAGGTGATATCACTGGTGCTGTGCAACAGTTTAGTCTGGCAAGGTAATGAAAGAGATATCAGTGGTGCTGTGCAATCTAGCAAGGCAATAAAAGTGATATCAGTGGTGCAGTGCAACAGTGCAGTCTGGTAAGGTAATAAAAGTGATATCAGTGGTGCTGTGCAACAGTGCAGTCTGGTAAGGTAATAAAAGTGATATCAGTGGTGATGTGCAACAGTGCAGTCTGGTAAGGTAATAAAAGGGATATCAGTGGTGCTGTGCAACATACCTGTCTGGCAAGGTAATAAAGGTGGTACCTGTCGTGTTTGCATCCCTTAAGAGTGTGGCAAGGTAATAAAAGGGATATAAGTGATCCTGTACAACTGTTCAGTCTGGCAAAGTAATGGAGAGGATGTCAGTAATGCTTTAGCTTGGTGTAGTAATACAAGCAATGTGAAGAGCCCTGTGTGGAAAGATCTAAAACACGCTTGTTTTGAAAGAATGATATCAAACCGAAAAGTATGTTATACATAGGTTTATATTCGTTTGTGGTAAAAAAGATTTAGAAATATTTCACTAAGGTAGATAAGTAAATATTGCTGCAGTTCGTGAAAATAGTATTTCTGCATGACAGGTTTACATGTAAATTTTAAAGACATTTCATTTAGAATATGATGGCTAATAAAAAGATAAACCTCAAAACAGGTGTAAATTCCAGATGTGTAATATTATGGCCTACTTTCACAAAACCTAGTAAATCATTTTTAGTAACTTTTCTTGTAAATGACACTGCCTCATGGCACTATAACACAGATAATACTTCCCACATGAAGTATAGAGATGAGCGTGCAATGTACCTAACTCTCCCTGTAACCTAGTAGGTTGTTTTCAATCAGGACCCGAGAATTCAGGGAACTCAAATTTCTGTCAGAAATGCCATTTTTGTGTTTAATATAAGAACATGAGAAAAATAATGACCAGTCTTATATTCTAAAACTGATTTTGACGTCATGTTTGGTGGTCTTAGTTTGAGGTTCCAACTAGGCTCATGTGATATTATAAATTTGTCGTTATTAAAACCTGTCCTTTGTGTGGAGACACCGTCCGATATCACCCAACTAACTTTGACTGTGACATCTAACCAAGGTAGAGGCTTCAAGCACACGAATGAGAGGTGTTATAAGTTAGGTCTACGGGATATACCTTTATTTTCTGCCTGGCCATGGCGTAACTTTATAGGATGCAACGCTGCCACAAGCGTGTAATAATAGGCCTGCGCCGCGCCTGTCTGCTTGTCAACGCACCTGAGCCCTCGTAGCTTTGTCGAACTAACTGGCGTGTATATTAACTGCTGACAGACTATTATACTGACTACAATATAGATAATAAAGCCTTGCCCCTACCAGAATATTTTGTGTCTTACTACTAGAATATTTGAGGACAGATAGTATATTGTGTGTACGGTACTAGATTGAGACAGCTTGCCGAATATATATATATATATATATATATATATATATATATATATATATATATATATATATATATAATATAAATATACATATTATACATGCTCGGAAATGCCATGACATCGACACAACCCAATGGCAGGTATATCAGAGTGATATATACTGTATAAATGAGATTGTCTGATCAAATGGCATTAGGTGACGAACTATATAGCCAACGAATTGCACGGGAAACTCGCCAATGAACCTAATAACATGTAGTTTTTACTTCAGGATAAATGTAGTTGGTCAAAATTATGAACGGTTTACGTTTTTGAATTCCAGATATGACGCTAGTGCGATGCCTTTTCCGCACATTAAATGCAGTTAGTAGTGGGTGCTTCGGCTTTATTCGGGCGACTTTTAGCACCATGTCTAGACCAATATACTGTTGATCTTAGCATTGTTATAAGAACCCATCAAACAATGATTGTCTTGCTGAACTGTCTCAAAAGGTTGAGGAGAGGAGTATCTAGGTATATGCCTCAGACGCGAAAAAAATACAACCATACACATTCTCATCGGTTTATATGAAACCAAAATGTGTGCACGGCTATCCAGTATATTTCTGCATATCGCTCTGGTCACGGCTGTCACTGACGCCCGCTGGCTGACTGACCAGTCCATATCACAAAGTGACAGGAGGAAGGACGTCGCCTACATTAATTCATTACTGTTCATTTAATCAGTCGCTCCACTAGCCACTCTACCAACAAACCAGACAAGCAACGAACCAGTCACAATATCCTGTTTTTAATGTCAGTAGAGTACAAAAGTCCATCTTTGTGAAGCTGTGCATGAACTCAACAATAAACCATCGAAAATGGAAAGTCTTACCTCAAATTAATCTAGTTTAATGGTGAATTTGTAGCTGATTTTATTCTAGATTGCTTAGAAAATACTTTTTTAAATATCAAAGACAGACATGTCATCAATTATACTTTTATCACCAAGACAATATTCTATATTTAACACAGGGCGAGTTTACGTCCATGTATTGACTGTAGTAATGCTGAATGACTTCAACGTAAAAACTCTGTATCTATCAAACATTCTGTCCAAGGGAACATAGCGCGTAAAAAGCTTTCATCTAAACTGCTACCAAAAATGAACGTGGATCGAGTACAACCAGATGAAGTTTATATGGCACAAGTTTGGGAGCTGTTCACAAAACAATAGCAAGTGTTAGCCTAAAACCGTAATGTAACTTAAATATATGCATCAAATGGATGACATTTTGAGCACCGATTTTATACAGTGGTGGTATAGTGTCTGAGCATTTAGTCTCAAATAATTTGTTTAGTGGAGAATATTAAAATTTTGAACTTCAGTCCGATATGGCTTTGACCATGAAACAAGATGGGGAGATAACCTGGGCCCAGTTTCTAAAGATGCCGTACATGTACGATAATCGCACACATAAGGCTAATATAGGGTAATAGTGACGTACAAAATATCGTACGGTAAATGCACAATAAAAAATGTCGCGCACCACTTTGTAAAACTGGGCCCAGGTGTGGTTCACGTCCACCAACGCTGCGAAGCAGTATATCTACTGTGTGACATTTAAATGTTGTGTGACGTTTAATTGTTGTGTGACATTTAATTATTTTGTGACGTTTAATTGTTGTGTGACGTTTAATTGTTGTGTGACATTTAATTGTTGTGTGACGTTATGCTTATGAATTCTCTTCTACGATTGCGGAAAATTTCATGGGTGCAGGAAACCAGAATGGCCGGGGTAGACCACAGATCTTTACCGAGATACCGAGAAGATTTCTCACATATGACGTACAGAGATATGTACACAGAATTGGTGGCAGACAGGTGGTGTTCAGCGAGCTTTAGGCTGCGCAGACAACCACACTAGTATTTTCGACAGCTTACAAATTCTCCGACAACAATGAGAGCGGGCGAATACGCGTATGCATGTCCTGGAACTGCGACCTTCAATAAGCACAAAAAACATCCTCCCACCTCAATCACTTATACGTTTTAGAACGCTGTCCTCAGCCTACCACAGATATTACGCTTTGGGACAACAGCTACAACAGCTACAATTAATATAAAATCTGAGCCAAATTGCTATGTTCCCAGTTGAATCTCGTGTAATATGTTTGCTTGCTCATACAATGACGCTATACAGTATTGGTGGTTTGATTAAGCTGTACACAAATGTCAAAAGGTTGGCATAAAATAGTAAAAGTCAAATAGACTAATACAGCCGCATACAAATGTTAAAAAGGGCACAAAAAAAGATATGTCATATGACAGCTTTTCTCTTGACAAATACGTTAAATCCCCAGCACTCACTACCTCTTGACAAACACTGCTACTGCAGTATTACTATCAGTCAACGTGCTTGCCATTTTTCTATGCCGTTACAGTGTATCTCGCAACAGCGAACAGTATATTGCAAGGCCGTGATTTTAGCTTGAAGGGTCTACGCCATATAGACTAACAATTTGGTAGAAACGAACAGTGTGCGTTACACAGTAAACGTATTACATCCGTAAAAATAATAGAACACCACAATATTTATTTACCTTTGTTAGTTTTTGAAACAGATATTAATTATTGACAGCCTGACGGTTTCAAATAACATTCCATATTATTCCAGGAAGATAGAGTGTGTTTTCATTGAGATCACAGGGTAGTGTTACCTACTGTCCCGTACATGTTCAGGCTACCAGTGTAAGATGGACATCTGATGGACATCTGTGGAGGACATTTGAAATCCGAACAATGTGAAAAAATTTACCTCAGCTAAGTTGTGCTTTCAACACCGGGACTACAACAACACTTACATACATTCACAGAACGTGTGAACGTGTGCATGATACCAAATTAAAATCTCAATTTAAATATAGATATGTATATTTTACACACGTTTACCAAAATTTCACATGGACTGCATTGGAAGTCTCTTCCAGAAAAAACTGCTCACAGCAAATGTACTTAAAAAACCTATAGGGTGTGCTACCACCTTCTCATAGAGAACACCTATATGGCGTACTACCACCTTCTCATAGAGAACACCTAAAGGGCGTACTACCACCTTCTCATAGAGAACAACTAAAGGGCGTACTACCACCTTCTCATAGAGAACACCTAAAGGGCGTAATACCACCTTCTCACAGACAACACCTAGAGGGCGTACTACCACCTCATAAAGAACAAAATTTGACCTAATTACGGGTACCGTTTTAAAGGCTCTCCTTCGGTCTCACGAGGATACTCAGAAAGAGGAATGAATGCTTCGGGTTTTACATCGTACTTAGCAACTTTTCAGTCATATGACGACGAAGAGTGTGTGCGTATAATGTGTCTTCTTGTGGCACGGCGCTGAGTGCCAAGCAAGGCAGAAACAAGTACCATTTTTAAAATCTTTGGTATGACCCGATCCGGGTTTGATCCCTAGTGTCCCGACTTCGAGCAGACGCTCTCAACTTTAAGCCACCGAAGTGATCCAGAAAGAAGAAAGGAGGAAGAGAGAAACTGGATTGAACGTCCATAATGCCATGGCGGAAGTGGTTCAGTTAATTAATTAATTTATTTATTTATTTATTTATTTAGCCACGTTAGCGTTCAGTCTTATGGTGGAAGAAGCCGAAGTGCTTGTACTGCAAAACTGCGCGTGGTTCAAACTTCGAAAACTTAAGGAACCACTATGTATATTACATGCAGTGCAAGGCGCAATTTTACACGTGGTCCCGATATATGACTCCGCTTCTCCTGAATTCACGCCTCAATCCCAATAATCTTCCCACAAGCTGGTTTCTTTCAGAAAAGATAAATGTTGTCTTTACAGGTTGTCCCAGATCACCATCAATAATGTATGGCATTGACTTCCCCATCAAGCAGGTGGCAAAGAAACGGACCTGTATCAGATCTAATAAATAACATTTCTGCGAATCAAGGCGCCTTGTTCAGCATTTCTGGTGTGCCATTAGCCCCTGAAGAAGTGACTAGGCCGGACTGAACAAAGAATCCATGTGTATATAGACGTGATGTAGTTAAAACGAGGGATAGATACACAGCAGTTTTGTCGTACTCTTGGTCCGTCCCCGGTGTCACGTTTCCAGCTTGGCTTAATGAGGTCCTGAGGGTCTAGGCTGACATATTTCATGATTAATCTATTATTTTGCATTTAAACCGCCGTCCAGCAACAAATCTGTCAACTACAAATTGAACACAATTTCGGCAAACGTATTCTCCAGAGAAGTTTCATTCTGACTTATATTAATATATTCTAGGTAAACCGACGATTTTAACAAGTGCAGTCTTCGTTAAAGCCTTCTTTGTCTTAATCGAATGAAGAGCTTTTCAACACCTACGACACCGTCTTCGCAGAAACTCTCTGGACTACAACGACCTCTTTGTCTTCAGAAAAACACCATATACGGACTAGACTTTATTCAGAATTCGTATACCTACTTTGAAAAAAGACACCTTTGATCCATGATGTCATGAATAATGTAAAAAAATACTATGACTGACAGAAGGGTCTAAAGAAGTCTTCGTTGCGATATAAAAAAACAAATGGGTAGGACGGGTAGGGCAACTTTCCAGATAGGCGAGATAAAATTTGGAGGTGTTGTCGTCGGTCGTTCAATTAGATTTATTTATTTATTTATTTATTTACTTATTTATTTATTTGACTGGTGTTTTACGCTGTGCTCAAGAATATTTCACTTATACGACGGTGACCAGCATTACGGTGGGTGGAAAACGGGCAGAGCCAGGGGGAAACCCACGACCATCCGCACGTTGCTGGAAGACCTTCCCACGTATGGCCGGAGAGGAAGTCAGATCTGGTCAGAACCACCTCTTAGAGTCAAACACTCGTCTATACCTGAGAAAAAGATTGATTATAAGTATAGGAAAATTAATAACTACATCAAAGATATATACATGTAGGAAGGTAGACAGTGATAAAACAAATTTTGACATGTCATGTTTGTCATCTGGACTCGTGTTTATTCAAATAACTCCCTATCCTTTTTAGTGACTGTCTCATAACCGATAAATGAATTAATACATACATTCACTGACACCCTCTAAAACCCACGACCATCCGCAGGTTGCTGCAAGACCTTCCCACGTACGGCCGGAGAGGAAGCCAGCATGAGCTGGACTTGAGCTCACAGCCACCGCATTGGTGAGAGGCTTCTGGGTCATTACGCCGCGCTAGCGCGCTAAACAACTGAGCCACGGAGGTCCCCTCAATTAGATTTATGCTTAAGGTTTACCAGGTTAGTTTAACTTTGATGTACTTTACAATAAATCCCCCACCTAAACTCCACCAATCTGGGGACTGTTCAAAACTTACTTCACTCATGTTTCTAATCTACTGCAGCATTTTTTTCAAAGGCAGAATTTTTAAGTGAGCCAGATACTTATTTTGTTTACTTGTACTTTGTCATCTGAATGACCATAGTACCTATTTCACACGAGACCGTGTTATGTAGTGTCGTCTTATATGACGGTTACACACGAGATACTAGACAAAGATGGACACCGTGCAGCGGCATTCTGGGTAGGCTGGATTGTTCGCGCCCATTTCCATATTTCGGGTCATCTCGGGGGATAGAGCTGGTTGGCAAGTGCCAAGCACTGTTAAGGGCCATAGCAAGGGTTGGTTTGACAGTGATTTTGTGGAAACAACACGGGGAGTGAGAAACACCACAGAACAACCATCTCTCCCAACCACCTCTCCCAACCACCTCACCTTCAGGATGTCAGGGCAAGCTGTTGTCTACGTAAGTACTATCAGTGTTGGGTCATGTGATTACCTGAATTTGAATCAGTAACATTTCGTCTACAGCGTGTTTCATGTCGCCGCACGTAGACAGTGATGCATCGTAAAATATTTCTGTTTACCAAGAACGCAGATCACGCTAATTCGTGTAAAGTGGACAAGGAGACGTACTGCAGAAGTGGAGTAGAGATCGTTGAACATTACCTGAGGTGCTTTAGTAACAGCACCGATATGTTCAGGCATATTGATCCAATGTAAGTGTTTGGCTACTAAACTGTATGTATAATAAAGCAAGTGCCAAAAATGGAGCAGACATCCGGAGCTCTGTAAATCAAGAGAATCCCGGTGTAGGTAAGGCTGTCCTGGAGGTTAATTTGCGTCGATGCTGTCCGATGTCTTTGGTTCTTTCGATGTTATCAAGATAGCTGGTGTGTCATTGTGAACACACATAGCCACGTCATTAGGGTTTCTAGTGGATTAATCGGAACATAAATATTTGTTTGTGTTTACAAACCCCACGCTGAGAGGTGGAGGTTTATGGTAGGGAGGGGAGGGGAGGGGAGGGGAGGGGATGGAGTTGGGTGTTGATTTCAACTATCACGATCAGAAATAAGCGTGTCGTTCGATATATGTATTCTACTTTATTTTCGCATTCTTCTGGAATATTTTTCAGTGTAATTCAAACTTTATGATGCTAGAAGCAAACTTCAGTGGAGAGGGCTTTACTTTGTCTAAAGAGCTCTGAAAACAAATTTAACCAGCCTGACATTGATCCCTTAGTTTGTGTTTGAATACTTTGTGGGCACAGCTACCTGTTTACACAGATTCTCACAACCAGTACAGAAAGTCAGCTCTACAGATCGAAGACTGATGTATCCAAGGGATTTGGTGCATTTTAACCCAAGTAGTTGGTTGAGCATCAGTCTCTGCAGCTGAAGTTTGGTTTACTCTTACCGGATTAATTTGAAGAGGGCAGGGTTGAATTGGGCGAAGTGTGCCGAACCAGAACTTAGTAACCAATGTCGGGAACTCAGAAGAGCCATATAAAGAATGTATTAACTGTTTTCTTAATTTACTTTTTGGGTCATTCTACTACAGACCTGGCTGAACATAAATTATAGTCCGGTTGATGGTCACATTGTGATTATAACAAATGAGATGATTTTGAGTGTGTTTTCAGATGATACGATCTCTGTGGATCCGTGTTCTGATATCGGTGAATTGTCTCCCCTTGGTGCTATCTGCTGGTAAGCGGCATTTCTACAACTAATCTGACCAATGCGGTCGCTGTGAGTTCAAGTCCAGCTCATGCTGGCTTCCTATCCGGCAGTACGTGGGAAGGTCTGACAGCAACCTGCGGATGGTCGTGGGTTTCCCCCCGGGCTGTGCCCGGTTTCCACCCACAATAATGCTGCCCTCCGGCGTATAGGTGAAATATCCTTGAGTACGGCGTAAATCACCAATCAAATAAATAAATAAATACAACTGGTCTGTGCTGAATGCGAGTGATTCTCACTAGATGGTTGAAAGAATCCAACAAAAAAGCGTTCATGACAGAATGAATCCAGTGATTTTAATGGGTTTCGCCAGCCTTCTACAAAGGCAAGCAAATCTTGTAACTGATATAACAGCAATGCCCTCTATTTATTTGAATAACAATGTCAACTTTTATCGTTCATGATTACTGGTATTGGTATTGAAATCAGTGGTATTGTTATTTAAGTAGGGCACTGCTGTTTTATCTTTTATAAGATTTGCTTCCCTTTGTACAGGGCTGGTGGACCCCATTCCTTGTGAATCCGGTTCTATAAATCGCTTAATCAGCAACTGTTTCATAGGAATCAGTGGTTGGTGTTTGCTGAAATATACGTGCATCTGTACTCACAGCTTGTAGAATAGTCTCTGTCACCTGTTAGTATTGAACAAAACCAATTAAATAAATAAATAAATACATCAAATTAAAAAGTATACTTTAACTGATCGTTGGCTTTAAAGAATCTTCCCGTCTCCACTGTTCGAGAAGGGATTGGTGACAGAGGTCGCAAATTTTGACTGCAGATCTGTATATGGGATGATTTGCCAGTTATTTGCCAAAAATCGATAGTTTACTCCTGGCACTTCACCGAGTTTTCTTCACATATTAACTGACAGTCATCGTATGAATGAAACGTTATCGTTTGGCGTTGAACACAGATGAAATGAATAAATGTAACATTTTTACAGGTGTTCCCCTTACTGGTACGATGGTGCAGTATGGATTACTGTTTGATGAAACCTACGAGCCTTTGTACACACAGCCTATGGCCTCGTACCGCGCCTACGCCATTGCCGACCAGGAGCACCTTTTGGGCTCCGGGCTCCTGAAAGCCTTCCATGTTTATGTGGAGAAGGCGGAGAACACGAACGGAACGTTTGAGTTATGTATATGGAGTAAAGGTACAAACTCCCTTACTCTAGAGTATAGTCAGGAAGAAACCGTGCCCACGACAAAAGGCAAACATTCTGTGAGTTACGATACTACCTTTCTTTACTGTCTCCATACCGGAATGATCTGGTAAAGTAATATTAAAATTTTTCTTAAATTTGGTCTATGTCTGGTGGAATATTCTCGTTGTAAATCCCTTGTTTCAAATATACTCCTAGTCCAAAAAATGTGTGCTAACGATAGGACATTTCTGTTGCACGTTTGTTAGCGTATAACTTATTGATGTATATATTTCATTTTATATGTAAGAAGCATGTTTGGTGGGATCAGTTTAAAAATCGTGTTTCTTATTCGCCAAAATTTAAAGTCCATTTTACGAATGTGGCTTTTGGGAGATCCAAGCTGCTTGTAATTGCTAAACATTTGTTATCTAACGATATAAAATCTGTTCGGCGATATCATGATTACTTCATGATGTTATGATTATCTGGTGATTTTATGTTTTCCTGAAATCCATGAAGTTTGGGGAAAGTGTTGATCATTGCGTTTCATGTGGAGCATGTTCCTGTGCATACAGTAGCTTTTCAAAGTTAAGATCTTACATGCAAATCCATGAAAAACAGCATATCTACGGGATGCGTTGACACAAAAGCGTTTTATAAATCTAGCTGCATGTATGTGGGGCCGATGAGAGTAATTATATCCTTTGAAATTATTACCTTCACCGTTCCCCCAACCCACGTGGAGACGAAAATGCAAATTAAGTTCTTCTATAAGCACCTACGGAACAGATTGATACCTCCAAACCTCATAGCTTACACGCCTCCGCACACTCCTTCATTTCAGTTCGCAGTGCCCGACGGTGTCGTCGTGCTGTCTGGTCAGCTGATGGGCGTCATGTATCGGGCTGTCATCCCCCAGATAGGGTTCCGATTCCAGCCCACAAGGGTTCTCCTCTACTCTACTGGTCTAATAAATGACACCTACCCGCAGATACAGGACGAGGTGACGGCCGTGCCCTCAGCATTTACCCTCAGTATGGCAGTTGACCTCGATTCTGGTACATTCATCTTGATCCGATTTTCTTTGATAGTCATCGTTAATCTGTGACCAAGTTATGAGCAAGGCAAGGGTTGTGTGGTTTAAGTTGTTGTATGTTGAGTTTAACTTCCCTTGTCCTTTGTTTCAAGAAATGTCTGATGCATTGCTAATGGTTGAAGACTTTCATGCACTCATACTCAAAAGGAAACGAACTATCTTAAGATAACAAAGAAAGGAGAATATAGGCAAAAGCTTTTGTCTTTGTTACACTTAAGTGTACACAAAATATAATCATTAGTCTATTTTCCCCAGGAAGGTCGTCAGCAACCTGTGGATGGCCTTGGGTTTCCCTCGGGGTTTGCCTGGTTTTCCCCTTACCATACATTTAGCTGCCGTCGTATAAGGGAAATATTCTGGAGTACGGCTTGAAACATTAATCAAATAAAATAAATAAATAAATAAATCTACTTCACTCAACAACGAACTCAGGACGATGCCGTTTCCTATAGACTCCTATAAACACCGTTAAATAAATAAATATATTCTGTAGACGGAAAATGTGTGTGTTGACACTGTGAGATTGCCAACCCTGTTTTAATTTTGCTCTTGCAGTTATCCCCGGTCCCCCAGGTCCCCCAGGTCCCACAGGTCCCCCGGGACCACAGGGCCCTCCAGGAGAAATACCACAGGGTAAGGAGTTTTATTGAATCAAAATTTTAAAATGTTAAAATTTATCCTTATCATACAGAGGAGTGTGATACATTTTGAAACAGTTAAGCTTTTTCTTTTTGGACCACTTGGTGAAACACATGTATTACCAGATCGAAACTGTCATAATTAATAGGCCCTACATGTAATGACACAACAGAGGAAATAAGGCCATATACTTTGAAAGTCATTTGTTATGCCAGGTATCCTCCTCATGGTGTGCTTGTGAATCAGCAATGTAAGTTTGTCGGCATAGCGCAGGCGTGACATGATAAAAGTTATGTTGAAAGCGACGTGATTCCCCAAACAAACAACTATTCCATCCATTCAGTGTAGGGATGGGCAAAATTAAAATTCCCTCCATGAAAACACAGGTGTAGCATAACCATTTGTCGATTTCGATTTTTCACTTTAGTTTCTGTTTTTTTTACTCGTAGACGTAGACGAATGTGTCGAGGGAAATGTGACGTGCTCCCAGATCTGTACCAACGTTTACGGAAGTTATCAATGTGACTGTCGTGAAGGTTATAGCCTGGACATGGATAAGCACAACTGTTCCAGTAAGTCCTGGATTTGTACAATATTTCGCTGATATAAAAACCTGTATAAAATCGCAAGAATCAAAGTATGGAAGGAATTAGGTCTAAGACACGAACTTAAAGCAACGTTGACATTTGTAATGTTTCCGCCACAATTCAGATTTATTCACCTGGTGGTTGTTACTACAAGTATCGTCCATGCATATAACTTCATTCACCATCCAGAATAATTCTCTTTGAACGTTAGAAACATCTTCAGGCACAATTTTTGTCTACATGTGTTCTTCACAAAACAAAACTCATGCGTCCTTAAGAATGCCGTAAATTTTTCTCATACCACAGGTTAGTTAATTCTGTATCCTTGTTTAAATCTAGGTTGATACATGATCAAACTGTCCACCAGGAGTTTGGTTTCTGTGTTGTGCATATATCATGTTTATCACATGCTCAAGTTTATCACAGACTCATGTTTATCACATTCATGTTTATCACAGATTCATGTTTATCACAGATTCATGTTTATCACAGACTCATGTTTATCACAGACTCATGTTTATCACAGATTCATGTTTATCACAGACTCATGTTTATCACAGATTCATGTTTATCACAGACTCATGTTTGTTACAGATTCATGTTTATCACAGATTCATGTTTATCACAGATTCGTGTTGATCACAGACTCATGTTTATCACAGACTCATGTTTATCACAGACTCATGTTTATCACAGATTCGTGTTTATGGGGTGAATGGAAAAAAGTCTGATGTGTTGCATTATTTCTTCTGCACATTCTGTTTACATTTTAACGTTTCGCTCTCAATTTCAATGTAGATGTTGATGAATGTTACGAGAACAATGGCGGATGTGAACACCTGTGCTCAGATTCTCGGGGATCCTACACCTGCTCCTGTAACGATGGTTACCGGCTAAGTCCAAATCAGCACACCTGTATCGGTAAGTCCGCATGTCATAGCGAATAGCTGCCACACTTAAGTATAAATACATATCCATTTTATTTTATCATCCACGAGGAGTTTGACTGGTACGTCGCATACTATTATGCTTACCAGACCACTCCTTTGAAGAGGTTTTAAGAATAATACAACCGCGATTTATCTCACTGAGGTGTCATGTCAGGTGTCTGCTATTGAGAGCTTCAGCAAGATAACACGATCAATCACTTAACAATCACTTACTTTTGTTAGTGATATTCACTGATGCACATTTGTCAAGAGGTGTTTAGGGTAACGTTAAACACCAATCAAATACAAAAGTTAAATTAGGGCATCGTTTTACATGTATATATTTGAGGTTACCTGCTGATACTCGTGGATTTCCTCCGGGTTCTGTCAGGTTTCCTCCCACTGTGACTGGCTGCCATCGTATCAGTGAAATATTCTTGAGTACGGCGTAAAAAAAAAAATAAATGAAATAAATCTCCATCTTTAAGCAAGTTCTCTCCATATATTGCTGCAGGTCGTACGTTTCCACAGGGCTCTGCCCGGTTTCCTCTCACCGTAATGCTGGCCGCCGTCATATATGTGAAATATTCTTGAGCACGGCGTAAATTAA
This sequence comes from Liolophura sinensis, assembly GCF_032854445.1. NCBI lineage: Eukaryota > Metazoa > Mollusca > Polyplacophora > Chitonida > Chitonidae > Liolophura > Liolophura sinensis. The sequence continues at coordinate 52,901,429 of NC_088302.1, read as the reverse complement.
TAAATATATTGCTGCATTATTGGCGAATGGCATTATGCCCTAATCACTAATTCACGTTTTACTGTTTGTTCTCTGGGTATACTTGTTTGTTAGCACATTTTCATTGCAGATGTGGACGAATGTGCTACCAATACAAGTGGTTGTGAGACGACATGTGTGAACATACCTGGTGGTTACACCTGTGAATGTGATGAGGGATATACTCTAACACCTGATCTACATAACTGTACAGGCTAGTATTTGGACAACCGGTAGTCTCCACGGAAAATCCACACTAGACTTTAACTGTAGGAAAACCTTGCAGGTATTACGAAACCTAAATGTTTCCATATCCTCCAAAACTAAAACTAAGATATGCCGTGCGAGAAATCTCGTATAGGAGGGACAAAAAGACATGGATTACCAGCTCAGACTGACAGTTTTTTCCCTTTTCCAATTTGTTTTTGTGATAGATCTATTCCTTTACCACCGTTTTAAGTTCTGTTATGTGCAGTTGAAAATTTACAAACATGCGAAACGACGAATAAAACCACCATTTCGATTGTATTTAAATGTTAAACCGCAGTAAGCATGAATTTATTTATCTCTGCATATTCATGAATTATTTTCAGATATTGATGAATGTCTCCTACGTAATGGTGGGTGTGAAGGCAACTGTACAAACACTGATGGCAGCTTTGTTTGCGAGTGTGGGATGGGTTATCGCCTTCTTCTAGAGAGAACCTCGTGTCAAGGTATATGTGTGTCCGTCAGCAGTTCCAGGGTAGCTGTCATATTTCTGTTGTCCATGCAGCATTTCATTATATGTCAGTTGACCGAGCCTTTCTGTCACAGCTGTTTTACAGTAACGCCAGAGGTTTCAACTAGCTGCCATTCATTCCTCAGATATTACCATCAGATATACCTAAATTGCGAGAAATCCACTTTGGTGTCGTATTCCATTTGTAGTACAAGTTTGCATACACTTTTTATTAACTCATTCAGTTGTTTGCTACATTTTAATTGCGTGGGAATGTCGTCCAGCAGCCTGCACGTGGTCGTGGGTTTCCCATTTCTTTAATAAATAAATAAAACATATTTTGATTGAGTTTACCACCAGTCTGGTATCAGCTTTTATGTGAAAGCTCGACAAAGTGATGAGTTTCAGCAGATGACACTGAAATACTTCTCATGATAATTAAGGCTGCAATAGACTTACCATTCAATTTATGATCCAAGAAGCCTTTTGCGGCACCTTACATACAAATGCTTCGTTTATGATACGCAGTGGTGGTTTCAGCAAATATGGTCCTAAACACTGTGTTGGAATCCAAATGCCACTGACTGTGACTTACATCAAAATGTATGTCACGAATGCTTTTCAATTTGAGGTAATTTATCATCTTAAGTCTGTCTCTAGTCTGCCAGGTGTTTGCATGTGGCTTATATGTTTATCAGGTATCGTACTTAATCCTTGTCAAAACCGGCAGACTACTCAAGGTGGAGTGCATCGCTAAAAGCCTGCTCACGTGTGCTGGTGATGGGGTACTACTGAGCCAAATTAGTCTGGGTAGTTCTTCAGAAACATAAATAAATGAAGTTGGTTAGCATGCTAGCGCAGCGCAATGACCCAGGAGTCTCTCACCAATGCGGCCGCTGTGAGTTCAAGTCCAGCTCATGCTGGCTTCCTCTCCGGCCGTACGTGGGAAGGTCTGACAGCAACCTACGGATGGTCGTGGGTTTCCCCCGGGCTGTGCCCGGTTTCCACCCACCATAATGCTGGCTGCCGTCGTATAAGTGAAATATTTTTAAGTACGGCGTAAAACACCAATCAAATAAATAAATAAATAAATGAATCAAATGCGGTGATGAAAGTAATAAGGTTTCCTTCAGTCGTCTGTGTTCTTCTGCATTCAATGCACACATGGATTAATCATATCAGTCAATGTTATCTTTTCTTCACCCTCAGATGTTGACGAGTGTTCAGAGAGCGACCCCTGTGATCAGATCTGTGTGAACACGCCTGGTAGTTTTAACTGTCAGTGTTTACCTGGGTTTAGCTTGGGTCCCGCCAGTGTTAACTGCACAGGTATATTGTTCTGGTTTTGCGAATTATGCGACAATAATCGGCTGTGGTAGGTGGCTGAGTTCACATCGCAAGCCCTTGTTTCGTGTTCTCAAATTCCGATCTAGCTGGTTCAGCTGTTAGAAGTCTTCGTTTTCAAGAAGTTGTCAGAAGTTTGATTAATTGCAAGATAGCGGTTTATCGTCCAGCAAGTTAATATTAATGGTTGGTCGACTTGAATGTCAGCTTGGACTACTTACATTAACTTGGACAATTTTTAAACTCAGCCCTTGCGAGCGGCTGTTATACGTTATGAAGTGTATGAGTTACTTAGAATGTTGCAGTTAACCCCTCTCATTCACACCACACACTCATTAGTGTGATGACCCTTAGGTAGGCGATTTGACTTCATGGAGGCATCAGATGGCATCGAAGTAAATGCGACAATGATGATGTCCAATATAATCTATGACATTATTCCTAAATAGGATGAAATGTTTGTAGCAAACTCAAGTTTTATTACGTGTAATTATGGGTTGTTACATTTACAGATATCAACGAGTGTGAAGATTTGAATGGCGGATGTGTGGACAAGTGTACAAACTTACCCGGTAGTTTTGAGTGCTATTGTGGAGCCGGTTACAACCTATCTTCGGACGGGCGCACATGTAAAGGTACAGGAAAACTGTCACGCATTTAGCAGGGGAGAATGTCTCCTCGTCTGACGGCTCAGGTTCAGTTCCGGTCTTCAGTGTCTGGTCAAACTGTGGGAATGGTAGTCTGCTTGAGCTCTTTTGATTGTCCCACTACCTTTGAGAAAAGGATGATTATCATGCCAGGAATCCTGAACATGATGCCTGAGAAACAAAGCCCCATAAGCATGAGGTTTTAGGTCTGGTGTTGTAATGCGATAGGTCTGTAATCATAACGTCATCAACACAGAGTTAAATTTTAACAGAACTGTAGAAAATAAAATAGAAATTGCGTTGAGCTATGCCTCACTGGAGTGAAAAAAGCACAGTAACGGCTACATAGTTATTTCCAACATACACTGTTGATGTTTTTTTAAATTGTGGTCTTGAACAGAGAATCTTCGAAATTGCTCCACCTCTTCTGTTCTCCCGACCTTTTGCAAGGACTTGTTTATGACCTCTGTCCTGAAGTTCATTGGAGGTCATTGGCCTACATTACCAAGAAGGTAAACACTTTTCGCCTGCAGATGAAAATCTGTGTCACATGCGGTAAAGCTCATTTGTTTCTGACCAAATGCCGCGGTTTTACTACGGGCACTCCTTTCCCTAAGGCCGACTCATCATGTAGGTGCTTTACTATGGGCACTCCTTTCCGTAAGGCTGACTCATCATGTAGGTGCTTTACTACGGGCACGCCTTTCCCTAAGGCTTACAATCTACTCAAGAATATTTCACTTATACGACGGCGGCCAGCATTATGGTGGGAAGAAACCATCCAGAGCCCGGGGGAAACCCACGACCATCTGCACGTTCCAGACAGACCTTTCCACCTACAGTCGGAGAGGAAGCCTGCATGAGCTGGACTTGAACTTATGGTGACCACATTGGTGAGAGGCTACTGGGTCATTACGTTGGGCTAACACGCTAACCAACTGAGCCACGGAGGCCCCACCTGTCATGACAGCTGAGCTGTCATGCTATAACAACAACATGCAGCGTCGGGTCTGATTGATTGCTACATGAAGTTGTGCGCTAAGGATATTTTTATACACATGTGACAAGTGTGTGATTTTGCCATAGCTAAAACACCACTGTGACAAGCGTGTGGTTTTGCCATGGCTAGAACATCACTGTGACAAGCGTGTGGTTTTGCCATAGCTAGAACACCACTGTGACAAGCGTGTGGTTTCGTCATAGCTAGAACATCACTGTGACAAGCGTGTGGTTTTGCCATAGCTAGAACACCACTGTGACAAGCATGTGGTTTCGTCATAGCTAGAACACCACTGTGACAAGCGTGTGGTTTCATCATAGCTAGAACACCACTGTGACAGGCGTGTGGTTTTGCCATAGCTAGAACACCACTATGACAAGCGTGTGGTTTTGTCATAGCTAGAACACCACTGTGACAAGCGTGTGGTTTCGTCATAGCTAGAACACCACTGTGACAAGCGTTTGGTTTTGCCATAGCTAGAACACCACTGTGACAAGCGTGTGGTTTCGTCATAGCTAGAACACCACTGTGACAAGCGTGTGGTTTCGCCATAGCTAGAACACCACTGTGACAAGCATGTGGTTTCGTCATAGCTAGAACACCACTGTGACAAGCGTGTGGTTTCATCATAGCTAGAACACCACTGTGACAAGCGTTTGGTTTTGCCATAGCTAGAACACCACTGTGACAAGCGTGTGGTTTTGCCATAGCTAGAACACCACTGTGACAAGCGTGTGGTTTCGTTATAGCTAGAACACCACTGTGACAAGCGTGTGGTTTCGTCATAGCTAGAACACCACTGTGACAAGCGTGTGGTTTTGCCATAGCTAGAACACCACTGTGACAAGCGTGTGGTTTCGTCATAGCTAGAGCACCACTGTGACAAGCGTGTGGTTTCGTCATAGCTAGAGCACCACCGTGACAAGCGTGTGGTTTCGTCATAGCTAGAACACCACCGTGACCTGTGGCCAGAATTACATCATTACCATGACAGGCGTACAGTTTGGCCATAGCTAAAACACCACCGTGACCTGTGGCCGTAATTATAACACCACCGTGATAAGCGTGTGGTTTATTATTGTGGCCATAATTATAACATTACCGCAACTGTGGTGTCGTTTGGTCGTAGTTCGAACGTTACCATGACCATTGAACAAAGGCTAGAGCCACTGTGATGTGTGGCCATAGTTATAGCATAAACTCCCATAAAAACAAAAATGCTTTCTAAAACAGATTTTAACATCCAAAGAGTTAAGCGCGATTAATGTTTTCAAGTGAATTGTAAATATAGATTCTCATGGAAAGATATCAAACACGGCCATGAGCTTACTGTTGTAACATGTACCTGTGCACGATTTTGAATTTGATTTTTGTGTAAATCATGTGCCAACGAAGACTTTTGCTGATGACGAAAATTTTTAACATCGGAAGACAGTCAAGGTCTGAAATCTTTCATAATTCTATATTTTTACTCAATTTTTTAAAATGTCATTTAACCAACAGTTTATCAAACTTTCATCGACGCTGTGTGATAGGAATCATTTAATTTGTAATGAAAACTGGGGCGTTCTTGAAGATATAATGAGGTGTATGATGACATTTTCTTGGAATGGCAAGCGGTATTTTCGGTCCTCTCTTGTGTATACTTGCGATATTTCGGTTTAATCTCTAATCGAGTGTAATATAGTTGTGGTTTTCTGGCCTCCTCTCTGTACTTGCTATTTTTCTGATTTCCCCTTTGATCATATACGCTATACTTGCGGTTTTCTTATGTCCTCGCTGATCGTATACGCTATACTTGCTGTTTTCTTATGTCCTCGCTGATCGTATACGCTATACTTGCTGTTTTCTTGTGTCCTCGCTGACCATGTATTATATACTTGCAATTTCTTGGCCTCATCTCTGATTGTGAATGTTATTCTTGCAGATGTTGACGAATGCTCGACTGGTAATTCAGACTGTGAGCATGACTGTGTCAACACTCTGGGCAGTTTCCGGTGTGAATGTCAACCGGGATATGGCCTGGATTCCGACAACAAGAATTGTTCAGGTTTGATACCATTAATACATTCCGTAGACTTGGCAGTTTGTGTACACTTGTGCACATTCAGCCAAATACAAATAGAGAGCTTTGGCTATTATTCACCTGAATAATATTCAAAATATTCCATAGAGTACTGCCAACACGCCCCTAGTCGTTATAGCTCAGTCGTTATAACATTCACCTTGCACAGAAATAAATGAACAAATACATTCAGTTCTAGTTTCAGGGTAAATCTCAACCTCTGTTTGACGCTCAGTTCATTAAGTAGTACCAAAGAAACGAAAATCACCATTTACTTAGCAAAATCAGCTTGTGCACAACCCCATCTAATGAATGGACGTTTCTTTGATGTTTGGGCGATTCAGTGTTTCGTTTATGGGAACGCAAGACTTCTAGTAAGCACAGGTTAACTTCCCATCCACCCAATTTCCAAAAAAAGAGAAAGAGGAAAATATGTGGTTTTGTGTTCCGAAGGGTTTTATGTACTTGACATTGTAGGATGATACTTTTAGAGCGCGGCGTTGTGTTCTGAAGTGACCTTTATGGTCATTTGAGTATAATATAGTTATATAATGCTTTAATATCACAAATGGTTCCATGTAACAAACTCAGAGGAATCTGTTTTACACTAACATATGTATACATGTAACTAAGACATTTTCTTTTCAGATATTAACGAGTGTATAACTGACAGCGGTGGATGTGAACAGAATTGTAACAACACAGCAGGAAGTTATCTATGTTCCTGTATCGCTGGTTTTTATCTGATGGCGGACAACCGGGGATGTGAAGGTACAGTGTGTATTGTCTGGCACTACCCAGAAAGGTATTGTATTTACACAACTGCATAATATGGAACGTCTCGTGAAAAGTGACGTATAGAAATAGTCACTTTTGTATCATGACGAACATATTTGGCAAATAAATTACTTGTAAACATCGTTTAACCACTGGCGTTTAAAATAATCAATATCGTATAGATAATAGCGATCTTGTGTGAGGACTAAAACAGTAAATTATCATCTTAAAGGCAATCATTGACAGGCATTTTGAAATTTTCGGAACACCGCCTCTATCATGTAATGACTCCCTCACCTTTAGTTTTGTATTCTAACGTAGGTGTGATGTTTGTTGTCAGATGTGGATGAATGTTTTACCGGATCAGCGAACTGTAGCCAGGCGTGTGCGAATTTCCCTGGCACTTACCGCTGTGACTGTATGCAGGGTTACACATTACAGGCAGATGGTCAGAACTGTACAGGTATGTCACGTGCTGAACTTGTATTCAGCATTTGTGAATCAGTGACTGGAGAGACCAGATCCGAACTAGTCAAGCCCCCCCCCCCCAACCCTCCGAGCGCTTCTCGGAACATGGCTAACCGAACAGGTCGCGTATTAAATCCCTGGTCATTCACCTTCGGCCTTATGCCATGATTTTGTCAGCGAGTGGCAGAGCCTTTCTTACAATAACAATACATAAACAAATTAAATGGGAATTCCAATCTAACATACATGTAAGCTGGATGAACTTCAAAGGCATTCGACAAGAAAATACCAGGGAATTAAGATCATTAAATGACATCCAAAAAACCTCTGTTAAAATGATACTGTAATGCTCTATTGGTTTGCCTTCCCCCTTTAGCCCCATGAATTAATGATTTATTTTCGTTTTCACACTGAATATTTGTGTCCAATTTCTCAATGAACATCTAATATAAATATCGTTTTTACTCAGAGTTCGAACCGTGTTCCCATGGAGCAGGACAGTTATGTGAACATACATGTGTTAACCTGGGCATCTCCTATATGTGCCAATGTTGGGATGGATACCAACTGGAAGGGGAACATAAGTGCATTGGTAATTGATAGTTGTACTATATGTTCTTAGAGTGGTCTCCCCTGGAATAAACCGTAAACAGATTGTTTAGAATAACTTCAAATGCTCGAATGATCGAACGTAGGCGGATGGTGGCCACGATGTTAAAGGGTTTGTTTTCTACAAGACTACTGTTTGTTTACTACAGGACTACTGTTTGTTTACTACTTACCAAAGGACTGGTTCTTTGCCCACTATAACTTTATTTGAAGACAACTTTATTGGAAGACGACTTATTTTCTACCAATAGGCCTATGGTGTGCATATGTGCATGTGGTTTCCTCCCACCATAATGCTAGCCAACGTCGTAAAAACACCAATCAAATAAATCAAATCAAATAAATATGTCTCTGACGTATATGCATGTGACGGGGGCTCCGTGGCTCGGTTAGCGCGCTAGCGCAATGTAGTGACCCTGGAGCCTCTCACCAGTGCGGTGGCTGTGAGCTCAAGCCCGGCTCATGCTGGCTTCCTCTCCGGCCATACTTGGGAAGGTCTGCCAGCAACCTGCGGATGGTCGTGGGTTTTCCTCGGGCTCTGTTGGGTTTCCTCCCACCATAATGCTGGCCGCCGTCGTATAAGTGAAATATTCTTGAGTACGGCGTAAAACACCAATCAAATAAATAAAATAAATAAAATATGCATGTGACTTATGGGAAAGTTTGGCAGTAACTTGCCAAATGTCGTTGGTTTACCTCTGGCTTCCTCCACTCATAAAAGTGATTGTTATCATGTACGTTAGAAATTGTTGAGTGCATAGTACAATTAAATAAAAGTAGTAATTAAATACTCCGGACACTCCGGTTTCTCCGGCTTTTCTTGAAACCTCACATTATTCTTGAAAAATGCATTAACAGGTAAAGGTGACGAATTTGTTTTTTTTTTTTTTTTTTTTTTACAATAAAGCAGAAATTCTTAGTACTGCAACTTTATTGTGTCAGTGAGTGTATGTATTGATTCATTTATCGATACTGAGAGAGTCATTAAACAGAATAGGGAGTTATTTGAATGAACATGAGTCCAGATGACAAGCATGAAATGTCAAAATGTATTTTATCACTGTCTACCTTCCTACATGTATATATCTTTGATGTAGTTATTAATTTTCCTATACTTATAATCAATCTCTTTCTCAGATATAAACGAGTGTTTGACTCTAAAAGGTGGTTGTGACCAGACATGTGTGAACACAAACGGAAGTTACAGCTGTTCTTGTGAAGAGGGGTTCATGTTACATTCAGACGGCTATCGCTGTCTAGGTAAGGGCATATGTATGAGATGTTTTCACACGGACATCTGTAGCTGTCTAGCTAAAGACGTGTGTGGAACGTTTTCATATGGACATTTGTAGCTGTCTAGATAAGAGCATGTTTGTTGGACGCTTTCGTACGAACAGCAATAGATGTCTATAATAAGGGGATATGTGTGGGACGTTTTCGTACGAACGGCAATAGCTGTTTAGGTAATGGCATTTTTTTTTTACCTTTTCGTACGAACGACAATAGCTGTCTAGGTAAGGCCATATGTGTGGTACGTTTTCGTACGAACGACAATAGCTGTCTAGGTAAGGGCATATGTGTGGGACGTTTTCGTACGAACGACAATAGCTGTCTAGGTAAGGACATATGAGTGGGACGTTTATGTATGAACGACAATAGCTGTCTAGGTAAGGGCATATGTGTGGGACGTTTTCGTATGAACAGCAATAGTTGTCTAGGTAAGGGCATATGTGTGTAATCCATGTTTACTAGGTGAAAATCCTTTCAAATCTCTTGTGCATATGTCGTAAACATTTAAATGTTAGTTTTGTTATGGAATCGACCGTCTGTTGTCATGGTTAGTCTGTTAACAATTTTATTCATATCTTTTGTTTGTAGATAAAGATGAATGTGTAACAAACAGCTCACATTGTAGTCACGGCTGCCTAAACACACATGGGGGGTATGAGTGTACATGTCCCAAGGGCTACCTTCTTGATAGGGAAAATATGAGCTGCACCGGTAGGTACAATACGTCTGCTGTATGGAAATGAGCAAGTCCTGGCTGCTGATTTACATGATTTTCTCCAGTGGTTTTCCATTACTTCGTCCTCTCATTATCTTTGTGTGTCAGCGAAAGAAAGACGAAACAACGGTGAATATTTTGTAAAATACCAACCAAGAAAATATCTTAATTAACCATGTTATCAGTGCACATGTCACACAATATAATAATCTGAATATGAAGACTATGGTCTCTAGAAGATGTAGTCCATAAATGTATCCGTGACATGCAGTGTGTAGTCCATCAGAGCAAAATAGAGAAAAGAAGCATCTGTGACTCGAATGTTAACGATTACTAATGATTGCATATTGAGTTTGCTGTTCCAGTCTTATAAATTTATATTTCGTATAAAATAATCACCACAGCTTTACATCAGGTGATTTATCAGGCACCTGTCATGGGGCGGTGTTTTCCGGAATAGCCGGTTTTAACGGCGTATGGATCTGATCACGGTCACATAAATGAAATACTGATTCGAGCGGTGAACAGAATAAAATGAATAAATGAGTTTTCTTTTTTCAGAAGTTGATGAATGCTTGGCAAACAATGGCAGGTGTGTACAAGATTGCTTCAACACGAACGGCAGCCACATTTGCCTTTGCGATGATGGCTATGTCCTGATGTCCGATGGGAGAAGCTGCCAGGGTGTGTGGATATTTAGATAACAATATGCTCCTCGGGATCAAAAGTGTGACGATAAAATCGGATATTATCAGTTGTCAGACTCAGGAACTGCCGTGATGGTTTATGTCACCGTGCTGCCATCACATATACATGTATATCTAGGTCACCATGCTGCCAGCACATATACATGTATATTTTGGTCGGTTTATGTCACCGTGCTGCCAGCACATATCACGTATATTTTGGTCGGTTTATGTCACCGTGCTGCCAGCACATATACATGTATATTTTGGTCGGTTTTATGTCACCGTGCTGCCAGCACATATACATGTATATTTTGGTCGGTTTATGTCACCTTGCTGCCAGCACATATACATGTATATTTTGGTCGGTTTATGTCACCGTGCTGCCAGCACATATACATGTATATCTAGGTTGGTTTATGTCACCTTGCTGCCAGCACATATACATGTATATTTTGGTCGGTTTATGTCACCGTGCTGCCAGCACATATACATGTATATTTTGGTCGGTTTATGTCACCGTGCTGCCAGCACATATACATGTATATTTTGGTCGGTTTATGTCACCGTGCTGCCAGCACATATACATGTATATTTTGGTCGGTTTATGTCACCTTGCTGCCAGCACATATACATGTATATTTTGGTCGGTTTATGTCACCGTGCTGCCAGCACATATACATGTATATCTAGGTTGGTTTATGTCACCGTGCTGCCAGCACATATACATGTTTATTGAGAATGGTTACACTTTACACAAGTTGGAATATTTTTAATACCATGACTTGAACTGGTTGTCCAGCCTGTTCATTAACACAGATGAATGTCAACCTCAGACTAAGAGAAGTTCTGGATTTCCTAGCATCTACTGTTTTTAGTGCCTTGCTGGCAACAAGCGTTCCACAACAACCTTGTTTTTTGGTCATGCCTTGGTCCACTCACATGGTATTGACATTTCCCTTCGTAACATGCCAAAGGCTGTTCCTATACTCCAGACACTCTGTGAATGCTCGAAATCAGTGAATCGATCGGCTAGTTGGCTAGGTGTCATTCATTTCTAGCGCAAATAGCAGGCAACATTTAAATCACTTAAACTTTTTAAAGGAAACGTGCGAAAAAGTGCGTTTGAATAATTTATTTATTTGATTGATGTTTTACGCCGTGCTCAAGAATATTTCACATATACGACGGTGGCCAGCATTATGGTGTGAGGCACGGCCCGGGAGGAAACCCACGACCATCCGCATGGTGTTGGCAGACCGTTTCATGTACGCCCGGAGGCGAAGTCAGCATAAGCTGGACTTGAACTCACAGTGACGGTATTGGTGAGGCTCCTGGGTCATTACACTGCACTAGCGCGCTAACCAACTGAGCCACGGAGGCCCCCTGCATTTGAGTAATGACCATTCTGTGCGTCCAAGCATTGCGATTATTCAACTTTTTCATCCTTGCATCGTTGTCATCAATTACATTCATTAATGCATCTTTTCCTCCTCAGATATCGACGAATGTGTGATGAACACAACACAGTGTCAGCAGGCGTGCATGAACACTGTAGGAAGTTTCAGCTGTTCATGTTTCGAGGGATATGAGCGGAACATGTCTGATCCCGTGTCCTGTATAAGTGAGGATACTTATCTGACTTGTATTCATGGCCATGGTGTTTTCAATAGCCCTAACCCTTGATTACGTCACTACATGAGAAAACCCTGGATATGAAAGCACATATTTTGTTTGTGATCTGGTTTGTATAACGTGTGATTTCCGGAGCCTGCTTATATATTTTGGTGTTAACATACCGTTTGTTAGTGCCAAATGGTGCATTGTTAACTCGAAGGACTCCTTCGACTCCTGAACCCGGTTTACCAACAATGCCCTTGCGACAAACCATTGATGACGTAATTATGTTTCAGGGCTATGGGCTAAGCATTTCCCGCGGGGAGCAGAATTTAAATATCATCACAGCCTCATCCCACGATCCTGCAGTTATTATCGGCTTCATATTCCGCAAAAAAGTCCTTCAGTATTAAATGGATCTAAAACTCTTCTGTTACCATTCCTATAGTTCATTAACTTAACACAGACTATGCCGATTGGAGAAGAAACTTACGATATTTGATATCTAGGTATTCGACATAACAACAACAGTCATTAACCGGAGGGTCGTTCAGCATTTCTGAACAATTGTGGGATGTCTCTTTTTTTTTTTAAAAAATACATTAATACTGGTTAAACCTGGTTAAGTCAAGAATGTACTTTCATGTATTTATTTATTTGACTAGTGTTTTACACCGTACGCAAGAATATTTCATTTATACGATGGCAGCCAGCATTATGGTGGGACGAAACCCACGACTATCCGGATTTTGCTGGAAGACCTTCCCACGTACGGCCAGAGAGGAAGCAAGCATGAGCTGGACTTGAACTCACAGCGACCGCATTGGTGGGAGGCTCCTGGGTCATTACGCTACACTAGTGAGCCAACAAAATGAGCCACACAGGCCCTCTACTTTCATGTAACTCTTTCTCCAGTCTTGGTGTGTCGAAATTTAACCCAATAAGTTTCCTTGCCAATAACGAGTGCATCTGTTTCTTTTTAATGGTACAGCCTTCAGTTATAAAACCATAGTCTAATGCCTTACTGAATGCATGTCGTGCCAATTTGAAAGTGCAAATTTGCCAATCGATGATTCTGGAACATTTTCGCTTGACGTTTAGCACAAGACCATAGCTTAGGTGCTCATTGAACAAATGATCGCGTATCCAGATAAGATCGGGCATTATTATTGATTACAGTGAGGCAACAAAACAAAATCCCGGCATTGGCATTGACTTGTTGCGGGGTTATATCGTCATAATGTGTCCAAAACAGGTTAAACGTAGCGTTATAGCTGAGGTAAATAAACAATCAATGTTATAAATCTTCTGTTTCATTCATTTTCAATCATTCCTTTTGTTTCATTTGCTAAGATACGGACGAATGTGAAGATAACAACGGTTTTTGTGAACAGACGTGTAGCGATACGGAGGGGAGTTACTTTTGTTCCTGTTTCCATGGATACACGCTCTCGTCCAATGGTCATGCCTGTCTCGGTAAGGTACACCGTTTTTTGTTATTGTTTATCTTAACTTATCGACACTAACAGGACCTTGAAATACGTATACCAACATTTTTGCTAGCTTCAAACCTACCTGTGCTTGGAATCTCATCATGAGGCCAGATTCGTGCTCATTTTACCTAGATATCATCACGTGAATTAAGGTGGAGTAGCAATTGGTAACTAAATGATCATGATACATGCTGGGAGAACAAAATGGCGTTTCAAACCTACCTGTGCTTGGAATCTCATCATGTGGCCATATTCGTGATCAGTTTATCTAGATATCATCACGTGAATTAAGGTGGAGTAGCAATTGGTAACTAAATGAGCATGATACATGCTGGGAGAACAAAATGGCGTTTCAAACCTACCTGTGCTTGGAATCTCATCATGAGGCCATATTCGTGATCATTTTATCTAGATATCATCACGTGAATTAAGGTGGAGTAGCAATTGGTAACTAAATGAGCATGATACATGCTGGGAGAACAAAATGGCATTTCAAACCTACCTGTGCTTGGAATCTCATCATGAGGCCATATTCGTGATCATTTTATCTAGATATCATCACGTGAAATAAGGTGGAGTAGCAATTGGTAACTAAATGAGCATGATACATGCTGGGAGAACAAAATGGCATTTCAAACCTACCTGTGCTTGGAATCTCATCATGAGGCCATATTCGTGATCATTTTATCTAGATATCATCACGTGAATTAAGGTGGAGTAGCAATTGGTAACTAAATGAGCATGATACATGCTGGGAGAACAAAATGGCGTATCGGTGTGTGTTTTTTTTTTTTTTTTTTTTTGGATTGGTGTTTTACGCCGTACTCAAGAATATTTCACTTATACGACGGCGGCCAGCATTATGGTGGGTGGAAACCGGGCAGAGCCCGGGGGAAACCCACGACCATCCGCAGGTTGCTGGCAGACCTTCTCACGTACGGCCGCCAGCATGAGCCGGACTTGAACTCACAGCGACCGCGTATCGGTGTTGCCAGCAATCCACTCTTTGGTTTTATAATTATATCACTTGATGACATTTTTTCTTTATTTTCTTTATTTAGAACATGTAATATTTCTGTGTTTCGGTTCCTAGTATGATGGTCTCTTGTAGATTGCTCACAAGTAGGTGGAAAGAAGTGTGTAAAGTGTATGGAAATAGCTGTAAGAAAAAAGGGACTTTTCGTCATCTCTAACTACCTTGATAAGTTTCACAACAATTTTTGATTTCCTTTTCATTGCATTACATCCCATCACATAGCATCACATTACACTATGTGCTTTTCCTTTCAGACACAGAAAAGGAAGAAAACAGAACGGACTGCCTATGTAAGGAAAATCGAGAGAAATGTGACAGAGGCTACTATTTCAGCATGAACACTTCATCTTGCGAGAGTAAGTGTCTAATGCTAACTCCTCGAATTACCAAGTTTCAATAATTTCTAGAAACTTACCATTTTTTCTCAGTTACATCACGTTTCGTATCACTTTCTTGCATGTTAAAAGTAATGTGTCTGCGGCCATGTTGTATTGTTTAAATCACGCTTGCCTTTCCATCATGCCATTGAGTTAAACCTTTAGACACGGATACAATTAAAATCCTCTACTCTACGAAGTTTAAACTTTGAATGCTGTTTATTTACTGCAGACCAATGTACCAATCACATTTTGAGTTTCTTTCATCTGCTGAGTTTAACTTCTCAGCACTTTCAATTTATGACTGAAGTCTTAGGTTGCTTAATGGGCTCAAAGAATATCCTACAATTAATCAAACAGTATCCTGTCAAGGAATGGGTTGGTTTTGCAATATCGTGGATAACCTTTTGGCCATGTCTTCTCATCTGTTGCTGATGGCTTCCACAGACATTGATGAGTGTTTAGAGCTAAATGGTGGATGCCAGCATAGCTGTGAAGACTCTGATGGCGGTTACAACTGTTCGTGTTTGGAAGGGTTTGAACTGTCACCAGATGGACATTCCTGTCAAGGTAAACTTTGTGGTGCTCTTTGAAGTCTTCACTACCACTCATGTCGATTGCAATGCGTTTCTGCTCAGCCACCAGTTTCCTTGGTGTAAACCACAATGTTGTCCGCCGTCGAATGAATGAAATGAGTACAGCTTAAAACACCATTCAAATAAACAAGTACATTTTTATTCAGATCGAGTTTCTTTTTGTTAAAACGCAAGACAGCTTTACTTGTTAGGTTAAAAAGCTGTCCGCCATGAAAGTGACATGGCCTTTTTTATTACTCAATCTCTGGATCAGTGGACTGGAGCTTTATTCCCTTCACACTGCTCCTTTGACCATTGAGGTCGCAGACTCGAATCTAGCTCTAGTGTTTTCGGATGTCACGAAAGTTACTTTGGATACTTCGTTTTTTTAACCAGAAAGGAATAAGAGCAAAATAACATCTTTGTTCTGAACCTGTTTTATCCTTTACAGATATGGACGAATGCCTGGATGACACATCTTGTTCCAGTATGTGTTACAATACATACGGAAGCTACTATTGTGAATGTTCGTCTGGCTACAGTCTGCTGCCAGACCTTAGCACCTGCACAGGTAAGACAAACACATTTTCGTGGTAAATGGGCTATGGTTCTGTCACCGTCAGTGTGACTCGAAACTTGAAGACCGAACAGAGGTGTCCTGACGCTCTTTCATGGTACAAACTTGAAGGGTGCCATTCTGACACTGTGAGTATAAAGCTGGTAATGTCACATTTGTCACTGAAACATATAAAAAGCTGAATTACTGATGTGATCAGCGTTCCTTCCTTCCTAATAGCTTCGCCCGTAAGCTCATTAGTCTTTGACTAACGAGATCGACCTATAGCAAGTTAGAATCTAATTCTCTCCCTCATTCTAGTCCACAGTGTTTTCTTGTACCCGGTTTTTGTCCGTTTCTTCCATCCAAAAATTTGGCCATGTTATCTATTTTTTGTGTGAAAGAAATTTTTTTTCATATTGTTTATTGTGATAACAAAGCATTTTGAGTATTTTTAGAAGAATGAAATGTAATAAATTGCAGATAACATCACTGCAGCTTTTTTTTAAACTAATTCTCTTTAAGCCTCGGTAGTAAGGTGTGGATAAGCATTTGCATGAAGGGTCAGAATAAATCCTTAAAGTAAGGTAAAATGGCGAAAGACGATTTCACCGCTGTTACGTTTGAGCATTTGTCAACAATCACACTGCGTCTCTGCTCTGGTTTTACTCTTTATGCTGTACATGTAGTCTTTTATATTGAAATAGTTTATTGACTATTGGAAATTATTAGACTGAGATACATGTAGCATATACTACTCAAAACCAGTTTTTAATGACCAGGTGTTGAAGAGCCATACTGAGTGCAGGATCATTTAAGCCTCTTCTCGTTACTCGCTACAGACACAGACGAGTGTGATGACTATAATGGCAGATGTGAACAGATTTGTACCAATGCTGTGGGGAATTACAGCTGCGATTGTCGCAATGGGTTTGTCTTACTCCATGATTTCCACAGCTGTGCCGGTAAGAACGAGTTGATCTCTTCGTCACTCTCGCCCTACTGAAAGACACAGTGTATATATACAGTACACACCCCTAATGACTCCTCGTCGTCATATGACTGGAACATTGTTTAGTATAACGTTAAACCCTAAGCAACCATTCATTCATTCCTCGTGACTCACCCATTTTGTATCGGGATTGCCTCACAGGCAAAGTGTAACATAACAACAACCCAACAACCTGAAAATCAAGTGGCATTTCTGATTGATAAATAACTAAGTATTATAACCCTTGTTATTCTCTTGGGGAAAGTTCTTTTCTCATTAGAAAATTTGTTTCTCATTAGAAAATTCGTTTCTCATTAGAAAATTTGTTTCTCATTAGAAAGTTCGTTTCTCATTAGAAAATTCGTTTCTCATTAGAAAGTTCGTTTCTCATTAGAAAATTCGTTTCTCATAAGACAATTCGTTTCCCATTACAGAGTTCGTTAGCGATTAACGTTTGTAATGCTTACTTACCTTTTCTGTTCTTGTGGGAGTCATGATTTTTTTTCTTTTATATTGGAACGTTGCATAACCAAGATAATTTAAGGGGCCGGATGTCATTGTAATAGTTGAGTAATAGTCCGTTATAGTTGAGCAGTTCATCTATTTATTAAAATGTGACATATATTGGTGGATGGCAATATAATGTATGTGTTCATGTATGGGAGTTTTCCATTTACTCGTCAAAATTCATTGGTTTACTTCAGGCTTGTGTTCTTCACACGTGAAACTTTCCGCTATCGAATAAGTGGGGAATTCTTGAGTATGGTGCTGTATAACGATCAAATAAATAAAAAAATCTGTATGACTTATTAACTATTGCACTTAAATTTACATTTTTGCTTTCAATCCCAGATTTGGATGAATGCGGCGAAGGCATAACAAACTGCAGTCATTCTTGCATGAACACCTTTGGATCATACTTATGTCAGTGTAATGAGGGGTATACACTTGACCCAGACGGCTACACATGTAACAGTAAGTCTAAGGCTGAGTGATACTCAAGTACAGATCTTCAGTCTAGTAGGGCCCGACTTATTGTCATGAATTCGTTAATGAACGGAAGATATCAGACAGGCGATAGACGAATCATCTGGGAAAGCAATTCAAACGTATAAACAGGAAGAGAAACGGAATGTTTCAGTACCCTCTTTAGTACTTCCGGGTGATGTAGATAGTGTCCGGACAAGCTAAGTACAAATGCTGAGTAGTAAATGCATGAATGGGTCACATCATCTGGCGCAGTGACTGTTGTTGTCTTGAGTGCGTCACCAGTTTGTCCACCAAACCTCATCACCAGTTTGTCCACCAAACCTCATCACCAGTTTGTACACTAAACCTCATTACCAGTTTGTACACTAAACCTCATTACCAGTTTGTACACTAAACCTCATTACCAGTTTGTCCACCAAACCTCATTACCAGTTTGTCCACCAAACCTCATTACCAGTTTGTCCGCCAAACCTCATTACCAGTTTGTCCGCCAAACGTCATCACCTGTTTTTCCGCCAAACGTCATCACCTGTTTGTCCACCAAATGTCATCACCAGTTTGTCTGTCAAACATCATTATGTTTGTCCACCAAACCTCATGATTAGTTTGTCCACTAAACCCCATTACAAGTTTGTCCACCAAACGTCATTACCAGTTTGTCCATCAATCGTCATTACCAATTTGTCCACCAAACGTCATTGCCAGTTTGTCTACCAAACCTCATTACCAGTTTGTCCACCAAACGTCATTGCCAGTTTGTCTACCAAACCTCATTACCAGTTTGTCCACGAAACCTCATGACTAGTTTGTCCACTAAACCTCATTGTCAGTTTGTCCACCATACGTCATTACCAGTTTGTCCACCAAACGTCATTGCCAGTTTGTCCACCAAACGTCATGGCAAATGAAGGATTGGGCAACAGGCTGCGCAGTTTGTTCTTCTGTTATTTGGACGGGAAAGGTTCCCCATTGAAAAGGAATAGCTTGTTTTACAGAACAATTTTCTGTTCGTATATTGAAGGGTAAACTGTGAAGCAGCATTTGTAGCGTTTGTTGGCATTTACATATTTGTGTCACCTTACACATTTAGAAGATTGACAATATTATTATATACTTTCATTCTGTTATGAAGACATTATATGTATTTTAAACTTTGCCGTTGTAAGTCCTTTGTTGTAGTATTGCTACAGCACAGCAAACAGTTGGGGTAGTATGTGACAAACATTGATGTTGTTTAAAATGCTGTTCAGATATTGACGACTGCGCTGTGAACAATGGGGGCTGCGACCAGAATTGTACAGACATTCCCGGAAGTAGAATTTGTTCATGTAATCGCGGATTCCAGCTTCACGCTGACGGCGAGAGATGCATAGGTAGATATTAACCAACCCTACAACTTGTATTAAATAAAGCTAAACCTTGAAAGACTGAATCGGTATGATAAATTTTGTTCCGATTTAAAACCTGTATAAATTGGAATATGTTTTATTGGTTATTACCTATGTCGTGCAGGCATGGGTCAATCTGCAACTATTGGTTAATCCACATCTATTAATGTACAATCCAAGAATGTTCTGCCTATTTAAGCTAATGCTCATTTATAGGTTCATCCATATGTTTTATCTATTCCATACATTATTTTTATTAATCAGTACATAGTAAGTAGTCCAATTCGCTTGGCTAATCATTATCTGTTCGTCAATGCACAACTGGTTTTGCATCAACCTGCAGATGGTCGTGGGTTTCTTCCGGGCAACTACCCGGTTTCCTCTCACCAAAATGCTGACCTCCGTCGTATAAGTGAAATATTCTTGATCATGGCGTAAAGCACTTATCAAATAAATCAATGCACAACTCTGGATTAATTGTGAAAGACGATTCCAAAACCCGCTTTTTAGGCTATTCTGAATCCTTTATATGTATACATTTGTAGCTATTGTTATGTCTTTTGACAGACATCTTAGAAGACATCTGTTTTAATGTATATATAGCCATCAATATGTCTTAATCAAGTAACAGTGCTAGTTGGCTGCATGTGTTGCAAGGCATAACTTTTAGAAAATCTAATCTACATGGTTGAGCAAGCGTTCGTGCAATGTCACCACAAAAAATAAATACAAGCCTTTCAGATTTCGTCAGTCCGTTGCTCCGTGAAATATCCGCGGTTTTTATCCTTTTATTTCATTTTACAGATATCGATGAATGCGATTATGAGAATTGCTCTCAGCTTTGTGTCAACACCGAAGGAAGTTACAAGTGTGATTGTCACAAAGGATATAGTTTGTCGGATGACCAAGGGAACTGTACCAGTATGTTTTTACCCCTTGCCCAAAACTTACCTATATTTGATTGATCTGATTTTTCAAGCTTGTTTCACCTGTACCCTCATTAGTTTGCCAACACACTAGCTCGGGCAGCTGAACTTATAGCCCAGGCGTATTTTAGTGCTTTACACGATACTTTTTAACCCAATAGAAGCAGTTCTATTTGTCTCTTACCTTGTTCATTTTAAATATGCAATAGCTTAGTTTTGTTTAAGTGATGCTTTGGTTGGCTGCCCATTTACTTGTTCTTGTCCCAAATGAATTCTTCAGTCAATGTATACACTGGTTCAAATTTGATCGAATACATTTACCGTTGTGTCGATATACTTTCCTTGAGTTGATGTTTCCCTATCCAGACCTGGACGAATGTGATATAAGCAACGGCGGTTGTGAACATATCTGCGAAGACACGGATGGAAGCTTTCAATGTTCGTGTGAGGTGGGTTACTATCTGCTGGAGAATGGAGTTACCTGTCAAGGTAAATCTCTTAGAAAGGTTGGCTGTTCCTTAGCCTCTGAACTATCCCCAGAATTGTCTGTGTTGCAATACTTTGTGTTTCTCTGCATCTTTTGAATTCGATTTCAGTTTTCATTTTGCTCATTACGACATTCTCACAGTATCCTTTTTTGTATGCCAGATATAAATGAGTGCGAGACGAACCGTTCGGAATGTAGCGACGGCTGTCAAAATACACTAGGAGGATACACATGCTTATGTGCAGATGGCTACATGTGGGATACGGACAATATGACGTGTATCAGTAAGTCCCTACAGTTATTACGCAAACACTTACTATGTGCTACTTCTTTTGAACTAAGGATAAATGAAAGTGCTAACGGCCTGCTTTAGTGTCTTCCGGACGACACATCCATGAGACATGTCCAAGCTCACCCACTGGTTCGTTCGGGAAAGCAACTAGCCGTCAACCAGTTAGGTTCTGTATTCGAAATGAAGGCTTCCACTGATCCGACTACTGTCTTACAACAGGAGGTGTGTCAGGTATTTGGTAAGGTGTGGTGGTTTCCTTATTAGGTTTGTTAGATATCTGGTAAATCGTGACAGTTTCCTACATTAGGAGGCTTTCTGGTACCTGGCAAGGTGTGGCGGTTCCCATATTAGGAGGTTTGTCAGGTACCTGGCAAGGTAGGGCGGTATCCTCATGAGGAGGTTTGTCAGGTACGGTGTATGTTGTGACAGTTTCCACATGAGGAGGTTTGTCAGGTACCTGGCAAGGTAGGGCAGTATCCTCATGAGGAGGTTTGTCAGGTGTACCTAGTAAGGCGGGGCGATATCCTCATTAGGTACCTGACAGTAGACAATAACAGATATACTTGAGATGTGCCTACTTGAGGAAACTTGAATTACAGATGTGGACGAGTGTAGAGCTGATAACGGTGGCTGTGAGCACATATGTGAGGACACAGAAGGTAGCCGGAACTGCTCCTGCATGGATGGGTTTACATTACTGACTGATGGGCAGGCTTGTCAAGGTAATAAATATGTACGGACAACAGCATAGAGAGTAGAACTAAAGTAGCGATCGACGACAATGTGATAGTTGTCAAATGGTCACACGTAACCGGTGAAATGCGGAGGCTTGTCAATTTACCTCAATTAGTGTTTTATTCTAACTGCTCTTATAAATGCTAGTTTAAAAAAGTAGAAATAAATTGCACGCCCCAAGCGCCGTGGCTCAGTAATGAACTGTCCATTACAGGATTGTGTATTTGATATACTTTGAGTTGTGAGACAAAGTCCATTTCTGATACACATCGCACATAAATTGAATTGATTTTTTTAAATTTGGTTGTATGATTTCTGTTTTATGTCAAAATAACAAAAGCATAAAACTGATTAATCAGTGCAGTTTTGATACATTACGGTTTTAATCTCTTTTCAAAATTTCAGACTTCGACGAGTGCTCCAACGAGACCATTTGCCAGCAAGCCTGTTCGAACACACTCGGAAGCTATCTGTGTTATTGTGAGGAAGGGTACTCTCTCCAATCAGATGGATATACCTGTGAACGTAAACCATGTAAGTCACCACATTTACACCCCAATCACAAAATATGGATACGCCTGTAGGTCATGACATTTACACTCCCATTACATAATACGGATATACTTGTGAACGTCCTCCATTTAAGTGATGACATTTACATTTTCATCACACAATACGGATATGCCCGCGAGCGTATTCGATGTAAATCATGGCATTTACACTTTCATCACATAATATGGATATGGCTGCGAGCGTATTCGGTGTAAATCATAGCATTTACATTCCCTTTCCACAATAAGAATGCACCTGTCCCTGTGAACTTATTCTATGTAAGTGATGACATTTGCTCCTCCATCATCACATAATATGGATATACCTGTGGACATTTTCCATGTGAGTGATGACATTTACATTTCCATCCCGGATATGCCTGTAAACATATTCCTTTGAACATATACCTGTGAACAGACACCATGTAAGTGATGACAGTTACACTTCCGTCACATTTTATGGATATGCCTGTGAACAGATACCATGTAAGTGATGACATTTACACTTCCATCGCATTTTACGGATATGCCTGTGAACAGACATCATGTAAGTGATGACAGTTACTCTTCCATCGCATTTTACGGATATGCGTGTGAACAGACACCATGTAAGTGATGACATTTACGCTTCCATCGCATTTTACGGATATGCCTGTGAACAGACATCATGTAAGTGATGACATTTACACTTCCATCGCATTTTACGGATATGCCTGTGAACAGACATCATGTAAGTGATGACATTTACACTTCCATCGCATTTTACGGATATGCCTGTGAACGTATGCCTGTGAACATACACCATGTAAGTGATGACATTTACACTCCTAGCACATTTTACGGATATGCCTGTGGACGTATGGCCTACCTGTGAACAGATACCATGTAAGTGATGACAGTTACACTTCCATCATAATATACGGGTATGCCCAATACTCCCTTATATCAGACAGATGTTAGCGAATATTCACGATTAGTACATTAGTTATTGTAATGTTACACGTTCTCTTTTAGATTTGTGTGGTAGTTCCGATGACGTGCCCCATGACTGTGATTGTGATACAGGCTATGCCTTCAACACTACCAGTGACAACTGTTACAGTAAGTTCTTCAGTGTATGGATCAGTGATCCTACAGGTTCTGAAGTGAATATTTCGTGTTAAGGTCGCTTTTTTGTACCAATGCATAGTCATTGCAACAAAGAAGGTCATAAAAAATACGGTTCTATGTTGGTATAATAAAGATCCAGTGACCTCCGTGGCTCAGTTACTTAGCGTGCTAGCGCAGCGTAATGACCCAGGAGCCTCTCACCAGTGTGGTCGCTGTGAGTTCAAGTCCAGCTCATGCTGGCTTCCTCTCCAGCTGTACCTGGGAAGGTCTGCCAGAAACCAACGGATGTTCGTGTGTTTCCCCCATGTTTCTGCCTGGTTTCTTCCCACCATATTGCTGGTCGCCATCGTATGAGTGAATTATGTAGTATGGCAACCAAATAAATAAATAAAGATCCCGTTTATTCGTTGACATCAAGAAACCCATCAACTCCACTGCACACTGGCAACCTATACATTGACTGCACAGAAAAAAAACTGGTTGTTTTAGCAAATGACCGTGTCTTTCCCAACTTTTACTTCCTGTTTGGCTTAATTTTCCTTTGCTTTGCTTCGCTTTGCTTTGCTTTGCTTTGCTTTGCTTTTTTTTCCCTTTCCTTTCCTCTCCTATCTAACTACATCAATGTGTATATGAGTATAAAGCATTTACGACTTCTATAATTTCTTCTTAAAAATTTTTGTTGTAGACATTGATGAATGTTTGCAGCTTAATGGGGGTTGTGAAGACTTGTGTGCAGACACAGTCGGCAGTTACATATGCACATGCTCGGAGGGATTCAGCCTAGCCGCCAATGCGCACTCATGTCAAGGTAAAATCTGCTTCAAAGGTAGTGCTGTGGTGTGTTCCAAGCATATGGCTCGGTGCAGATCATCTTTTCAACACCATCAGTGAACTGACAAGGGATTTCTTCCTCCTCCTTGTTTTACTCGGGTGAAATTGTAGTCTATACGGACGTGTAAGGTTATTGCAATAATAGTTTATTTACATCAGATATTAAAAATACTTCCACTGTGATCCTTAAGTTATCGACCTCATTATACATCTGACACTACGTCAAGCCAGCTAACTGCTTAACCTAGTGCCCAAAACAACTAAGCAAGCATATGGCGAATAATATGGCAGCACTCACTTTCACTATTTTCCTGTTGTGTAAAATTTGGGATCTGTTATTTCTGTTATTCAGATGTGGATGAGTGTAAAACTGGGGCGCATAACTGTTCTCAGAATTGTTATAATGAGATAGGCAGCTACAGGTGCGACTGTGACACCGGCTTCCAGAAGGATGGCCACAACTGCATAGGTGAGGAAACCATGCGAAGCTATTTCACTATATAGTTTGTTACAGTTGCCTAGTATTTATCCTCATTGAATACCTGGTCAAGTGTGCTGGTCAACACATGTATAGGTGAAAGCCTTGAATACAGCATTTGCCAGCAAAATAAATGAAAAAATATTAATTCAAACATTTGTTTATTTAATTAATTATTTCTCTAAGTACTGTTCTGAAACGCTAATCTTTATGCATCCTCCACTGCCGTATGCTGGACACGTATCGATCAGCGTCTAGGCAGATCGATGTCCGTTCATTAACTGTGTAAGTGTCCTGCCTGCCTTCTCCGGTACAACATTGCACTGAGGTAGCACTATAAATACTGTGAGCCACAAAAGCGGTCTGTTATGAAAACACAAGATAAGGATATCATCGAAATGATGTGGAAGCTAACTGGGAAATATATCCCTTGTTACAGTGCTTTAATCCAGATAAAGACCATCCGCATAGGTATCTCCAGGTCTTGTACACTTTAAACAGTTATTCTCGGTTATTACAAACTACACTTTATTAATCTGACGTGTATATCTTTATCCTTTTCTATAGATATTGACGAGTGCTTATTGAATATATCTGGATGCGAACAGGCCTGCCGTAACCTAAACGGTAGCTATGAATGCAGCTGCGATTCCGGCTGGTTTTTGAAGCACGATTCCTCCAGTTGTCAAGGTAAGTCGTCATGTTTTAAGCAGAGGACACACTAGACATATATTTTCGCTCGTACAGGCGTATTTTGTGAATTACTAGACATCTGTCTAGTGTGTCCGCGCCGGCGACGGAGTATTTCGCAGGCGATCTTGTCCGCTTCGAACTTCGATTGTACAAACAAGTGACAAGAAATATGCCCGGCGAATTCATTCTGTTCACGTAGTGTGTCTGCTCCATTCGGTGACCAAGACGATCGAGCTGACCAATCAAACAACACAGAATTGTTTTGAACTGTAAAATTTCATTTGTGTCACATGGTTTGCCACGTCACATGACATAACCTGCTTACCATGATCGACGAAAAAATCCACCTGGTGTGTCTGCAGCTATTCAGCGAATATCGTACTCTCGGGCAATTAAGTCCACACATTCTCACACTTGCCCTGGTCCACATTCTCACACTTGCCCTGGTCCACATTCTCCCCCTAGCCTGCAGTCTGACTCTTATCCTGGCCTGTATATGACACTTGCCCAAGTCCATATTCTCACACTTCTCCTTGTCCATATTCTCACACTTCTCCCTGTCCATATTCTGAGTTACCCTTGTCCATATTCTCACACTTCTCCTTGTCCATATTCTGAGTTACCCTTGTCCATATTCTGAGTTACCCTTGTCCATATTCTCACACTTCTCCTTGTCCATATTCTGAGTTACCCTTGTCCATATTCTGAGTTACCCTTGTCCATATTCTGAGTTACCCTTGTCCATATTCTCACACTTCTCCTTGTTCATATTCTGAGTTACCCTTGTCCATATTCTGAGTTACCCTTGTCCATATTCTCACACTTCTCCTTGTCCATATTCTGAGTTACCCTTGTCCATATTCTGAGTTACCCTTGTCCATATTCTCACACTTCTCCTTGTCCATATTCTGAGTTACCCTTGTCCATATTCTGAGTTACCCTTGTCCATATTCTCACACTTCTCCTTGTCCATATTCAGAGTTACCCTTGTCCATATTCTGAGTTACCCTTGTCCATATTCTGAGTTACCCTTGTCCATATTCTCGCACTTCTCCTTGTCCATATTCTGAGTAACCCTTGTCCATATTCTGAGTTACCCTTGTCCATATTCTGAGTTACCCTTGTCCATATTCTGAGTTACCCTTGCCCATATTCTCGCACTTCTCCTTGTCCATATTCTGAGTAACCCTTGTCCATATTCTGAGTTACCCTTGTCCATATTCTCACACTTCTCCTTGTCCATATTCTGAGTAACCCTTGTCCATATTCTGAGTTACCCTTGTCCATATTCTGAGTAACCCTTGTCCATATTCTGAGTTACCCTTGCCCATATTCTCGCACTTCTCCTTGTCCATATTCTGAGTAACCCTTGTCCATATTCTGAGTTACCCTTGTCCATATTCTGAGTTACCCTTGTCCATATTCTGAGTTACCCTTGCCCATATTCTCGCACTTCTCCTTGTCCATATTCTGAGTTACCCTTGTCCATATTCTGAGTTACCCTTGTCCATATTCTGAGTTACCCTTGTCCATATTCTCACACTTCTCCTTGTCCATATTCTGAGTAACCCTTGTCCATATTCTGAGTTACCCTAGTCCATATTCTGAGTTACCCTTGTCCATATTCTCACACTTCTCCTTGTCCATATTCTGAGTTACCCTTGTCCATATTCCGAGTTAACCTTGTCCATATTCTGAGTTACCTTTGTCCAGAGCCCGAAATCTGACGGTTGCCCTAGCCCGTAATCTGAGGCTTGCCCTAGCCCTTTTTTCTGATACTTGAGGCCTGGTGAAAATTGTCCACCAGCATGTGCTGATAAAGGATATATTGGATAACCTGGAAAATTTTCTTTTTCAGACATCGATGAATGTGATGTTAACAACGGCAATTGCTCTCAGGAATGCAAAAATTACCAGGGAGGTTTTAGTTGCCAATGTTGGAAAGGCTATCATATGGAGAATGAAAATCAGACATGTATAGGTGCGTCAGTGGTCGGGAAAGCTCATCTTGCTCAAGTTTTGAACAAATTGTTTACCATATTTGTTGCATCGTTTTGAGTTTGAACTGATATTTTGGCCACATGTGTAATGTATGCCTCATTCAAGACAACTGCAAATTCTTTTTTTTTTCATTTCGTTTCCTTATTCATCCTCGAAATATGTTTAGTAAAAATTCAAAAGTAAAGATTGTTACGACCCAAACTGTCTGTATTATAAAGAGATAGCTTGTTCGAAATACACGACAGTTTAGCCACACAAAAAAAGTAACCAAAACCAGCAGATTTTATTTTACAACAATTTATTAGGTTTAACAAGAACAGATAACAAGGCTTTTACAAATACTAAAGTACTTAAGTTTAACGAGAAAGGATAGCAGTATCTATACAAACACTAAAGTCCTTACATGTACAACGGTGTCAAGTCCAAACGGACGCATATATTCCACAATGCTGAAAACCATGCAGGCATAAATGCACAAATAAGAGGGAAAAATCCACAGTATAACTGAGTGTATGACGAAATATACACAAAATTCCACAGACAGGGTCCGTGTACTATTAAGCACTGTGTACACAAGAGCAAAAATTAAATAAGTTCAGACTGAACAAGTGCTCGGTGGAGATAGGATATAACAAAGCCAGTGGCTATCAAGACACCAAAATTCAGCACAAAAGGCCTACTAAAGTAACACACAGAGAAAGCATCCAAAACTCTCAATAATTCTCCTTTCTCTCCTTTGACCTGCTTTCATAGGTCTTATATAGACTGGTGGAATTGTCTAGAATTAGAAAATTCTTGAACACTTGTTGTAAACAAACAGGCCCCGAACTGAGGGTATTCTGGAACATTCTAAGGCAGAGGCAGACAGCAGGCCCTGAACTCAGCATATGTAAACAGTGGCAAGCTAAGTTTAGAAGCCGGCGGCAGTCGTGCACATAACACACCCACTCTTCAAGAAAAAAAGTTTTCCTAACTTTTTTTTACTTACAATATGTCTTAAACAATAATATATACAACATTGTAAAACCACATGCAATTAAACAATTTATACACAACTTATACACGAGACAGGCAATCTGCAATAACATTATCTTTTCCCTTAGCTTGTTTGATTTCAAGATTGTATTCCTGCAACAATAAACTTCACCGTAACAATCTCTGATTCTTTCTCTTAACTTTCTATAGAAACATAGCATGTAACATAATACAGTATATTGCAAGTATCTCTCCCTTCGTTTTAGACGATGACGAATGTGAAGACAATGATGGGAACTGCACGCAGGAATGTGAAAACTGGGATGGCGGATATAGCTGTCTTTGTTCGTATGGATACACATTGGCATATGACGGACATTCCTGTGATGGTAAAGAAGATCTTAATTTTGGTAGCGGGATAGGAACATAGTTCAGAGCTGCAGGACTCCAGACCGCGGTGGATTCAGTCCCGGATTTGGGAAGGAAAGTTTTATTTATTACGCATACTTTGAGCTTGGTGATCAGCAATGAATGATGGTACTTTGGGCAGGTTTACTTTTATGAAAATGTATTAATGTATAAGTCTACGAGATAAAGACCTACCGAATTGCAACTTGCTTTTTTTCTAAGTTTGATCTAAATTTCATTATATAATGCGTAGAACACCCTGGTGTGACCGAGATATGCCTAAATGTTTATAAAGATACCTACAGGTGACAAAAGCCCAGTACTAGCTTGTAACTTCTTGCCATTTGCGGTTTCTTGGCAGATTCGTCTTCTTCAGGTACTGTGACTAGGTAGTGTGTCCTGGCTGGTGTCATGCCAAGTGATCAACATAGTGAATAATACTATTATTGGTGTAATATTTCTTCTATCAATCCAATCAGAGACATTTGGAAAGTTGTTCATACATCACAAACATTAAAGCTTCTTCCTTATTTTCCAGACGTAGATGAATGCTACATGAATTTGTCGGACTGCTCAGACAGCTGTATTAATGTCCCCGGTAGCTACAGATGCGACTGTCCTGAAGGCTACAAGCTTAACAATAATGGCTTCAACTGTACAAGTGAGTGTTGTTTATCTGCCGTTAATATTTTAGCTAGATTGAATTTTTGGTGAAAAAGAAACTGTATATACTCTTACAACCATGCAAACGGTGTAATATGCCGCATCAAATCGTCGCTAGTACGGTCGAAAGTGGTTGCAGGTTCTCAGATGTGAGAAACAAAGTGAAGTTAGATTTTACATGCCTTCATTATGCATGAGAGAAGTCAACATGACTGGTTTTATAGGCTTAAAGCATATTATTGATTCTTATATATAAAAAAAACAATAGAAATGAAAATCGTACATGTGTGAAACCATGTGTAGAGATCATGCATAAGCTACAACGACCTGCTGATGTCGTTCAGCGTGATGCGGGTGAAGAAATAGGTCCGGCTTAAGCGAAATTCAGTGATATCATATTAATAAGTATCAAGCTTGTTTGTGTACTAGTCACGCCGTAGTTGTATAATTGTGTATATTCCAGATATTAACGAGTGCCTGACTGAAAATGGCGGCTGTGAGCAGGAGTGTACTGACACCAATGGGAGTCGAACCTGCAACTGTACTGAAGGTTACATCCCTAATGGGGTCTTTTGTCTGGGTGAGCTGCTTTCTTTTTGGTTCTGTCAAAAGAAAGACCCAACCAGATTGTGTATCAAAAATGAATGGCTTGTCTAAACTATAGGGTTAGTTGGTATTTATTAAGGTCATATATTGATATGGCGATATTGATATGATATATTGGTATGGCGATATTGATATGATATATTGATATGGTGATATTGATAGGATATATTGATATGGTGTGTCGAGATTATACTATCAAACGCCTTCACTTCAAGTTTCTTTAGTATTACAGTACAGCATAATTCTCTTGATCGTCCAGGATCTCTGGCGCTTTGCATCATGACTGTGCCTTACTCCGCTTTACTCCGCTTTACTCCGCTTAACCCGGGCTAGGAGATGTATATTCATAGTGTTAAATTAGATTGCCGCGCTAGATATATGAACAGTTGCAATCAAAACTCAACTTAGATACATATATTGTGATTGACAAATTATATTGTACCATAGTACAAGATTTGAATACTGATTTCACTTTGTCGCCTAGAACATATCTTGCATCTTTCCAATATCATTGAAAACTGTTGACTGCTTTTCTTTGCCACATATTTCCTGATGATGGCACAAATATCGTGACCGAAATATAGACTAATAATATGACTTCAATATTCAAGTTACTGCCTTTCTATTTTATGCAAAACTGATCTGTGGAACCACTGGATGGGATGGTCTGCCAGCAACCTTCGGATGGTCGTGGGTTTCCTCCGGGCTGTGCCCGGCTTCCTCCCACTATAATGCCATGATACAGGTTGTGTAAGTGCAATATTCTTCATTACGTTGTGAAACTCAAATAAACTACCGGGCAAAAGAAACGTATAACTTTTAAATGCAGTTTTTTCTATGGAAAAATAAGTTGAATAAGTTTGAACGTTGTGCGAATACGTTTGCACATAAGCACCCTGTGTACACGTCACTTTTTAACGAGATTCATTGAAATTGGCGTAAGACATCATGGAAAATTGGAAAAACAGAGTTTCGGGTCCTGTTGAAAATCCTCGATAATGACCGCCATATAAATACCGATGTAGCACATGGTAAGGGTGCAATACCATAAAAAAACATCTAAGAGATGCCGAGACTTACACAAGCAGAACGTGATAGAGCCACTGGTATGGCCGACATGGGGGCCAGTTAACACCACATTGCCAGAACATTCAATTGCAGTCAAGCCACCATCAGCACACTGTTGGGTCGTTACCGCCTAACAGGCAGGACACAAGATCGTCCAAGATCGGGCAGGCCAAGTGTTACAACGCCTGGCGAAGACCGGTACATCCGCACAATCCACCTGCGTAACCGGTTTGTGACGTTGACGTCAACGGCGGAAACGGTGGAAACGGCACTGGGACATCCCATCAGCAGACGCACAATCTTATGATGACTCCGCGTGAGTGGTATCAGAGCCTATCGCCCCTTCCGTGGAATGGCATTGACTCCTCTACACCGTCAAAACAGGCTGCGTTGGGCAAGAGTTGTACGTCGATGGCAGCGACGAGACTGGGAAAGGGTGCTGTTCACTGATGAAAGCCGATATAACCTCTTCAGAAATGATAGTCGAATTCGTGTGTATCGACGCAGGGGAGAGCGATTGGCACAAAACTGCATTCAGAATGTCCACCCTTTTGGTGCTGGTGGGTTGCTTGTATGGGGCGGAATTTGTGGACAGGTGAGAACGAGATTGGTCATCATCCAGGGAAATCTGACTGGCCAGAGATACCGAGATGAAATATTGGAACCTGTTGTGGTGCCATTCGTGCATCAACAGCAAAGGGGTATCCTTTTGCAGCAGGACAATGCACGACCTCATACCGTCAGGGTTGTACTAAATTATCTGGACACCGTTGATGTCAACGTACTGCCTTGGCCAGCACGATCGCCAGACATGAATCCCTTAGAGCATCTGTGGGATCATCTTGATCGACGTCTGAGACAACGCGTCCCTCCCCCACAAAACAGGCAACAGCTCGAACAGGCTTTATTTGAGGAGTGGGACAGAATTCCTGATGACGTCATCCGGCGGCTGACGACTTCCATTTTGGCTTTAATTGATGCAATGGGTGCTCACACACGCTACTAACGATATGTCTTATGACATGATAGGACATTAGGTACACCTTTTTAAGGGAGTCCCTTTACTTCCATTTGTGTAATTTTTCAGATTTACCCCATGCCTTCTTTACTCGGCCTGACAGCAAGTGTAATATCCATATGGCTTTGAATTTTTGAACAGAACTTGGAAAATGGTTTATTGCAATATAATGCTTATCATGTTGATACTGTCTGTCTTTCTTTCTCTTTCTTGTGGTGCTGAACAAGGTTATACGTTTCTTTTGCCCGGTAGTTTATAAGAAATAAATGATTAATTAAATTGTAACAAGTTTGGACCCACTCTCAGTTTGCAGGGAAATTTGCCATCAGGCTGTTAGGGGACAGCAATTTCATTGCAATACTCATTCAATGCTTACTGTTTTTCTATGCTACAGATGTTGACGAATGCTCGCTGAATGTCTCTACCTGTGCTATGAGGTGTATTAACATAATAGGCAGTTATAGATGTGAATGTGATCGTGGTTACCAGATACACCCAGACCAATCTTCGTGTACAAGTAAGATTATCTGTAGTACCGGGTAATAGTTCAAATATTCTTAATCGTATTTGTATGATGTATTTATCATAGTATACTGCAACACCACGCCTCTTCGAAACACATACGCTTATGATTTATAAAACACTGGAAAGTTTTTACTTTATTGCTTCATCACAAATACCAACTTTATAAGAACTTAAGCCTCACGGAAATAATTATCGAGATTTTACCCATTGTTTTAGTACAGTGGAGCGGATCATTGTCCTGACATACACGTCTGTTTTTGTCTTTTTTCAGACATAGATGAGTGTGCCAACGAAAACGGCGGATGTGATCACGTGTGTGAGGATTGGGAGGGTAACTACACGTGCTCCTGTCGCCCCGGGTATACACTCTCTCTAAACTCCAGAACCTGCCTGGGTAAGGATTTTTTATCTATGAGTATTTTGATCCCAGTGGACAGCATATACTCCGTTGCATAATACTGATATAAGGTAAACCTATTTTTTTAACCAACAAAAAAAAAACAAAAACACGAAGGGCTGTTGATATCTCTGGCCTAATATCCCTGGCGTAATATCAATGGGACTGTAAGACTGGTCTGCTGGAAAAGTAGTATATTTAACACTGACGTTGTGGTAATAACCTATCACCTTCAACAGAGTAAATGTTTTACCTAAGGAACAAGCTATGTATACACCAGGACCTACTTAACTGGTTCCTTTCTATATAAGTCTGCATGGATACAATATGAAAACAGTTCAGTGAGAAAATATCAGGGCTTACACAAAGGCTAGTAAAAACAACTCACGACCAAATAAAAAAGAAAATACACAAAGTTGGTCAGAGAGTAAAAAAGTGTTGCTCAAGAAACATGTAAGGAATATACATAACTCTCCAAAAACTGCTGTATCCACCTTGCTCTCCCGCGTCCAGACCTCTGCCTGGAGGTCTGTGATGTCGAGCAAGTGTTACAATCGTATATCGTTGAAGATTGCGATAATCCTGTTGAATGGTTTATCGTCATAAACTATACCAGCTGCGTTATGCTATGTTGTAGATGTTGACGAATGTTCCGCAAATGCCTCACTCTGCGATATGACGTGCGTTAACACAGTAGGCAGTTACAGATGCGAATGTGGAAATGGATACCAGTTACACCAGGACGAGTCATCATGTACAGGTAAGCCTTCATTCTTTTAGATCACGGAGTTCAAATCCAGCTAGTCCATACTGCTTTCCCCTCATGTGGTAAGGCGTCAACAACGATTTCCTCTCACCATAATCCCAGCCGGCCATTGTATAAGTGAAATATTCTTGTGTCGGGCGTAAAACCCAAATCAAATAAATAAATAAATTCTTAATCCGTCCATAATACATTCCCAGGCAACATAATAGCTAAAATAGCAAATGAAGACTTGTCTAGATATAAACTCTACACTTAAACTAATTTTAATAATACTAAGACATTGGGATTTAGTAAATTGTTTACAAACAAAATGTTTGTTGTGTTTTTGTCAGGTATAGATGAGTGCTCCAATGATAACGGGGGATGTGATCACCTATGTGAGGATGGGGAGGGTAACTACACGTGCTCGTGTTTCCCCGGGTACACACTCTCGTTAAACTCCCATACTTGTCTTGGTAAGGTGTTTTGTGTTCTCAAAGCTATAGTTTGAACCTCCGCGGGCGACGTGATTAGCGCGCCAGCGGGGCGCAATGACCAAGGAACCTCTCAACAATGGGGCCTGTGTGAATTCAAGTTCAGCTCATGCTGGCGTCCTCTCCGGCGGTACGTGGGAAGTTCTGTTCTTGGTTTTCCCCGAGTTTCCTCTCACCAAAATGTTGGTCGCCGTCGTATAAGTATAATATTCTTGAGTACGCGTAAAACACCATTCAGATAAATAAATTCTCATGGCATCACGAATTCCATGAATACACGTGATGGTTGATATTAGATGTACCCCCATTTACAAAATGGTGACGTAATAATCTAGTCTCTTGTCCGTTTAAGGTCTTATGCACATGTTTAGCATTACTGAAGTGTTATCGACGAATCATACTGTTTGTTTTATTTTCTCCGTTTTTGTTGCAGATATTGACGAATGTGAGAACAGCACGGCCTGTCAGTCTGGTTACTGTATCAACACTGTCGGCAAGTATAAGTGTCTGCTATTCACGGTGTCAGGAACGGGAGCACGTGAGTATATAGCGGAATTTAGCAGTATAATGCACTGACAGAGCTTCAGACAATACGCTGTCAGCCGGTTCAATGTGTCTGCAGCTCCTAATTTACTTGTAAGAATTTATTGATGAGCTTTTTGGAAAATAAAACACAGCAAGGGATGTGAGAATTTGTCAGGCCATTTGACAACAGGTCATTTCAGTCCAGTCAGGCCAATCAAAGGGTTTCAGCCCTGGTTGTGGTTTTACTCCAAGCGTCACATGAAATGGCCTGAGAGGCCCACAGCTAAAGAAAATACATAACCTGGCACAGATATCACTATTTACGCCCCTACATATTTCTCATTTTCAATAATCCGTTTTAGGTGGTAGCGCTGATCTGAAACTCAAGGTGCCATCATATACCGAAAAATATTAGACCTATTTCGCGACGTGTATATTGTGTATCTGCACTAAGATGTTGAGTAGAAATTTATATAAACTGAAATTAAAAATTACATTGACCAACACGTTTTTCTTTACACAACTCCGGGTTTGGGACCTGGGGCGTGCTTGTGGATGGGCAGCATTTGCTGGCCTTGTGCTGCCACAAAATTGGAATCCCTCCATCAGTCTACAGGTTGTTAGCACGCTAGCGCAGCGTAATGACGCAGGAGTTTCTCACCATTGCGGTCGCTGTGAGTTCAAGTCCAGCTCATGCTTTCTTCCTCTCCGGCCGTATGTGGGAAGGTCTGTCAGCAACCTGCGGATGGTCGTGGTTTTCCCCCGCTCTGTGCCCGGTTTCCACCCACCATAATGCTGGCCGCCGTCTTATAAGTGAAATATTTTTGAGTAGGGCGTAAAACACCAATCAAATAAATAAATAAATAAATCAGTCTACAGTTTCAACTTTAACTCTTGTCATAAACGTAAAGAAGATGGTAGGTGAAACCACATACTAGATTTAAATAATTTTGAACCTAGCTGGCGCAGTAGAATTTTGGTAGCTTTAACAGCTAATGCTGGTGTTGTTTGCTTTTACGGTAGTAAGCACAGATAGAGACAAATTAATATATAACCGTTCTGAAACTGCGTTGCGGGTTGACCCCTTTAGAATTTTTGCCTCACAGATACACCAGATAAAGGAGAAACCTGAGTCAGATGAACTCAAAAAGAAATGAATGATGGCATCAATGGTTTAAATCCACTGATAAGTACATTTTTCTTCTATTTGATATGTCAGTTAAAGTGGAAGACGTTAGTCCGCCCCCTGCGGCAGACCAGCACTCCCAGACGTACTTTTCGGTGGGCGCCATCTGGTTAGGGGCGTTAACTCTTGTCATAATGTTGGCGACTGTCATGGGTTTCACCAGATGGAGAAGGGAGCGTCGTAGTCAGCGAACACCAGTGTCTTCGCCGACACCACGTTCTGGTACGCGGGCACCACAGACGTCGCCGCGAACGCCGCCCAACTCTGCATTGTCGACACAGACACCTTCTTCGGCGGAGTTAACACCTCAGCGGCTACAGCTAGCCCTGGCCTCCACAAAATCTGCAAGGCGGAAGTCTAGATCTCCCAAACAAAAACAGCAGTCCAGCGGCAGAAGTTAATTCTAGTGCTATTAAATGTTTAACGACAGTTTCGGAACATTTAGGAACTTTTTTCGTTACTGTATTGTTTTGGTTCTTTTGTTGATTTTCGGTAGTGTCTTCTTTTGAGGAATTGTTGCTATTGTGCTTTTGAAGGTTTTCCTGGCCTTAAAGTTTATATGTGAAGTGGCATTCTGGGCTTTTTCTAACAACAACGAACGTAAACACGTCTAACCCTAATAAATTTATACCTAATTTTTATTGAATGGAGTGGTAATTTTCTATAAATATCTGTATATATTGAAGACTACAATCAAGCGCGAGATTTCAAATTTATAAAATGTATAGCCTAAAGTTTCCGATTTTGTACCTTTTTACATCTTATTCTGGCAACAAAATGTATATGTACAGGAACAGACCTGTGAGTTTGTTTATTTGTTCGTCTTACACTTCAATTTCATGCACACCGCTCCGGTGGCCTAATGATTAGATTAGACCCGGGCCATACCAAAGCCTTTGAAAATTGAACTTGTTACCGGAAACAGGACTGATTGGCCCAGTGCCATTATAATATGACTGGGAGGGGTGCTATGTCTGGTGTCTTAGGCCTGATACTTCAATGGACTTCAGGGCAGAATGGACTTGCCCTGCAACAAGAAGATACAGTATATGTATACACACCTAATGACTCCTCGTCGTCATAAAACTGAAAAATTGTTATGTAGGCTACAACGTTAAACAGCAAACATTCATTGATTCATTCTGTTTAATACACTTGTGCGTTACGAATCTTTAGACGATGCAAAACAAAAACCCTTAATGTTGATGGCTATAGAGCTAATATGTATTTTACAGATGTAATTAAGTATCTAGACAGCACGAGTAGTAGCTTTCGGATAAATCGAACTTGATGCAAGGGAAGTAACTCTAATAGTACAATGTGTATAATACCACCAAGAGCTCAGTGCAACATGGTTGACTGATTAATTAGTCCAGTGCTGCAGAACACTCCCTGTGAACCCAAACCGCTACCAGTGTGTTTGCTGATGTTTAAACCTCGAGTCACCGCCTCTCGACCACAACATGGATATGGTGAGCTTCAAGCCTCGTTCTAAATGGGAAGAAAAATCCTCAAAATTGGTCCCAAAAAAGCTGGATCAATATGCCAGGACGTAATAATTGCGATCTTTTGTCCAGACTATCAAGGCCATTTTAATTCATAACAGGGAAAAGAGGGTTCCAAGCCACCATCTCGGCAAACAGCCTGCTGCTTAATCTCCTACCTATAGCTTAACTATAGATTAATCCTCGTTCGTGAATCTATGCGTCGAAACAGACATACAGTAGCCGAAAACCACTATAGACGTTCCGGGCCAATAATCACAAGGACAATTCCCAAAACGACGTTTACCACAAACCATCAAAGAACTAAGAAAGAATATAAAGAAAATTAGGACAGAACCATGCCAAGAGAAGCAGTCATCATTTCCCAACGATTTTGGAAAGATGCAAGGTATGTTCTAGGCGACTGGGTGAAACCCGTATTCAGATCGTGTACCATACTAGTATATCAGTCGTCTATAATATTATATATATATATCTCAGCTGCGCTTTATTTGTCACTGTTCCTATATCCAACGTGGCGATACAATTCAAAAGGATGAACAGGCCTCGAGATATTCCTCCCCCCCCCCCCCCCCCCGTTATGGATTAAAATGACCATAATGTGCAGAACAAAGGGTCGTCTAGCTTTGGTGTACATGGGGAAACTTCCTCAACGTGTTAACAACAACGTTAAGGATAGTGTACTGTTGGTTCGGTGAGTCGCATTAAGTAAGTAAGTAAGCAAGTATAATAATAATGGTAATAATATTTTATTTCAGTTTAAACAGTCCACATGATAAATGAGTAAGGGTGGGGGGTGGAATAATGATGCATAGAAATCCTATTTGACCGGTATAAATGTACAGTAAGGTATTAAGTCCAGCGATAAAGCGTCTTCCGTGAGTTAGTTAGGAGACCTCACGTGATGAAAAATGTCAGACGTGTCTGAAGTACATAGAACCACATTGTTAGAGGAGTCAAGTCTACGTTTAAACCCGTAGACATGCAGATTGCCTCACTGTACGTGCACCTCAGCGAAGCAGCGCATGCCATTAATCGCAAACATAATACCAGCTGTATAGCTAAATATATGATGGGGAAACCTTCGAAATACAGTTTGTATACAATGGTATATAATGTATCGTCGAATGAATACAAAACAATTTATGTTACACATGATTTTGTTTGGTTTTCGAACACCGAATGGTTTAAAAACAACATTTGTACGTTGGTACTGCGAATCGTGTTGCGTGAAACATGCTTCTGGCTTGTGGTGTTGGCTTATAACCAGAACTACAAGACCTCCAGGTCAGCATATTAACCGCTTCACGTACATGTATGGCATCAGTTTTAATCATTCATGAATCTTGCGTGGGCAGCTAGGAATACTTACAGCGATCCACTTCGAACCACTGATATTCGGGTCGCCGCTCTCAGAGTGCATACACAAAATGTCTGCGTCTTACTTGGCTGATAAATTGACGATTGATTTAACGATCATTCCACGGAGGAAGACATGCAGAAGACTATTAAGGCATGCACAATATACTTGAATCAGACTTTGCCCTTTGACCCCGGTAAGGTCAGTGCTGCCAGGAACCAGGGGACCTGACATTACGGTGACTGCACTTGAAGATAATCACTTTATCGGAATGGATTAATTACATTAGGTTGACGCTTAGTTCTATAACCAAACTCCAAACATTTTTAGATCATGACATTGGTATCTAATAAACGGAATGAACTTTAACCAGAGAAGATACATGTAGATAGCTGAATACTCTTTGTGACATTAATGACTACAGTTGAAATCAGGACACGTATCATGTTCAGACAGGACCAACTGGAGTCTGTGGCATTAATGACTCCAGTTGAAATCAGGACACGTATCATGGTCAGACAGGACCAACTGGAGGCTACATCTTCCGTGTTGTACTTGACAACACTTCTTCTGACAGCAATGGGTGAAACAATGATGATATAGCCCGCATAAATCTATCTACGTATTTATTTGATTGTTGTTTAATGGCATATTAAAATTTTTGTCACTTATACGATGGCGGGCGGTTTTATGAGTGGAGAAAGCCGGATTGCCTCTGGGTAAGTCATATAATCCTGAGCGTGAAACCCTTGTAAGGTGTTAAACCCGTTATAAACAGGTTTGTTACAAACCCGCCCTGTTAATGTCACTCTGATTTTATTTTCTAAACTGTAATCCTTTACGAACTTGCTTTATATAAAAATGCTATGAATAATATTAATTGAGATGATTCGAGATTATGCTGCATGTGTTACAGCCAAATCTTGGCCGCGTCACCAACTCCGCTCCTTGATATTTGAACGCTTTATATAAATTGAAAGATTCGCGTGAGTTCTCAGTTCGCCTTGGGCTATCGTGCCGTTACCGAGCACAAAATATAAACCATCTGATTAAAGATCAGTTGAGTTACGATATTTTTTCTGTCACTGTCATCAAACCGTCGCTCTTTAATATCCTTATCCGCTCACATGGCTGTTTGATATATTAATCGGTGATCGGGCGATATAAAACACGAGAGTGTAATGATGGTGATTTTCGTCTTTCGTGGCTATAAATAC
The DNA here is from genome assembly GCF_032854445.1 of Liolophura sinensis. NCBI lineage: Eukaryota > Metazoa > Mollusca > Polyplacophora > Chitonida > Chitonidae > Liolophura > Liolophura sinensis. The sequence continues at coordinate 52,861,270 of NC_088302.1, read as the reverse complement.
TTTGTCTTTCTTATTTCCATCTAGCCTGGATCTGGATTATAAGATACCACAGAGCACTTAATTGTAAATAGTCTGTCAGTCAGTAGAGCCGTTGGTTTTACTTCAGACTACGGAACACAGGCGACCTCAATATATCCCAAATCAGAATGCTGTATAATAATAGTTAGAATGACAAAAAAACAAGCCTCGAAACTTTCAGCGGATACATTCCTTAATTTCGAATATATCCGACATTTATCTCGTACACTGAAATCACCATATGTAATTGACAAAACTAAAACATATTAACATCCATCATAATATTACTGGACATGTAAATGTAGTTAATAAGTTTTTAATATCTCAGTTTTGTTGGCGTTGTACGCCATGGTCCCTTTTATCCCAACACTAAGATGTTGCCTATCAGGTATACGAATGAAGAAAATCGGGTAGAACCAAGGTTAAACCACCTCTGGTACGAGACAAATTTCCTTACAAGGATGGTTTTATTTCTGGATTCCGGCCAACCACCCCATTTATCATGGGCGAGTAAATATCCGACTGAAACGTTAGGGTACTGGCCTATCCGAGAAATCGTGGTTTTGACGATTTCGATATTTGGACCTGACGTCACCCCCAAGAATGCTTACATGGTTTAACATGGATATGACTGTCACTCGGGGTATAGAAACGGCATGCGTTGATATAAGTATAAGGAATTCATATAAATTTACAAATAGCAAATTCGTGCTCGAGCCTTTTCTTCGTGTCGAGCTACCAGGACAGATATTGCTTTGAACTATTCGACCGTGTCCAGTGACATACAGTTGATAGGTAACATGCTTGTCGGCTTGTATCGCTTTACGGGCTATAGATTACCATACGCCCCATGGGTTATCAGAAAACAAAAAGCAATCAGAAAAAAAACATTTTTCCGACCGCTGGACAGCGGATAGCCAGGTCAAATTAATTATTCATTCTGTTAACCGAAAAAGGCCGACCTTCGAAAATATCACTGTTATGTTAGCTAAAAATAATCAGACATGTTTTAGAGTTAAGGTTAACGACAAAAATACATCATCGACGTGAATTTACTCTGTATGGCTTAGAAATTTAATATCACATGAGACGGACATGAAATTACTGACGATCCTCTTTCTTGACATGGCCTTGAACAGGCTCCAGGCTGCTTCTTTAAGTTTGGTCCTGGTAAAACAGTAGGAGTTGTTAAAGAAATTGTCAGACTGCTTGTCATTCAAACTATGCAGTAACGCCGCAGTTCCGAGAAGACTGGATAGCGAGATATTTCGCTCCCTGCCATTAAAAATGACACATTATCATTCCCCGTCCCCAGTCGCTCTACAGATCAAAGGCGACCTATACTTCTTCCGGTGTCGACCAATATTAATATGCTTCCACAGAGACAATTTGTTCCTTCGTTAGCGACTGACCAGAGACGTGTGTAATTGTCTGCCAACTTGTATTTCCCACAACTGTAACCGTCTGTTAGACTGTCTTGACAGTGGACGTCCAAATGTTTAATTTTGTTGTCCGCACCACCTTTACATACTTCGGTAAGACGGAAGACCATTGATGTCGATTGTGGACTCTCGTTTTGGTAATGATACTCTTCAATTCTACGACAATGTCAGGGTAGTCGTGGTCATTTGACGTTCATAGTGATATTTGGACAAATCATAAAAATGACTGGCATAATTGAAAGCCTGGCTTTCAAGTACTTCTTAAATAGGAAGCCTACATTTTAAATAGATTGGTCTCGTGAAAAAAACATTTTTGGATGAGAACATTTCGATAACCGTTATTATCACAACCCTTTGAATGATAACTGAATACGCAGGCAGTCAATAAAGTTGTATTGTTGTATAACTTATATATTTTACACCTTCACAATGGGTATAATGAGCTTACGCCAATTACTTCTAGGGTAGAAAAGCAACTTAAGTTATCCAAATGGTGATACAGAGATTATGAATTGCAACAAAACCCCAGTATCGTTGTCGTGAACCAGTCTAGGATTTCCGCTAAAGTCCACCGGGGATCGACGTATAAACGTCGATGTGGAGAATTAGTTTTGTTTTCGCAATTAAATTGTCTCCAAAATAAATGTGAGTGTCACAGTATCGCCCTATACACAGAAGTATCCACATCTGTTACCGTTCTTATGTTGTTCCGACTGCACTTTTGAACACACAGCCAAACAGCCGGTAACACATCATCGGTTTCAAAATTGGCGTAAAGCGGGCCAGAAGGTCGAGTTCTGCAGACAGTCTTCGGTATAATCATGTAGAAAGGCTTCATATATAAATAACCTCTAACATGCTTTGAAGCTATAGCTTTGTGTGACCCTGTCTTTCGTTAAAGAATATGATTCTAAATGAAGTTAGTTCGATCTGACTGAATTCCTTCTATATTCCCAGAATCATCCTGCACTACTCTGTTGCTTTATTAACACGTGAAGTAACTTAGTCTGAAATGACTTAGTTATTCGACGGGATCAATCCCTGCTTGAGTTAAAATATATTGGGGTATATCCCCATTAATACTGCAGCTACAGGATTCATGTTTGGAAATTTATTGGCTTTTAGCGCAAACTATGACGTTATCGAGAGCTATTGGCTAAGACAGTCTTTGTTATGGTTACAGAGACAGTGAAAAGACTTTCTGAAGTGTCGTGGGAAGGCGCCATTGACTGAACACTGGTTATTTCTGTGAGAAGCCTTGAAATCAGCCAACATGGCTAACTAAAATATCAGGAAACACACGTTGCGTGAGAGGACGAATTTTATTTCACCAGGAATTCTAACAGCACTCTAGCTGGTGTCCCTTTTCCCCGATTAGTGTTGTCTTGTTTGTAATAAAATCTTGTCAATCTTGCGGCAAGATCACTGAAACACCGTCCTCATGTAATTTTACAGTAACATTCTGCTGGAATGCCTGATCGTTAAATGAAGTTTTCTTTCGAAAACCTGTCACGTAGCCTTCCAAGAGATGGTAATACACTGCTGACGCAGCAAACAATTTTACCACACATCGCTGCTCCCGCTCGTGAAATCTCAAACTTCGGCAAATGTTTCTCCAACAACATTATTATCATAGAATAAGTATTTTGCACAATATTTGGACACAAAATGCCAAAATGATTTTTTGTCATCACATGAAAAACGGCTCTTATGTGTTACAGGAATTGGTACACTTCGTAATAATGAAATTTGGAAGCTGGATGGAGGTAACAATGGGACAGTATGCCTGATTGATGATACCATTTTGATAACAACAGGTCATTACAACAAACAGTCTATAACCCTACAAATATTAACCATTATATGTCAATATTACATCATCTGGCAGTCACTAAGTTTAGCCAAGATACAACTTGTCCATTCCTCCCTGACAGCCTCATCGCATTATGCATTATGGAATTTACGAGTAATGCCCAGGTTCAGAGGAGGTGTATCCCACCCAACTCAATGTATACGCCACACATTCAATCTCTATGTCTTCTGCACTCTTTTGCCAAAGTTGCTGTCTACCGAAAGCCCGGATGACAACAATCTTACAGCAAAAGAAATCTTTGATAGTATTAGCTTGTAACACTTAATGTTTCTCTGCACGATATGTCGTTGTCGTGAACCAGTCTGGGATTTCGGCAAGAGCCCATAGGGGATCGGAAAAAAAACCGCGAGGTGGAAAATTTTTTTTTCTCTGGCTAGAGTGAGAGGAATTAAATTGAACTTTCTTCAACACAAATTGCAATGTTGTGGTATCGCCGTACGGATCGAAGTAACCACATTTGTTGACTATATTGTCCTGAATACACAGCCAAGTGGCCGGCAAACAGACCGAGCAAAAATCGATTTGGCCCTGAATATTTAAACATGAAGATTTGGAAATCAAATTAGCACTTTTTTCTACATATCATCGGCTGCAAAATTGGCGTAAAACAGATCAGCAAGTCGAACCTTTCAGACAGAGTTTTTCGTGAAACTAAGTCGGAAAATGGTTGCCCTATCTAGACGAAAAGACCGGGTTTTCTGAATTTATTTTCACCTGCAAACTAGGGCACTAGAACGAGTGAGTGAGTGAGTGAGTGAGTGAGTGAGTGCTTGGGGTTTAACGTCGTACTTTACATTTTTTCAATCGTGTGATGACGAAGGAGTCCTTAGAGTGCAAGTAATGTGTCTCTTTCTTGTAGGACGCTAGAAAGATAAATAAAAAGTTAAATAACACTGAATTCTGCTTGTATTTTATGAATCATTAGGAACCATTCTGTTGCCAAATGGACTTTGGTTACTCATCACAGCATTTTTGTTCTATCATGTTTTACCATGACAGTGCCAAGAGTGTACCCAAGGTGGTGCAAATTTAGCTGCTTATCAGGAGGAAACCAAGGGTGTTGTAAACTTGCTGAAAGTATTAAGCACTTACTGCCTGCCACAGTGTGAACATCCTACACCACCAAAGTCAGTGAGAATAAAATTTATAGTAATGATTCCGGAGAATTGGACTAAATATTCACTATTCTGTGGGTGTTAATGGAAAAGTAAGAGGCAATGTTTAGAATAACATGTCAACACTTATCGAAATCCTTATTAGGTTTTCTTGTTTCGAGCGTCATGTTGAATATGATTTCACTCGCTCAACCTTAACGCGTTTTAATAAGTTTTACTGAATATATGTGGAAGCAATTTAATGTGTATACATAATTTCAGTATTTAGCAAATCTTAGCAATAAGTGGTGAAAATGTAGAGAACATTTAATTCTTAATATCGAACAAAACGTACTATCTTTTTATTTACGCATTTAAAAATGCATCCTTCCTTTCTAATCATTCACGGGAAAATTGCTGCAGTATTTGGTATCTGATTAGCTCAGAGTTATTTTGAAATGTGATTTCGTATTTTACAATGGCCAGAGAGCAAATTCACACTTCAACGCTTCAACAGAACCCGAATAGAATGTACAGATTTAAAACAAAACAAAACCCTTCCTTAACCGTGTGAATATTTTAACAAAAGCAAGATAATAAGACCACAGTACAAAGGTGAATCTTTTATAATAACAACGCAACATCGTCTATCACACTGTAAGGTTCATAATTTTAAGAAGCCTCTAAATTGGATATTTCCCTGGGTGTGAAAATAATAACACCTTATTTTGATAAGGATTTATTATTTCATTGCTAGTTTTGTAGCTATGGTCATACGCCTTCACATCATCACAGTTTGAACGAGAGTGAAAGAAACTGGGTAAATTCAATACCCCAAATACCAAAATGAGATGTGACCTTTCGCTTTCGGATTATTTTCATAAAAGCATAGGTTTTTTTGGGTAGAATACAGAAGAAACAACAGAGCTGTTGCGCTAATACCACATGTACTTGCGCTCAAAGACATCTTCTCGTGACAACTGATCACTATGGCGATGTCAAGGAAATGAAACCGTTAAAACGAGTTTTGAAATATCCTGTAATCCGAGTTGAAACTCCTGGTTATGCTGGTGTCATCCAGACAATGTTTCTAATAGCGTTTGAAATATTATTCTTGCCTCTCTATCAGATTTGGGTGTGAAGTCCTTGTAACATTGATACTTGGTGTCTTTCTGGCGTACAACAATACAGATTCATATGTATTTCGTGTTAGGACAAAAACCAATGTTCACGAAAAAGGAAGTATAAAGCTGAACGGAGCACCATGTCACTGTAAACGTTGATCTAATGTGACTTGCTTTTTTCTAGTCATCAGCGTAAAATCCTTTTTTAGCTTTTTTGCTTCTCCGCCAGGCAATGTTTACGAAGAAAGAACCTTTCTGGTCGTCGAGGTAAACTTTTAGCTAATGGTGTCATCCGGAAATCGATAACATTGCACCAAGGGCGTAATATTCTGAACAAATGGAGGATGCGCTGCTACACCATGCAGTCGTCTACCAGAATGGACGCAAGAGACATTTCCAATACAATGTTCAACATAAATCACCCTGAAAACTAATCAAGTAGGCAAAATAAAAAATAAGTACGGATTCTTGAAAAGAGAAGTCAACAGGTTTGAATGATTATGGAAATAGGCGGACAGAAATATGGGGGAAAGACACAAGGCAGAGCCCATCACCATCCGTAGGTTGCTGGAAGCCCTTCCCACGAACGAAAGAACGCCAGAATGAGCCTGACCCAGGCGAATGAATAAAATCAGTATGGTGTACGATGCTAGTTTATAGTTTGTCAGTAATCAAAATATATGTCTTAGCAGCACTTCGATTGCAATCATTCTCATGTCTAACGTGGAGATCTGGTTTAACACAATGAATCTATACGTCGAAACAGCCATTCGTATACCAGCCGTCAATCAAGATGGACGTTACAGGTCAGTAATTGCAAGGACAATTCCCAAAACGACGTATAAGACAAACTACCAAAGAACTAAGAAATATATAAAGTATGAAAAAAAGTCGGAATTGCATAAAGAGAAGCAGTCATCACTTTTCAATGACCTTAAGTGGGAAGGCCTGCCAGCAACCTGCTGATGGTCGTGGGTTTCCCCCGGGCTGTGCCCGGTTTCCACCCACCATAATGCTGGCCGCCGTCGTATAAGTGAAATATTCTTGAGTACGGCGTAAAACACCAGTTAAATAAATAAATAAGTTTTCAATGATGTTGGAAAGGCGCAAGGTATGTTCTAGGCGACTCAGTGAAATCAGTATACAAATCGTGTGCCATGCTAGAATATAAGTTGTCGATAATAAAATATGTATCTCAGATGCGATTTTATTGCAACTGTTCATATGTCGCACGCACCGATATAAGTCAACACAATGAATGTACAGGCCCTAACCCCAAGTCAATTGGAATTAGGCAAAATCACTAAGCAGAGTGCCAGAGATTCTGGACGTTCTGTCCCTGTTAACTTACAAGAGAATTATACTCGTTGTAAAACTTGTAAAAGAAACTTAGAGTGAAGGCGTCTGGTGTAATAACCTTGACCGACAATTTTTGCAGTAATAACTTGTGACGCTGATTGAAATCGTCGCCTAACACAGAGGATCTAACAGACGTACACGCCATATTCATGACATTTCTGTATATTGCTGTCCAAGTAAGGATAATTTACAATGTCAAATTGAAACTATTCTTCTTCTTGTACAGTCTTCGAGAGAGGAAAACGCTTTGATCTTTGTGCAAATAACAAGTATAGGTCATCCAAATGAGGAGGTGGGGCGAATATCATAAGGATGCTATTAGTGAGAAATTTAAGCAACTCGATGAAGAACGAAACATTCCCTGTATGGTAACTCTTGTGTGTAGTAGAACTGAAGAAGGATTTGTTACCTTTGACTATGTAGATACCGTGATTAATGTAGTTGTGGCCAGTTTTATCAAACGCCGATACAGTTAGTGATGAAATTTTATCAATTAAATCTGTGTGAGAAATTGTATTACAGAGAGTGGAGAAATCTCATGTAGAGATGTCCTTAAACTGTACGCGTATTTGAGCGTCTAGTTCTTCAGTGAGATGTTTTGAGATTTTAAGGATCCACATACATTTAACACCTGAATAGTATCTTTTCCAAAATGACTGTACTTCTTTAATGCCTTCATTAGGAAGGTATCTGATATAAGTATCACTTTGATCTCCAGTTTGCTACTTTAGGTTTGGTCCTAATAAAACAGTAGGAGTTTTTAAAGAAATAGTCAGACTGTTTGTCAGTCAAACAATGCAATTAACGCCGCAGTTCCGGGAAGATTGGATAGCGAGATGTTTCGTCCCCGCCATTAAAAACGACACATTATCATTCCCCGTACATAGTTCCTCTGACGCTCTACAGATCAAAGGCGACCTATACTACTTCCAGTCCCGAAGGACCAATGTCGATATGCTTCTACAGAGACAATTTGTTCCTTCATTAGCGACTGAGCGGAGAAACCAGGACGTTTGTAATTGTCTGACAACTTCTATTTCCCACAGCTTTAACCTTACGATAACCATATGTTTGACTGCCTTGGCAGTTAAAAGATGTTTAATTTTGAGGTCCGCACCACCTTTACATACTCCGGTAAGCCGAAGACCATTGTTTAGGACATTCTCGTCAAGGATAGAATAACAACTTTATGTACCCATATGGTGATTCACAGACTAGAAATTGCAACAAAACTCCAACTTCCATGCTTGTCAGACAATTAACCCACAGAGCATTTGCTCCCTAGCACTACGTCATTGTTCATACTAGGACGAAGATAACGTTGTCAGCATTCTTTGGCGTCATTAGTTTACAACACATAATATTTCTATGCAAGGCACGTCGTTGTCATGAACCAATTTAGGATTTCGGCTAAAGCCCATCGCGGATCGGAGGGAAAAACGCAGAGGTGGAGAATTTTTTCTTCAGCTAGGGTTTGAGGAATTAAATTGATCCAAAACAAATGGGAATGTTACTGTATCGCCATATATACAGAAGTATCCACATCTGTTACCTAATGTTGTTCCTTCTGAACCTTCTAAACATTCACTCAAATGACCGGCATATAGGCCGAGCAGACATTGATTTGGCCCTGAATAATTAAACACAAAGCTATGGAAATCAAATTAGCACTTTTTCCTTCACACCATCGGTTTCAAAAGTGCAATAAAACGGATCAGCATGTCCAGCCCTTCAGACAGAGTCTCTCATAAAACTAAGTAGAAAAATGTTTGCACCTGTCTACACGTAAGACAGGTAGAAAGACTTTATATGAAGGACATACATATAAATAACCTGCTTCTAACCTACAGTTTTGTGTGGCCCTGTCTTCAATTTAAGCTTACGACTCTCAGAAAAAGTTAGGTTTGATCTCATTGAATTCTTCTATATTCCCGGAGACAAGCTGAATTATTCTGTGGCTTTATTAACAATTGAAATGACTTGGTCTAACGGTTTGCTGTTAATGGTTAGCATTTCAACAGGGACTGTCCTTACTTGTGTTAAAAGTATATTGGGTCTATTTCCACTATTACTGCACCTAAAGACTTCAATGGCCCTCAACGCAGACTATCGCGTAATCGAGAGGTATTGGCATGGAACATCTTTGTTATGGTTACAGAGGCAGTGAAATACTTTTCGATGTGTCGTGGTACAGAACACTGGGAAGGGATTATTTTGTAGGAGAGGCGTTGATGTCAGCCAACTCAGCTAAGTGAAATATTGGGGAAGACAGGCTTCGTGTGAAGACGAGTTCTATTTCCCAGGAAGTGTAAAAGCACTCTCGTGGCTGCGGACTTTTTCCTATTAATGTTCACTTCTTTGTAACTGGATCTTGTCAATCTTGCAGGAAGCTAGCTGTTAAGTACGATTTTAAACCCAGAGCATTCATTCTGTTCCCTGTCCGCAATCACACTGACGGTCCACTGATCAAAGGCGACCATTGCAACTTCCGGTCTCAAAGTACCGATGTGAATACGCCTGTTGAGGAAATGTTGGGCAGTTTTTCTCTTCGTTAACGACTGACCAGAGAAAATTTAAACACCTATAATCGCCACCCGTATTAACCACAACTGTAACTTTACAGTAATTTTCTGTAATTGTCTGATCGTCAAATAAAGCTTACTTTCGACAGACTTGTCAGTACTATCACGTACCCTATCAAGAGATCCCGCACATAACATCGCTGCTCTCGGTCGTAAAATCTCAGACTTCTGCAAATGTATCTCCAATACACGTTAATACGATTATAACAGAATAAGTATTTTGCCCTCATAATTTTGTCATCATAAGAAAAACGGCTCTTATGTGTTACAGGAATTGGTACACTTCGTAATAATGAAATTTGGAAGCTGGATGGAGGTAACAATGGGACAGTATGCCTGATTGATGATACCATTTTGATAACAACAGGTCATTACAACAGTCTATAACCCTACAAATATTAACCATTATATGTCAATATTACATCATCTGGCAGTCACTAAGTTTAGCCAAGATACAACTTGTCCATTCCTCCCTGACAGCCCCATCGCGTTATGCATTATGGAATTTACGAGCAATGCCCAGGATCCAAACGGTGGGTGTTTCACAACTCAATGTATGGGTTACACATTCAATCTCTATGTCTTTAGCTCTCTCGCCAATACGGCTGTCTACAGAAAGCTCGGAACGACGATAACCTTGTTGTCGTGGACTAATCTAGGGTTTCGGCAAGAGCTCATCGGGGTTCGGGGAAAACACCGTCGATGTGGAGAATTACTTTTTTCTTCGGCTTGCGTGAGAGGAATTAAATTGAAGTGTCTCCAAAACAGATGGGAATGTCATAGTATCGCCCCATAAAAAGAAATAACCACATCTGTTAACTATATTTTCGCCACTGGATCTCTGAATACAGCCACATGGTTGGCAAGCAGGCCGAGCAAAATTCAATTTGGCTTTGAATATTGAAACAACAGCTTTGAAAATTAAATTAGCACTTTTTTCTACATATCATCGACTGCAAAATTGGCGTAAAACAGATCAAGTAAGTCGAGCCCTTCAGACCGATCATTTCGTGAAGCTAAGTAGAAAAATGGTTGCCTTGTCTTCACGAAAAGGTTGGGTCTTTCTGAATTTATCTTCACTGGAAGATCGGGGCATCAGAAAAAAAACCAAGTTAGATAACACATAATTTCGCTTGTATATTATGGATCACCTAGAACCATTGTGTTGCTTTATGGAGTTTAGTTGCTATTCACAGCATTTTTGCTCTATCATGATTATTCCACCGGACGTTTAATGGTCAAAATACAGTGTCAAGAGTGTACTCAACATTTTGAACATTGAGCTTCCTTGCAGATGGAAGTCAAGGCTCTTGTAAACTTGCAGAAAGTATTAAGTATTTACTGTCTATCACAGTGTGAAGGTCCCACACCACTGTGTCATTAGCAAAGTGAGAATAAAATTTGTAGTAATCATTCCAGAGTCTTGGACTACATATTCACCATTTTGTGGGTGTTACTGGAAAGGTAAGTGGTAATGTTTAGCGCAACACATCGAAATTCTTTTTTCCTTTTTCTTGTTTTCTTGCGGAATATATGTGGAAGCAATTTAATTTGAACCCATAATTTCAGTACTTAGAAAATCTTGCCACTGAGTGATGAAAAAGGAGACAACATCTAATTTTGATTTCGAACAACCGCACTACCTTTTTGATTTATACATTCAACATGCATCCTTCCTTTCTAACATTCACAGAAACCTTGCTGCGGTATTTGATATCTATCTAGCTCAGAGTCATTTTGAAATAAGATTATGTATCTTACAATGGCCGCAGGTCAGGGTTTGTTTTAGATTTAAAACAAAACAAAACCCTCCATTAGTCGTGTGAATATGTTAATAAACGCCAGATAATAAGACAACAGTATAAAGGTGAAACCACCTCATTTCAGAATGTTTAGATTAACAACACTTGTCTAAATCCTTTAAACGTTTCCTGGTTGAGAGCGTCATTGTAAGAATCCTTGGACTTACAACATGTTAACGTATCTGTAAGGAATTTTGCGGAATAAAGTGGAATAAATTAAAATATTTCCATAAGTTCAATTCTTAACTAATCTTGCCGTCCAAACATGCTATTTTTAGCTAGCCTATTGAAAGAGGTGTTGAGAGAGGGGGCCAGATCTTGTCGGCGGCGGTGTCGGTGTCCAGTTTGTTAAAGTTTGTGGCCAATTATAGGCTTGCAGTACCCACCCATAGTACACAGATAGCCAATCGTCATTTAACAAAAAAACAAGGAAGTTTTTACCTCATAGCTCAACATTTCCTCAGCCATTCACAGCGTTGCAGTTGCCGTCCACTTTGCGATTTGCACATGAAAGACTTCTGCTTTAAAGGACTCGATATGGTAAGGTGGAGAATAGGCCCCAGAGAGGTACCATAAGAAAGTGCAAATTTCAAAATCCCAGCATCTGTAAATCTGTAAATTTCGAAATCAGAAATATGAATCTTGACAAAACACCCATAAAAGTTATGTGCCAAAAAAGAGTAGGCTACTTAGTTATAGCTCGATCATAAACGCTATATTTTTTCCTTCAAAACATGCACTATGTTTTTAGTTTACAGTATGAAGACCATCTTTAACCAGAAAAATATCTTTACTTACACTTTCATGTGGCGTATTTCTACGTGCTGTCAAAGTTTAATTTTGGGTAACGTTTGTCTCCATGTGTAAAACATAAAGTTTATAGGCATCTTTTATGGTACAGTGGGCTAACGTAGTTCACTATGGAGAACATGTTACCCTCCGAGGAAGAGTTCGAATCTTTGTCGTTCTTTTTCCCCGTTCTTTTCCCGCCTTGCCATACCAGGTCCTTTGTCACTTTCGTGAAAATGCCAATTTGTGGCGCATAAGCAAGACGTCCACATATTCTCAAATACATATATATGACTCAGATATTTAACAAACATTGTGGTATTGTGGTGGGAAGACCAGGGTGTAATCGAAATAGTTTCTGAAAATAAAAATGCTTCTCTGACATAGACTTCCTACATAGTGCCGATGTTGTCCCATTTTCATAAATAGAGGAAATGGAAAGAACTTCTGAAGCGTCGTAGTAAGGGGCCATTTTACAGAGAACTGATTATTCCTTAAAGGCGTTAAGGTCAGCCAACATGGCTGAGTGAAATATAAGGAAAGACAAGTTGCGTGAGAGAACGAGTTTTATTTCTACAGGAGTTGAAATAGCACTCTCGTCAGAGGTGCTTTTCCCTGAGTAGTGCTGACCTTTGTAACTAGATCTTGCCCATCTTGCAGCCAGTGGCGGCAGGGAAAAGTGCAGTGTAAAGTAAACGTTGTTATATTTGTCTCAGTAGATGTACACGGATGATCAGAAGCACGGCTGCTGGAGAAGGATAATACCCACACAACTGGTGATGCCCCTTTCCTTATCCCTTAACATCTGTCCACATGCACATCATTTTTCCAACTTCATTATTTTCCTCTTTACTTTACTCCAGTGTATGTTCGTTTTCTCAAATAGCCACGTCATCCCTTACTCGTCGAGATACCCAAATCCTATTGCCTTACACTCAGGAGTTTGTCTCTATAATACGACATCAACGGTAATGTGACACTGGAGACCTGCATGTAGTCAGTCCATCCGTGATCATCTCCGGAACATTACGGCTGGTGACGAGCTTAATGAAGTTCAAGGCAGTTTCATCTGTCTTTTCATTATAGTGTTACACTGTGATCGTACAATGTATGGATGTCTGTTGGTGGCTCAATAAAGGTAAAAACAATATTAAGTCAATGTGTAAACAATCAGGAGTTGTCTTCCCAACATAACCATGCTCAATGATTTGGATGACACAAGTCACCAGGGTTAGGCGTTTGATAAACCTGAGCCCAGTTTCACATAGCGGCTTATGACATTTTTTATCGTGCATTTGTCGTACGATATTTTGCACTTCACTATTACCAAACCATTGTCCTATATGTGCGATTATCCTACATGTACGACATCTATGTGAAGCCGGGCCCCGTATATAACAAAAAACCAACAGTTCAAGGTTGTAAGAAGGTGTATATGATTTATACGAAACGATATAAAATGAATATGTAATTTATACGACACATGATACATAAGTTAAATGACATCAAACTGTCAGCAGATTACATCAATTATTATCAGAATGAAAATATTTGCTAAATGTAGATATATTGACCAGTGTCGTGTGGAATGAAGCACGTTGTGCTACTGCTGGTGCCATACTGCATCCTTATTTCTCATCTGGTATATACCTCATGAAATTCAACTTAAACTGCTTGTCAGGAAGACGAGCTCGAACTTAGGTAAGGATTCCAGTTTCCATCGTCTTGGAAACATGCTGTTATTTAATATTTCAGAAAGGATATACACAAAACTTCAGTCTACCGCAAAGGAAATATATTCCGTTTGAAGAATTGTAATGAAATTATAATTTAGACTGTCTTGTATTTCAGGTTGATTTCAACCGAAGAAAATTTTACCAACAGGAGAACAAAAAAGATGTCCGTCTTTCGATTTTTCTTTGATCTTCCGTATGTTTCTGTAAGTTTGGTCTCAATGAAACGCTATGATTGTTAAAGAAGTAATCAGATGGTTTTTCAATCAAGCAATGCAATTAATGTCAAACGATTGATAAGACCGGATAGCAAGTCTTTCTTTTTATCGACATTAAAAGGGACACTCTATCGTCCCATGTACACAGTCAATCTGACGCTCCACTCATCAAACGTGACTTCTACGACTCCTGGTCTCAAATAACCGATGTTGTTACATCTGTGTTGGAAATCTTTGACAGTTTTTCCCTTCCTTACCGACAGATCAGTCGAAAAATAAGAGCTCTAACTGTTTCGCTACACCAATATAGAATAACAGTAGACTTACAGTGACAGTCCGCAGGACTGTGTGATGGTTCAATGTCAGTAATGTTACCTACCCAGCCAGAAGGTGGCAGCATACTGCTGACGCAGGAAAACAACAACCTGTAGGCCTACATAGCATCTTGCTCCTGTCGGTCATGAAATCGCAGACTGGTGCAAATATGTCTCCAGTACAGGTCAACATTTTTATGATGGAAAAAATATTTTGCGCTTTATTTGGACACAGTATGCCACAATGATTTTCACATCACAAAAAAAATGGATTTCATGTGTTAAATAAATTTGTACATTTCAAGAAGATGATACATGGTAATGGAATTGGTAGAAATGGAAAAATATATCTGATGAAGAACATCATTCTGATAACAACAGGTCATTAATACAACCGATCTATATCGCAGATCCTTCTCAGGATCTCGTTCTATCATGTACAATGGAATTTGCGAGCAATGTCCAGGATTGAATAACAGTTGCAGGTATCCCAACCAGAGGTGTATCCCGACAGGATATGTATCCGAACTAAAGGTGTATCTCAAAAGGAGGTGTATTCCAACAGGAGGTGTATTCCAACTGGAGGTGAATTCCAACAGGAGGTGTATTCCGACAGGATGTGTATCACAACAGGATGTGTATCACAACAGGTAGTGTATACGTTACACATTTCATTTCTATGTCTTTTGCACTGTCTCACCAGCGTGGCTCTCTACAGAAAGCTCGGAATGACAATAACCTTACAGCAGAAGAAAGCTTGGACGGCATTAGCTTCTAATAATTCTTGTTTCTCTGCACGACACGCCGATATCGTAGGCCAATCTATGGTTTCGACAAGGGCCAATCGGGGATAGGGGAAAAGAAAACAGAGGTATCGTATAACGACGTCTGAACAGACAAGCAAATGGTAGGCAAGCAGGCCAAGTAGAGATCGATTTGGCCCTGAATATTTAAACATGAACCTTTGAAAATCAAATTAGCACACATGTTCGATTGCAAAATTTGTGTTAAACAGATCAGCAAGTCGAGCCCTTCAGACGGAGTCTTTCTTGAAGCTAAGTATATAAATGATTGCACGTATCTACACGAAAAGGCCGGGCTTTTCTGAATTTATCTACACCTGAAGACCAGGACATCAAAAAGAAAACGGAATTAAATCTGACTGAAATGCGTTTATATTTCATGATGCAGTCAGAAACCTTCTGTTGCTTTAAGGAGACTTGAACTGGTTACTCTTCACTCCATTTTGTTCTACCATGACTAAAGTGCTTTTGACTCCGCCTTTGATGGTCCACATGACAGTTTCTGGAGTGGACTCTTGAAGGAGCAAATTTATCGATCGGAAGTTAGCACCAGAATAGTTATTCGTTATTTGAATAAAGAAAAGCGTGCTTGCACGATTTTCGTTACTTGAATCTCGAAATGGGTTTTTTCGTTATTTAAATAACTAAGATCATGCTGGCACCAGATGACTTGGTCGCGCGTTACTTGATATTCGAATTAATCTGATGCTAACTTCTGTCTGCTGGCAAGGTGGTTTTTCAGCCGCCATTCATAAAAAGTGAAGGCTCGTGTAAACTTGTTGACAGTACTAAGTATTTAATGGCTGTCACAGTGTAGAGATTCTACACCTCGGTATCATGACCAAAGAGAATAACATTTGTTGTACTGTAGTATTCAGAAGACTTTGTCCAGTTAACATATCTATCAGTCTTTCTGGTTTTCCGGAAAGGGAAGAGGTAACATTTATAATAACATTGTAATACTTATCGAAATCTTTTGTATATTTCTTGGTTGAGAGGGTCATCATGAGAATCATTCCACTTAGTCTATGTTAATGTGTTTTTAAGCAGTTTTGCGAAATATTCGTTTATTAATTCAGACGTCTGGCGATTACTTCAATTCAGCAGATTTTGCTGATGAATGACAAAAAAAATTTTCCACTTTGATGTGGAACTAACATGCTATCTTTAATTGTACATTTAAATTCATCGTTCCCTTCCAACCATTTACCAGAACCTGGTTGCATTATTTGCTTTCTGGCTCAGAGTGAATTTAAATAATGTATTTCACAATGGCCATTGAGTAAGTTTTCAGCTGAAAACTTTTAAAATATTCCCAATAAGGTGTACATGTATGAACAAAACAAAAACCCTCCATTCACCCTGTTAATATTTTAACGTTAGTAGGATACTAATACATCATTCGCCCTGTTAATATTTTAACGTTAGTAGGATACTAATACATCATTCGCCCTGTTAATATTTTAACGTTAGTAGGATACTAATACATCATTCGCCCTGTTAATATTTTAACGTTAGTAGGATACTAATACATCATTCGCCCTGTTAATATTTTAACGTTAGTAGGATACTAATGCATCATTCGCCCTGTTAATATTTTAACGTTAGTGGTCAAAAAATACTCCAGCTAATTAACACAAATCAGCAAATAAAAACTAAGAAATGAGATAAAAACAGAAATAAGGAAGGATTCGTTCGAAGAGAAGTAGTCAGTAGTTTTGGATGGTGACAGATAGAGGTAAGGAACGTTGTACTCAAGAATATTTCACTTATATGGTGGGAAGAAACCGGACAGAGCTCCGGGAAAGGAGAGGGGGGGAATACGACAATCGGCAGGTTACTTGCAAACCTTTTCACATTTGAATGGATAGAAAACCAGGATGAGTTGGACCCAGGCTAATGAATATAGTTATTATCCAAATGGTGTAATTTTTAGTTTATTACATATCGATAATCAAATACATATCTTAGTAGCATTTTGACCGCAACTGTTCCCATATACAACATTCTGATCTGATTCATCACAATGACTATTCAGCCCCTAGTCCCCGTTTAGGCAGAACCTGTAGAGCCTGCGGTGAGATCTACTGTAGTAAAGTCTGACACAAATAGATAAATCCGGTATAAATCGGTCATCTGGCAGGTTTGGTCGGCTGACTGAGTTTACAAATACCCCAGCTACGTAGTTCGCTTACAAGCGAAATGACTGATTGACTTATCGATTGAGCACCTGCTAATTGTACCCTTGGTTTCCTATTTACTCAGCAAAGTACACGGAATAGTTAACGGTCCTAACAGATGGAGAAGACCGGACGCTAATAGTGGCTCGTCCTGTTTACGTAGTGTTGTAAATCTCGAGGTATTCGACTTTAATCGGCTAGGAGCTGTGTCTTTTAGCCGTCTTTTAGGACGGATCAACACAGTGTGGCCTAATTGTATGTCCACCATACTGTAGAAAGGACTGACCTTTCTGTGCATGTTACTTAAGAAACAAAAGACTAACCAATATTCAGATACAGGCCTACCATGAAATATACATTATAAATTCTTAAACTGAGATGTCTTAAAATTTGTCGGCTTCGTTTCCTGTGTTTCCGCTGTCGCGTTGACACAATAAGCGAAACAAGCACCTCTTCTTCTGAGTCGTCATCATCAGCGTCGCGACTGCTACGCTTGGCTTTGGCAGACATCTTGTGTCAATAATCTGCACGTTTTTCATCGGAGGCGTTCGGCAAACAAAGACGGCTGCTGGAGAAGGATAATACCCACACAACTGGTGATGCCCCTTTCCTTATCCCTTAACATCTGTCCACATGCACATCATTTTTCCAACTTCATTATTTTCCTCTTTACTTTACTCCAGTGAATGTTCCTTTTCTGAAATAGCCACGTCATCCCTTACTCGTCGAGATACCCAAATCCTATTGGGTTACAATCAGGAGTTTGTCTCTCTTATACGACATCAACGGTAATGTGACACTGGAGACCTACATGTAGTCAGTCCATCCGTGATCATCTATGGAACATTACGGCTGGTGACGAGCTTAATGAAGTTCAAGGCAGTTTCATCATATACTTATCTGTCTTTTCATTATAGTGTTACACTGTGATCGTACAATGTATGGATGTCTGTTGGCGGCTCAATAAAGGTAAAAACAATATTAAGTCAATGTGTAAACAATCAGGAGTTGTCTTCCCAACATAACCATGCTCATTGCTTTATATAATGGCGAACACAATTCACCAGGGTTAGGCGTGGGATGAAATTGGGCCCAATTTCACATAGCGGCTTGTGACATTTTTTACCGAACCATTGTCCTATATGTGCGATTATCCTACATGTACGACATCTATGTGAAGCCGGGCCCCGTATATAACAAAAAACCAACAGTTCAAGGTTGTAAGAAGGTGTATATGATATATACGAAACGATATAAAATGAATATGTAATTTATACAACACATGATACACAAAATAAATGACAACAAACTGTCAACAGATTACATCAATTATTATCAGAATGAAAATGTTTGCTAAACGTAGATATATTGACCGGTATCATGTAGAATGAAGCACGTTGTGCTACTGCTGATGCCTTTTGCCTGTCGTTTAATAGCTCATCAAAGTGAAAACGGTCCAGCTATCAGTGTAAGCCAGAGCAGCCATGCCATATACAACCTTTTCCTAAGCTGACATTTAATATCGCATGTACTTGTAGAAAGGAGGGTCGAAATTGTTATTATTTATACTTCTTTGAACCTATTACGAATTCACATTTGGTAAAAACCCTACCAGTGCATTCGTTCCATAACTGTGTCCTTAATTTTCATCTGGCTTATACCTCATCAAACTCAACTTTTACGGCTTGTCAGGAAGACGAACTAGAACTTCATTAAGGCTTCCAGTTCCCGTCGTCGTGGAAGTATGCTGTTATTTAATATTTCATGAAGGATATACACAAAACTTCAATCTAGCGTAAGGACATTCCCCCCATGAAGGACATATATTCCCTTTGAAGAATTGGATTCAAATTATAATTTAGGGTTTCTTGTCATTCAGGCTTATTTTAACCAAGGAAAATTTTTACCAACAGGGCTGTCCGTATTTCGGCTTGATCTCCAGTTTGTTTCGGTAAGTTTGGTTTCAATGAAACGCAAGGACTGTTAAAGAAGAAATCAGATGGCCTTTTCAGTAAAACAATGCAATTAATGTCAAAGGATTGATAAGACTGGACATAGTGTTGACTCATGCCCACAGTCAATCAAAGGGGACCACTTCCGGTCTCAAAGAACCGATGTTATTACGCCTGTAGTTAAAATGTTGAACCGATTTCCCTACGTCAGCCACAGATGAGAGAAAAATGAGACAGCTGTTAATTGTTTCGCCATTCCTGATTACAAAAACAGTAACCTTACAGTGACATTCTGCTGAACTGTGTCAATAAATATCACCTACCCTGCCATAAGGTGGTATCATAGTGTTAACGCAGCAAATCACCTTGGAGACTTACATAGCATCGCTCCTGTCGATCGTAAAATCTAAGACTGTTGCAAATCTCCAGTACAGATCAACCTTGTTATGACGTAAAGAAATATTTTGCGCTTTATTTGAACACAATATACTCAAATGATTTCATCACAAGAAAAATGGATCTCATGTGCTGAATAAATTTTGTCCATTTCAAGTAGATGATACAAGGTAATGGGATGTGTAGCAATGGAAAAATATATCTGATGAACTTCACTATTCTGATAACAACAAGTCATTAATACAGCCTATCTATATCGGAGGAAATATTAACCAATTTGTCAGTATTATCCTTCTCGGGATCTCATTCTATCATGTACAATGGAATTTACGAGCAACGTGCAGGATTGAAGACCAGTTGCAGGTATCCCAACAGAAGTTATCCTAATAGGATATGTATCCGAACAAGGGGTGTATTCCAACAGGAGATTATCCCAATAAGAGATTATCTCAATAGGAGATTATCCCAATGGCAGGAGTACTCCAACAGGAGGTGTACCCTAACAGGAGGTGTCCCCCAACAGGAGGTGTCCCCCAACAGGGGATTTCCTAACTGGTATATCCCGTCAGAAGGTGTGTTCCAACAGGAGATGTATTCCAACAGGAGGGTTATCCCAACAGGAGGTGTATCCCAACAGAAGGTGTATTCCAACAGAAGGTGTATTCCAATACTAGCTGTATCTCAACAGGAGGTGTTCCAACATGTCTTACACTCGTACAGGAGGTGAATCGCACCAGTAGGTGACTCTCAAGAAGATTATCCTAACAGGAGGTTTATTCAAGCAGAACATTTTTGCAACAGGAGTTCTATCCAAACATGAGGTCTATCCCAACAGGAGGTGTATTCCAACAGGACTTTTTTTCCAACAGGTGATGTATCTCAACAGGAGGTGTATTCCAACAGTCAGTGTATTCCAACAGGAGATTATCCCAACAGGAGGTGTATTCCAACTCAACATAAAGGTTTCACATTCAATTCCCATGTCTTTTGCATTCTCTCACCAGTGTGGCTGTCTACAAAAAGCCCTGAATGACGATAACCTTACAGCAGAAAAAATCTTTCACTGTATTAACTTCTAACACCTAATGTTTCTCTGGACTGTTGTCGAGAACCAATGTAGGATTTCGGTAAGAACCCATCGGGGACTGGAGGAAAAATGTTGAGGTGGAGAATTACTTTTTTCCTCAGCTGGCGTGACAGGAATTAAATTGAGCTGTCTCCAAAACAAATGGGAATGTTACAGTATCGCCCTATAGACAGAAGCGTCCACATTTGTTATCGTTCCTTTATGTCCCGACTGGACCTCCGAGCACACAGCCACATGGCCGGCAAGCAGACGAGCGGAAATCGATTTGGCCCTGAATATTTAAACATGAAGCTTTGAAAATCACATTAGCACACATGCTCGCTTGCAAAATTGGCCTTAACCAGATCGGCAAGTCGAGCCCTTCAGATGTAGTCTTTCGTGAAGCTAAGCACGAAAAGATAGGGTTTTTCTGATTTTATCTTCACCTGAAGAGCAGGGCATCTTTTAAAAGAAAAATGAAACTAAATCTTGTGTTGCTTTAAAAAGATAGAATTGATTACTCTTCACTGCGTTTTGTTCACCATGACTAATGTCCTTTGACTGCGCTTTTGGTCCACATGACAGTGTCAGGTGTGCACTCTTGAAGGAGCAAATTTAGCGACCAGAAGTTAGCACCAGGTTCGTATTTTTTTGTTATTCGTTATTCGAATATCTAATAATGAGCTGGCACGATATTCGTTATTTGATCTCGAAAAACGTGTTGTCAATATAGAAGTTTGCTCCATATTGGTTTTTCTGTATTTGAACAACGAAGATCATGCTGGCACCAGATTCGACAATTAGATCTTAATGACCTGGTGGGCGTACAGACTTTAGCATCGTGTTCACCATTATACTTCCAGTAACAGGCTGTCTCGAACATGTTGCTGGCACGTTATTCGGAGGTGAAAGAAGAAGTTTATTCGAGTTTTGTACCTCCATGTTTCCCCTTATCCGGTTCTTCAGAGAAGTGCTAGCCCGATTATGACTGGAATTTAGCACCATATTCGTTTTCGTTATTTCATAAATAAATAAATAAATAAATAGTACAACGAAAAACGAATGCCTTGCTAAATTCTGTATTTCCAGCGTGTTATTCCAGATTCGAATAACGAATGTGGTGCTAGCACATACCTGATACACGAATAACGAAAAAAAAGTCTGGTGCTAACTTACGTCTGCTGGCAAGCTGGATTTTAAGCTGTAATTAATAAGAAAGTGAAGGCTCTTGGAAACTTACTGAAGGTAACAAGTATTTACTGGCTGTCACAGTGTAGAGATTCTACACCTCGGTATCATGACCAAAGAGAATAACATTTGTTGTACTGTAGTATTCAGAAGACTTTGGCCAGTTAACATATCCATCAGTCTGTCTGGTGTTCCGGAAAGGGAAGAGGCAACATTTATAATAACATTGCAATGCTTATCGAAATCATATGTATGTTTGAGAGCCTCTCTAGGTTGAGAGGGTCATCGTGAGAATCATTCCACTTGGTCAACGTTAACGTGTTTTTTCAGCAGTTTTGCTAAATGTGCGTGGATTTATTCAAACGTGCGGTCATATTTCGATTCTTAGCAAATGTTGCCAATGAATGACGAAAAAAGCTCTTTTCTTTTCTATTTTGATGTCGAACTAAAATGCTATTTTTTCTTATACGTTTAAATTCATCGTTCCTTTCTCACCAATTACCAGAACCTGGCTGCATCATTTGGTTTCTGGCTCGGAATGAATTTAAGTACCGTATTTTACAGTACATTAAAAGCTTTAAAAGTATTTCGAACAAGCTGCACGTGTATAAAACAAAAACCCTCTATTGATCCTGCTCATATTTTAACCTTGCTAGGATTTAAGACATGGGTACAAAGCTGAAAATACTTCAGATTTATAGGCTAGTTCTTTCAAAAATAATAAATTTCAGGTGTACAGAGCTGACTACTTAGTTGCCTGATTTGCTGCTTACATCAGTTTTGGTCACTTTGTATTGTTTTTATGTGATTGTTAATCGAATGTGACGACAACCCACTATTTTGAGTAATTCTAGATCAGTGACGTCTCAGTCAACCTCACTGCACTTTTCTTACAATTCTGCTTAAGAGATCGCAGCTCTCGTCTCCTCTCTCTTTGATATTAGATTTAATCTCGAGCCACTTTCCGCACTACATGTTAAAATACCTCCAAGATGCTAATCATCCGGAAATGAAACTTCGTAATTTTGAGAAGGTTTTAAATTAGATAATGCCTTGAGTACGACAATCATAACACCTGATTTTAGATGGAGTTTAATATTTCATTTCCAGTATTGCAGCTATTGTCATGTGCCTTCACATCACGGCTTGAACGGAGGAAAGAAATTGGCTAAGTTCAATACGCAAAATGCCAAAATGAGATGTGACTCTCTCGGGAATACTTTCGTGGGGGAAGAGGTTTGCTTGAGCAGAATGCCGGAGAAACAGGAGAGCTGTTTGCGGTCATATCACATATATTTGCCTCAAGGACAGTTTCTTTGATAGTTGATCACTAATGCGATGTGAAGAAAATGGAACTGTTAAAACCAGCTTGGAAATCTCCTGTAAACCGAGATAAAACTCTCGGATATGCTGTCATCCAGATGACGTTTCTAATGGCGGTTGAAATATGATTCACCTTGCCTCTCTGTCAGTTCTGGGTAGGGACTCCAGGTAACGTTGATTAGTGGTCAATCAAAACTAACATTCAGATAATGTATCATCCGGAAGCCAACAATGTTGCACAGAGTCTGTAACATTCTGGACTAATCGAACTAGGTGTTTGTATACCAGCGATCATTCAATTTCCAAAACAATGCCCAACACAAATCACCAAACATAAACTAAGAAATAAGATAATAACAGAAATTAGGACGGATTCATGAAAAGAGAAGCAGTTTTTATTGTTGACGGAAAGAGGCAAACGAAGCAATTATTTATTTAATGCTCAAGAATATTTCACTTATTCGACGACGGCCAGCATTATGGTGGGAGGAAACCGAACAGTACCCGGGAGTAACACACAACCATCAGTAGGTTACTGGCGAACTATCTATCCGTGTGAACGGATAGAAAGCCAGTATGAGCTGGGCTCAGGCGAATAACTTAAACCATTGTTCAAATGGTACACCTTGCTAGTTTATAGGTTGTCGTTAATCAGTAATGTATATCTTAGCAGCTTTTGACTGCAACCGTTCCCACATACAACATTCTGATCTGATTAATAACTATACAGCCCCTAGTCACCGATTAAGCGGAACTCCAGCTAATTAGTTCGCTTACAAGTGAAATGACTGACTGACTCATCCATTGAGTACGTGCTGAATGTACCTTAAATCTAGAATGCAAATCATTATGTGCATTTCACTTACGAAAGAAAAGTCCCACCAATATTCGGCTATTTCGTTTCCTGTGTTTTCGCTGTCGCGTTGCCACAATAAGCAAAAGAAGCAACTCTTCCTCTGAGTCGTCATCAGCACCATCGCGGTTGCTATGCCTGACGGTGGCGGCCATCTTGTATCAACAATCTTCTCGTTTGTCACCGGAGACTTTCGGCAAACATCGGGCGTGCGGCGCGGTGTGCAGTGGAAATTGGCCTTTATAATGTATAAACCAGAAATGATCGTCAACACATGCTCTCATACACATATATTTGACTCAGATATTCACAAAACATAGTGGTACTGGTCGTGGACGGAACAGGGTGTAATCGACATAGTGTCTGAAAACAATCTGCTTCTCTGCCATACATTTCTCACACAGTCCTGAGATGTATAGCCCCATTTTTACGAATAGAGGCGGTCAAAAAATTTTCTGACGCGTCGTGGTAAGGGGTCATTTTACAGAGAACTCGTTATTTCTGTGAGAGGCGTTAAACATGGCCAAGTGAAATATTAGGAAAGACAAGTTGCGTGAAACGACGAC
This sequence comes from Liolophura sinensis, assembly GCF_032854445.1. Taxonomy (NCBI): domain Eukaryota; kingdom Metazoa; phylum Mollusca; class Polyplacophora; order Chitonida; family Chitonidae; genus Liolophura; species Liolophura sinensis. The sequence continues at coordinate 52,836,595 of NC_088302.1, read as the reverse complement.
TTTTACTTCACCATAAATTTTAACAGCACTCTCGCCGGTGCGGCTTTTCCCGGAGAAGAGCTGACATATTTGTAACTGTCAATCCCACAACAAGGTCACTGAAACACCTTCCTCATGTCAGTGGCACCAGGGAAACCAGTTAGTGAAGGTTGCTATGTTTTCAGGTTACCATGTTTGCCTCAGTAGCTGTACACCGCTGATTGGAAACTCGATTGATTAGAAACACGGCTGATTAAAACGGATAATATCCACACAACTGGTATTGAACAATCTCTTTCTCTTATCTCTCAATATCTGTCGACACACACATCACTTTTCCTACTACATTGTTTTCCACCACTTTACTCAAGTGCATATTCGTTTTCTCAAATAGCCACGTCATCTCTTACTCGTCGAGATGCCTGAATCCTATTACACGCACGCTCAGGTATATGTACAACACCTATGTGAAACTGGGCCCCGTACATAACAAAAAAAACACTGTGTAAGGTGAATGAAAATGTTTGCAAAACGTAGATATATTAACCCGTGTCATGTAGAATGAAACACGTTGTGGTATTGCTGATGCCTTTTGACTATGGATTAATAGCTCATCAAAATTCCCTCTGTGGTCAAAGTGGAATTTAAAACATTTAAGATTAAAACAGACGGATTTTTCATTGCTGGCGCTTAGCTGTAACGACTTAAAACAGCCTAGCTATCGGTGTAAGGACAATGTTGTCCTTACCACCTCTGAGCTGACTTAATATCGCATATATTTGGGTGGGAGAGGTTCGATATTATTATTTTTTATACAGTTTTGGATAAAATCACAAATTTAAGTTCATTAAAATAACCCTATAGTACACTGGTTCCTTAACTGTATCCTCATTTCTAATTCGGCGTATACCTCATGGAATTCAACTTAACCGCTTTCCAGGAAGGCCAGCCAGAACTTTGGTATGAAAGCATTTAGTGTCCGTCGTCGTGGAACATGCTGTTGTTATTTAATATTTCAGAAAGGGTATATAACAACAGTTTCACCTACTATAAGGAAATTTCCACCTGGAGGGCATTAACTCTGTCTGAAGTATTGGATTCAAATTATAGTTTTTAGCTTTTTTCGTCTTTTTTATTTCAACCAAACAACATTTTCCGAACATGAGGACAGAAAAGTTGTGCGTGTTTTGGTTTTCCTTTGATCTCCAGTTTGTTTCTGTAAGTTTGGTCAAAGTGAAACGCTAGGACTGTTAAAGAAGGAATCTGACGGTGTTTCAATCAAACAAAGCAATTAATGTCAAAGGATCAATAGGCATGTCTTCCTTTTCAACCGCCATTTAAAGGGACATAGTATTGACCCATGTCCACAGTCAATCTGACGTTCCAATGATCAAAGGTGACCTCTACAATCTTCAGTCCGAACGAACCGATGTTACTACTTCCGTACTTAAAGCCTTGGACAGTTTTTCCCTACGTCAGCCACAGACAACAGAAAAATGAGACAGCCGTTAATTGTTTCGCCATTCCTATTTACAATGACAGTAACCTTATTATGACATTCTCCTGGACTGTATGGTGGCTAAATAATGTCAGTATTGTCACCTACCCTGTCAGAAGGTAGTAACATACTGCTGACGCGGCAAATCATCCTGTAGGCCTACATAGCATCGCCGCTGTCGGTTGTGAAATCGCAGACTGGTGCAAATCTCCCGTACAAGTCAACCTTTTTATGACGGAACAAATACTTTGCGCTTTATTTACGACACAATATGCCACAATGAGGTGTGTCCCACAGAAGCTCTATTCCAACAGTAGGTGTATCCCAACGGGAGGTGTACCCCAACTGGAGATTATCCCAACAGGGGGTGTATTCCAACGGAAGATTATCCCAACAGGAGGTCTATTGCAACAGGACATTATCCCAACAGGAGGTGTACCCCAACTGGAGATAATCCGAACAGCAGGTATATCCCAACAAAAAGTATATCCCAACAGGAGGTGTATTCCACCAAGAGATTATCCCAACAGGAGGTGTATTCTAGCTCCACGTATAGGCTACACATTCAGTCTCTATGTCTGTTGCATACTCTCACCAGGGTGGCTGTCTGCAGAAAGCTCCAAATGACGATAACCTTACAGCAAAAAAAATCATGAACATTATCATGAACCAGTGTAGGATTTGGGCAAGAGCCCATCGGGGACTGGAGAAAAAACGCCGAGGTGGAGAATTACTTTTTCCTTCCGCTGGCGTGACAGGAATTAAATTGACCTGTGTCCAAAACAAATGGGAGTGTTACAGTATCGCCCAATAGATAGAAGCATCCACATTTGTTACTGTTGGACGCGTATGTCGCGGGTGAACCTCCGAGCACACAGCCCCATGTCCGGCAAGCGGGCAAAGTAGAAATCGATTTGGCCCTGAATATTTAAACATGAAGCCTTGAAAATCAAATTAGCACATATGCTCGCTTGCAAAATTGGCGTAAAACAGGTCAGCAAGTCGAGCTCTTCAGGTTGAGTCTTTCGTGAAGCTAAGTAGAAAATGGTTGCCTTGTCTGTACGAAAAGGTCGGGTTTTTCTGACTTTCACCTGAAGACCAGGGCTCATATTTATCTTCATCTGAAGACCAGGGCTCATATTTATCTTCACCGGAAGACCGGGGCGCGTATTTATCTTCACCTGAAAACCGGGGCGCGTATTTATTTTCACCTGAATACGGGGCGCGTATTTATTTTCACCTGAATACGGGGCGCGTATTTATTTTCACCTGAATACGGGGCGCGTATTTATTTTCACCTGAATACGGGCCGCATATTTATCAAGCAATTTAAGACTTAACGGAGAACCCAACGGCGTTATTTTCATACTAAATGTTCCCTACACACAATATCTTTGCTATGTTGGTATGTAAACTGAATGTTAAAAAATATTAATTTAACTAGTTCCTCTTAAAAAAAACCCTATTAAAGTTGGATCGTCTGCCTATCTTGTCGGCCGCGGAGCCCTGGTTGGATGACGTCATGCCGTGAACACTTGTCGGAACAATGTATCGAAAAGCAATGGAAAGCATTGACAGGACACAAATCCATGCATTTGGCCTATCCACTTGTGTGTTTTTCCTGAAGCTATCGTATGACTAAATTTGCAATTACCTCTGTGTACACCTCTTAACTGGCACCCTGAAATCATATACATGAAAGTGAAACAGTTTTACAACAAATATTTTGAAAGATACCGGAGTTGTATTAGATCCTGGAAAAGCATTTACACCATAGCAACTGGGCGACACGACGTCCGATTTTCGCTCACATACCGGCCACCGTAGATTCGTTTGTCTGACACGATCTGGACATCCATAGAATTATTGTTATACCCGTGGAGAATGGGGCGCCATTTCACAGTCCAAAGAGTATAAGTTTTATAGCCAAGTCGCGCGATAGGCCTACCGGCTGCATGTAGTCGGGCCAGCTGATTGTGAGTTGAAGTGCGAGAAGTCTGTCGCTCAACATGGGTGAAAGTAATAATCGCGCTGATCTTTTCTGTTTTAAAAAACTATCACCGACAAAAATAGATAAAGCTTGAATTATATTGAATAGAAACAGCGATTGGCAACACACAGAAATGCCAATTAACATTTTGCCTGAGCTCACGTTACTGGCTTCAAGGTATGGCGTGCTGTGGGGTATCACGCGCACAGAGAGGCCTGTAGGCGAGGTGTGAATAGGCTGGTGTTTCAACAAGCAAGTAACCTCTGCATTCCAGGAGTGCAAATCTGGACTTGGGGGATATAAGCCTCGTCAGCTGGCCTTTTATTTTAGTTGCCATGGCTGAATGACCAAGTCTCATGCGACTACGATTGAGTTCTTTGTAATCATAGGGTGTTTTTAATGAGACCTGGTCTATATTTTCTCAATCTATGGCATTTTTAGGCCGTGTATGTAATTTTACAGTACCCTGCATTGTATTACTGCAGTCGCAAAGCCACACATGGCCATGGAATAATCTCGAAATTAGCTGTAAAAGTATAGCCGTTGTTTCCTGTGGTCTGTGTTGTACACATAGAGAAGCCTCAAATACCTGGAGAGAATGTACTGCTGTGACGTCACAAGTGGCTCAATCGTTGTGGAGTAGATTTTCCGGTGTTTACCACTACATTCTACCGTTTTTCTTCCGTTTTTGACGTTTTAAACGATTGATATCGATTCATGAAACATAAAAGCATCTCCAAGTAACGTTGATTAGTGGTCTATCTGAGCTAAACATTTAGATAATGTGTCATCCGGAAGTCAATAACATCGCACTGAGGCCGTAACATTCTATAGTAATGGAACTAGGCTTTCGTATACAAGCCGCCAACCAATTTCCAAAACAATGTCCGGGGGTAACACACGGCCATCAGCAGTTTACTGGCAACCTATCTATCCGTATTAAGGGATAGAAAGCCAATATGAGTTGGGCTCAGGCGAATAAATCAAGCCATTATTCAAATGGTGCACCTTGCTAGTTTATAGACTGTCGTTAATCAAAAATGTATCTCTTAGCAGCTTTTTAACTGCAACTGTTCCCATATACAACATTCTGATCTGATTCATCACAATGACTATTCAGCCCCTAGTCCCCGTTTAGGCAGAACCTGTAGAGCCTGCGGTGAGATCTACTGTAGTAAAGCCTGACACTTTATAGCGATCATCTGGCAGGTTTGGTCGGTTGACTGAGTTTACAAATACCCCAGCTACGTAGTTCGCTTACAAGCGAAATGACTGATTGACTTATCGATTGAGCAAGTACTGAATGTACTCTTGGTTTCCTATTTACTCAGCGAAGTACTCGGAATAGTTGACAGTCCTAATAGATGGAGAAGACCGGACGTTAATGGTCGCCCGTCCTGTTTACGTAGTGTTGTAAATCTCGAGGTATGCTGGTTTAATCGGTTAGGAGCTGCGCGGAAACACCCCGGGATATTACCCGTCGTTACAATGGAGAGGGCCTTGGACAGATTCAGTGCACCCATGTGGCCTGTCCCAGACAACACAAGTCGTTAACAGAGGCTTATGTATGTGATACATGTGACCATCTATCTATGGGTGATGTTGTATGTCCACCATGCTGTCTCCTTTGCACTGACCTTTCTCACAACGTCATTTACAAGACATACCCATCCCTGCCGAGGTATATCATGAAATATGCATATGGCTATGTCCTTGTGCTGAAATCCCCGGTAATAAAACACACAAGACTCACAGAAACGCCCCACTTGCTCTAAAATATCTATATATCATTCCTGTATTCACTAGAGTTTGTGGCATTGATCGTGGAAGAGGCCAAGAGAAAAATAATTCCCGAAAGAATTATGTTTCCTGTAAGACATAGACTTCCGGTGGTATAGTGCTACCATGTATATCCTGTATTCAGGAAATTCAGGTCCTGTAAGAATTTCCAGGTGTGATTACTAGCCATCCCACCGAATTTCCGGATCGGATTACTTCTCAAAAAAGCCTTGATGTAAACCAACATGGCTAAGTTTGGAGAGTACAAGTTGCGTGCAAGGACCTGCTTTATCTCTCCTGTAATTGTCTCGCCCTGCGTGTTACTCGACTTAAGATAACACGTCTGTAACTAAACCTCGGAATACGCTCAGTGAAACAACTTTCCTATGTATGTCAAGGGAAACATCAAAACAGACAACACCACTCTGAGAAAACCAAGCATTGACCACAGTAATATTGAAGACCACATTTCCAACTAACTTCTCGCACTCTTTCATCTGGCCTTTATGTATTTATTATGCCTTTTCCACCTTTAAAGCATCTCAATACTGGCATTTGCAACTGACGTACATAATGCGGGCAAAATCAGTTCTCGATGTGAAAATGCCACAGTCTTTCAGCAAGAATATATGTTATCACTTGTCTTTGACAACAGGCTCTAGTTTGATTATCTCAAATAGTAGCAATAGTTTAATGCTATTTAAGCATTTACACGAACAGTTACAATAAAACTCTACCTAAGGTAAATTGACAAAAGACCGTATTTCATTGGTTACATGTGACCATTGGCCAGATATCACATTGTCATCGCTGCTCTGATTTTACTATCTAGGCTGTAAGCCTTTTATTCTATTCTGGTGATTTCCTTTTGCCATAATCATATAGAATCCACCATCCTCATTTGCTTCTCTTTCGAAACCACGTCAGGGATTGGTTATAGCTTTACAGACAAAAGATTGTGTGTTTAGTGTATGAAACCAACATGGATGTCAGCAGCTTTTTGGCATGTCGTGCCATTGTCCAACTCAACCAGTCTCTAGGAATAAAGTGATGACGTCATAAAAAAAAATTCCAATCGATACTGATGAAACTGGCTATTACAGCTCCAATAGTTTTCAAAGAAATGCCAAAACACGCCTAGCTCGTTGCCCCCAAGAAACACTCAGCTTAATGAGAAGTCGAAAATTGTCTAACATTTTGTTGTCAGTTTTGACATGTTTTATATCGTGTTGTAATTTCTGATATTTTTCCTTCCTGTTTATTCTGTTTCTAGTCTCTGATTTCAAATAGAAAGGTGGTTTATCAGTGACATCCATTCTCAGCCTCGTTCAGCAATCACCCTAGTACACATGTCACAGAAAAACAGCCCTTTGAGTCAAATTGATTAGCCATACTTTTTGTTCCAGGTGTCATGAGATGATATGCATGTCTCTGTATCTCTATGCAGACAACATCTCCACACGGGCGACAACTCAGGCTGGTACAATACTCCCTAGCGGGTACAGCATTCGAACAAAACCGTTCCCTAATTACTCCTTTCTCACACATTCGGTTTTTGCCATTAATCAAGTCTTTATAGTTGTGTTATAACAATGGGGCAATATTATATTTTAAAATCAGGACTCAAAAACTGTTTTATACAAATGGTCTTATCCTCATGCTGATGTAGGCTGCCACAAACTGGATATATTACACCAAAATTAGTCGTACTTCTTCGTAAAAAAAAAAGAAATTTTCAGAGATAAATTTGGTCATAAGGACCAAATGATATGAATAAGCGTGACAAGCTCGAATGGTACAGTAAATCCATATATTAGGGGAAAATACAGCTGAATTCAAACAGTTTTCATTTAATTACATTTTTGAATGTAGCCAAGTCCGGATGAAAGAAAAGCATGTCCACGCTGTGCCAACAGACTCGACTGTGGCGCCGCAAGATCCCATTCCGTGAGCGAAGCATTGCATGTAACCAATTAGAAACTGTCACTTTAGTTATTACAGCCTGCATGGCGGTGATCAACCATTCATTGGCTTGATCGGTTTTAATCTATCATCTATCGTCATTTACTGAACGGGACTAGATGCACCTTTCATGCATCCTTCTATTTACGCCTCTGTCTCCAAGCATTCTTGCCTCCTTATGTAGTCTGAAGTCGTCCCTTTGTTCGCCTATGGCAAGCACATGTCAGTGTATGAAGTTGTTTACAGCAGGTTTAGGCAGCAGAAATGGCGGTTTGTTGAAAATACCCTGTTCACATGTGGAAGGTATTCACGATGGGCGAACAGACGGGCTGACCAACTGACTGACATCGTCACAAATGTTTCACCTTGTGTTGTACATTGTGTGGGGTAACAGTCTCTTGGTTACTCTGAGATTCACGTCATCAGTTTAAAAAGTGAATCATGTAGTTATACCTACATGAAAAAAAATTACACAAAGCCTCTGACCCCTAATGTGCACATAAATTATCACATATCGACCAATGTACACATCGCCCAAAGTGTATAAACCTATACATCACTTTTTTGAAATGACGTCGTGTTTGATCAGATTGTGTAATGGAACTCCTTGGTCACAATTATTACATGCAAGTAAGATTATAATCATGGCTGGCACACATCCCGAAAAGTATTTCACTGCCAGAGCGGCCAAATGAAAGCTGATTCATAATCCACGATCTTAGGCTCCTATAGCTAAGATTAAGGCATTATGTGCTACTTTGTAAACTTGTAGCTTTTTTGGAATAAAAACAACACTTCTAGGCATTGTCTTCGCTTTGTACTGACGTCACAGGTAAAGAAAAGTTTTTTCTGTCTCCATCCTACCAAAGACAAACAACCCCCTGTATTCGCATGTTATAAGATTTACTTTGTTGCTATTCTTACATTAACATCTCCCTGTTTTTTAGCTCACACAGTCCATTCACTGTAGACGTCATTTGAGCAATGCTTTCAACAAAAAGCCTCGGATAAGGAAAAAGGGCAAATACCGCTTTTTACGTAAAGCATGCCCACAGTACTGTGTGGATCAGGTGCATATTGTACCAGGCAGTGACAATAGTTCGCCACACCGTTAATAAATCCTTCTCTGTCAGCCATCATTGCTTTCAACATTCCAACACGATATATTAGACCTTGCCGGTTCCGTCGGATATCTGATGATGCAGCCATACTGTGCGAAGCATTATATGATAACGGTCGTAGGTAAATGGGTACAGTAATAAAAGACGTCCGCTGTCCATGTCTGTAGTTTCACACATGCATATTCAATCACAGGCTTGCACACGTAGATACAGGATCAATGTATGTTTGCTTTGATCTTTGCTTTTGTCCTGCTTGCGCCTTAGTGCTTCTTCGGGAGTATTTCTGGTCACTTTGTAGGCCTCAACTTCCCTATTTGTCTCTGAGCATAAGTGGATTAAGCAAGCAATGATAGAGTACACTGACTGCGTCCTGCGTTTGATTTGGTGCCTTTGACATGATTTCTTCGAGGAACTGGAACAGTTCATTGTGACAGGGCCAACATAAATACTGAAACTGACATCTATGCAAGCCAATACTGCATTCTACTCACTGGAGGATCGAAATTAAAGCACCATCCCCACTGCCCTATACATAACGTATTCTTGCATTCACCCTTCACTCCATTTTGGGCGTCGCACTGATTAACCACAAAGTATGCCATATTTACCATTTAGACATGTTCATTTAACCAGTCAGTCAATCCTGCACACCCTGTTTGAGTTCACCATATTGGCCATTTAGACATTTTCATGTAACCAGTCAGTTAATCCTGCAGGCCTTGCTTGAGTTCACCATATTGGCCATTTAGATATTTTCATTTAACCAGTCAGTCAATCCTGCAGACTCTGCCTTGAGATCACCGTATTGGCCATTTAGACATTTTCATTTAACCAGTCAGTCAATCCTGCAGACTCTGCTTGAGATCACCATATTGGCCATTTAGACATTTTCATGTAACCAGTCAGTCAGTCCTGCAGACTCTGCCTTGAGTTCACCATATTTGCCATTATGTTTTTTAAATTCAGTGGTTAAACCATATTTTGTTAAGTTCAATAAAATCTTTTAAAAGATAGATAAAGAGATCTTGTACTTTTCACTTTACTCTGCAGTTCTTAAGATGACAATATAACGGTCTTTATTTCGCATGAAGGACGGCTCCGAAATTACCGGAAGTTATCGGTCAACCCATACTCACTGACAATAAAACAACGTTCTACCTCTACTCAAAGAGCGACGAGTAATGCTTTATAAATGATATTTGCGTGCTTTGTTCATAAGCGTTCATCATTACTGTTGTGGACATTATACAAAAGGAAAGAAAATGGTTAAAAACTCAGCACCTTCAAGAAAAAGCCCAATCTTGTTATAACACAGGTTATATCCGGATATTGTCAATTAGACTTCAGATGTTTCAGAAGAATGGTGGCGAGAGTTTGAATATCAGGATGAGGTAAGAAAGCGGAAGTAAAACACCATTCGATCGAGGACCATGTGTAACATATTGATTTATTGATACATTGATTTTTGACTAAATTATGTGTTTGTGTATTGTGTTGTGTAAATGAATACATTTTTTTAGACTAAATTTGCCATCAGACATGTAGGTGTCATGAAAAGCCTCTCGATTGTGAAAGTCACTACTATTCTTAACTATGTGACTATGTTTTTCAGCTTAGTATTGCAGGCTTACATGGTTAATTGAGTAATGTGCTTTGTGTGAATATAATATTCGAACGTGTAAAATGACAGTTGCTAACCTGAAATATGACTTTATTCATGCAGGGCAGAGATTTATTTCTACACTGCGTCATTTGTAAGAAAAGTTTGTCTCATCACTTACCCCCAAGACATGTCAGGTACTAAAAGTAATGATATATGCAGATTTTACTTTAATATTTCAGGATTTTACTTGAACGGTGGTTGACTTGACTGATGCTTGTGTGCAATAAACTCGCCAAAGGTCGAAGTTAACCATAGAATCCTTCAGGAGAAGAGACAAATGCAATTGTACCATCCAGAGAAGATTCAGGTAATGGTACATTCTAATATATGACCTCATTTGAAAAGGGCTACTAAGTGTAACACTGTTAACATGGTTTGGCAAATGGGTGATTGCTTACGGTGAGGATTTCCATGACTTCTTTTTTTCTAGTAATGCTCTGCCTTAGTAAATCAGTATGTGACGTAACCTTTGTAAGAATCAATGGTCCTTCTATATATGTTCATCTAACGTACAACAACTGTAATCAAGTGGCAGCGTTCATTCATATGCCAGATATCCGTACATCCTCCCAATTATCAAACGTGATAATGCCATCCACCAGAAGCGCATTGATTCTCAGTGTATTTATTCAACCTGTCTATTGCCACAGATGTTCAAAGTAACTCTAGTCAATAGGCGTTTGAAGCCGAGTACAAAGTGTATGACGTAAAATAGCACATTCGCATCAATGCCTGGAACAGTACCATTATCACTTCACCTCCGTGTTGACATTTAAGCGTGCAACGACTGATTGGAGTAATTTTGTTGGTGAGTTTTCTAATTTAGCCGCTGTCAAGTAAATCGGCCAAAGCAGTTACGAGGCGCCATACAGGGAAAAGAATCATTGTTAGTGATTGCAGCAGGAGTACGTTCTCCGTGTCGCGGTTATCAGGCCTTCATTACTCAATCAGCACTTGTGTCATCGCTTGGCACATCCCCCTACAGATTGCCTCGTCAAACCCATTCTGCAACTCACGGCCTCTTGTCCATATTTCCGGACATTCAAGAATTTGCTTGGTTCTAATTTGTCTGTGAAACCATTGAAATGACAGCAATACATGATCACGGCCCAGATAACATTCATTACAAGGGTAATTATTACCAGCGTTCTGGTGCAATTCGTACTATGCCTGTCCGTGGACTATTGTTACTCTGTATGGCTTCCATGGTATAACGCTGCTGAATGGCCACAATCCCAGTTATTCAGCTAATTGTCGGCTAAAGTATTTAGGAAACTGTAGAGATTCCTACATATTAGCATCATGGTATATATATGTGATGCGTTTAATCCACCGGCTAATCTGTACATGTACTAATCCAAGCCTTATCACACGATACCACTGTATCTGAAATACCCACAAACAACCACTAGGCGTTGATTATGAGAATCACACCACTGCTCTGACTAGTGCACTATATTATTAAAGCATCTTTTTGAAGTGTTGTGTGGATGTTGTTGTGTAGACTGAGGCGCAAATGTGATTGACGAATTCACGTTTTTAATTAAAATCTCAGCACTGTAACCTTTTTGCTTGATTCAACTATATCATCTTGAAAAAACTATATAGAATATATACAGGGTGTGCCAGAAGTCTCGCACCAACCAGGTTGAGGTTATATGCTTGAGCTACATAGCAGCGTGTTGCCCCATCCCTTCCAAACATAAAAACCAATTCAACTCTTTCTTGTACTGTTAATTTATTAGCCATAATTAACTCTGAAAGAGAAAAAAAATTTAAGTCAGTATTAAATCTGAAACACAGAAAAAAATGAAAATCAGGATGGTGCGCGACTTCTGAGACACCCTGTATATTTATTCACACAACTCGGTTGTTCTTGATTCAACCACCTATTTATTTGTAGAAAGAAAGACCTTAACCATTTTCTTGATTTTCTTGTATAAGTCGTTGAGAATTGGTATACCAGCCAAGGTGGATGTTCCAGGTTAAAACACCGCTGAGCACAAACCACCAAAGAACGAAGAATAACTCTGTGAAGTATTAAATTATGAACGATTCATGCAAAGATAAGCAGTCAACAGTTTTCAGTGATATTGAAAAGACCCGTGAAATGTTCTAGGGTAATAAATGAAATCAGTGTGCAAGTCGTATACTCTCTTAATTTATAAGTGATCAATAATCAAAACATGTATCTCAGATGCACTTTTGTTGCAACTGTTCATATATCCAACGTGGCCATCTAATTCAACACGATGAATGTACTACCCCTAGCCCCAGGTTAAGCGGAACTGGATACCGTTATAAAGAATCTGAACAATGTTTTTATGACTCATTTAAGTGAAAACCATTTTTTTGATATTTAATTATTAATACATAAACTTTAAACGCTAGAAGGTTTTCTGAAATATGCGAAATGGGGATAAGCCATAATCATCCCTTTATTCCCTAAAATGTGACACGAGTATCGAAGTTAAAGCGACAAAGACTAGTTAAAGGCCTAGCTTTAAGCAGCTTTTGACTTTGTAAACTTGTTTGGATGTCCTGGATAAACATTATGCTTACATCCATTTGGAGGTAATTCAAAATCCTGTACCTGATTCACACAGAGCGATTTACCTTTAAAAAATGAGTATAGGCATATTATCTCATGTCTTCGGTGAGTATTTTATTTAATTCATCAAAGAATAATCTTTCTAATTTGACCTCCGTGACTAACCCGTCCTAAAATCTGCACATCTTTTTATTAAAGCATGTAATTGTTGCATTTGGTCAGCTTAAAACTTGCAGGGTAGGTCTTTATGTGAGAACAAACGATAACGGTGTTTCGCTGCTGGCAGGAGTTGTCAGTTTTTAAATCTTGGACAAGATGGGCGATTACCAAACATTATCGTAAGACAGCATGTCAAATGATAGAAAGTATTTACTCTCAAATCCATCACGTCTAGTTTTCTGTGTCCACTTCCGGTTTTCTGATAACGACCATTTCTATACCGTCGCTTTTTCCATTACACAGTCATTGCCCCAAATCATTTCTCGGATCACCATCTGACTCTCTAACGACAGATTATCATCCGAACACAGTAATTTCTGTAATTCTCGTCGTGTGTAGGACGAATGACTGAATCCGGTGAATTTTAAAAGTGTATATTTTGCCAGAAATGTTGTATTCTCAATTTTAAATCATATCTCTCAGCTGGGTTCAGATAATGTTGACGTGTTTCTGAGACACTGTTTCTTACATGTACAGCCGTCACTGGCTTCCAGACTGTTAAGGCTTTCACTGATGTTTACACCGTTATGACCGTCACTGGCTTCCAGACTGCTAAGGCTGTCACTGATGTTTACATCGTTATGACCGTCACTGGCTTCCACACCGTTGTAACTGACTGCCACACTACTGTTACACCCGTGGCAAATTTCCACACTGTTGTTACAGTCGTCACAAGTTTACACACTGGCTTTAGAGCTGTTAAAGGTGTAGAAGGGTATGGGCCCACTTGTGTGAAGCCCACTTAACACTATTCATGATAGCCGTCACTGGTTTCTTCACTGGCTCCTGTAGCCGCCACTGACTGTCACACTGTTGTTTCAGCCGTCACAAGTTCCCACATTGTTGTTAGAGTCCTCACAAATTTCCACACTATTGTTACAATCTTCGCAATTTCCCACACTATTGTTACAGCCGTCGCAAGTGCCCACACTGTTGTTACAGTCGTCGCAAGTGCCCGCACTGTTGTTACAGTCGTCGCAAGTGCCTACACTGTTGTTACAGTCGTCGCAAGTTTCTACACTATTGCTACAGCCGTCGCAATTTTCCACACTATTGTTACAGCTGCCGCAAGTTTCCTCACTGTTGTTACTGTCGTCACAACTTTCCCCACTGTTGTTATAGCCGTCAAAGGTTTGCAGGGGCCTGGGCTCACTTGTGCGAAGCCCACTTAACGTTACGAGCACGCAACAGCCATGGCGATGTAATGCCTACATTACTAGTTGTCATGGTAGTTACGTGCTCGTAGCGTTAAGAAGGCTTCGTACAAGCAAGCACATGAGGTCTCATCCATTTACATTGTTTAAATGTTATCGTATGTTAAATGTGATGACACACCATTTTGAGTAATTCTAAGTCAGTCACTTCTAATTAATAGCAGTTAACAGCACTACGTTTTTTCTACCTAGTTCTGCTTAAGCCATAATGCTGTGGGGTTTGTAAGTTGCTACGATTTATAAATTTAAATGAACAGTCGGTATAAAACTCTGACTGACGTAAACTGACAAGAGGCCTCATTTCACCGCTCACCTAGTTGATAAAGACATTACTGCCTTCCATACGGGTTGTTCTAGCCCTTACAAGGCCTTACATTGGCTGTTATAACAATTAGTTACTTCAACACGGGTTTCATGGCTGTTCCAAGATTCTGCACGGGTTGTTATACTGACTTCCACATTGGTTGTTATAGCCATCACTGACTTCCAAATTGGTTGTTATAGCCGTTACTGGCTTTCACCTTGGTTGTTATAGCCATCACTTACTTCCAAATTGGTTGTTATAGCCGTTAATGACTTCCACATTGGTTGTTATAGCCGTTAATGACTTCCACATTGATTGTTATATAGCATTTGCTTACTTCCAAATTGGTTGTTATAGTCGTTACTGACTTTCACCTTGGTTGTTATAGCCATCACTTACTTCCAAATTGGTTGTCATAGCCGTTAATGACTTCCACATTGGTTGTTATAGCCATCACTTACGTCCAAATTGGTTGTTATAGCCGTTACTGACTTCCACATTGGTTGTTATAGCCGTTACTGACTTCTACATTGGTTGTTATAGCCATCACTGACTTCCACATTGGTTGTTATAGCCGTTACTGACTTCCACATTGATTGTTATATGGCCATCACTGACTTCCACATTGATTGTTATATAGCCTTTACTATCTTCCACCTTGGTTGTCATAGCTATGACTGACTTCCACATTGGTTGTTATAGCCGTTACTGACTTCCACATTGGTTGTTATAGCCATCACTGACTTCCACATTGGTTGTTATAGCCGTTACTGAATTCCACATTGGTTGTTATAGCCATCACTGACTTCCACATTGGTTGTTATAGCCCTTAATGACTTCCACATTGGTTGTTATAGCCGTTACTGACTTCCATATTGGTTATTATACAGCCATCACCGACTTCCACATTGGTTGTTATAGCCGTTACTGACTTCCACATTGGTTGTTATAGCCATCACGGACTTCCACAATGGTTGTTATAGCCATCGCTGACTTCCACGTTGGTTGTTATATAGCCATCACTGACTTCCACATTGGCTGTTATATGCAGTTAAAATATTCCACACTATCCGCTACTGTGAACATACCTTTCCATTTTAACACGGTTTTCTAGAAGTTTCTATGGTGTGAGTCATGTCGCTCCCTCGTGGAAGTATCTTCATACTCGGGCTCCACTCTTACAGGACATCGTGGTTATTTACTCTAAATGCTGACCACAACGAGAAGGAGCCAAAATCCACAAGGCTTACATGGCGGGCATGACGGGAAAATGTTCCATTTAACTAAGAGGACTGGCGTAATGTATAGGCCAGATGTGTTTAAAGTACACAAAACCACATTGTTAGAAGACTCAAGTCTATTTTTAAAACCGTATACAGATTTTCACACTGCCTCACCTAAGGAGAGTATTAAGTTAATGGTATATAACATTTACCATACAAGGGATTGAACTTATGATGTATACCATTATTTGAGTCTATATATAGTTACTCAGTCTCACAATTTTCAGTAGATTACTGATTCTACCGAACAGCGTTATTTTTACAGTTCATAGTTTTTATTCGAGCTTTCATACACTGAATGTGATTAAGTGACAAAGTAAAATTTGAAGACAAGCTGATATGGGCGTTTTTTACCACACCAAAAATAGATGTTCTGTATGAAGCTTTTAAATCCCGTTAGAATGCCGTCAGAAACTGCATTAAGTCTGAGAGACGTGAGGGATTATCGACCAGGTACTATTGACACTCACAGAACAGAAATGGATGTTATTCTATCCTTTTCAGCTCGTTTGAGAGAGACACATGTCATGTTACGTGATGTTAAAGTGCAAAAAACACAGCACAAGTATGGATGTGTTCCTCCCTTGTGTTAGCATTGTCAAATCTATAGCAAACCCGCTATCCGATCACTAGCACCTCCTTACCTGACGTGGGAGCATTGGACACCTTGGTAAAGCAGCCAAGGAATACTGAATTGCTATTTTCATTTACCACTGTGGAATTTACTCAGGGGATAAAACACGTTTTCTTTTATTTTATCTTCACATGTGTTTTTTAGTTGATAACAATCATTATCCTTTCTGTATAAATCAATCAGCCATGGTGTCGAACTTGCGTCTTCACTGGTGGAATTGACCATACATAACATTTTCCAAGGCCATTTGGTGTTACGGTTTGATTGTCGTAGCATGTGGTCTGACGTCAACACTGCCGTGGTGTCTACATACGACAACCCTAAATTCTCATTTTCATTACCCCCAGAGTTTGATTTGTTTACACGTGAGAAATAGCTTTGTGCCAAGTTACTGACACCCTCCTATAGAAAAACGTTTTAGGTGAGGCGGTAGAAAATTTCAGTTTATGAACATATCGTCTTGTATTATTTATTTAAAGATTGGGAAGCGCCTATCCTATTCGTTTATGCCACATAAAATAGCCAGTTAATATACTTAATCACCACCGACTAGAAAAAGTGCAAGTTTGGCGATTTTGTGTGGGGCTGTGTGCACACACAGTTTGAGAACATCAGGTGGAAACAGTCTTTTCTTCGATTCCTCAACCGAATCGTTCCCCTTCCGCCACTGAAAGATCCGAATCACATGAGATAAAAAAAACACACAGGAAGTCACAAATAACACAGAATAATAATAAAAACACTGAAATCACATTTATTTCAATTCGATGATAGTTCTTCATGATTATCAACAAGGCAGGTTTTTTTTGTTTTCTAACGATTTTTTTTCTTGCATACATCGTGTATCACCTTCTAATGAGACAGCTAAAACATTAGCAATAGGAATCGAAGCAGTGATCAAACACAACTCTAAACTGATCTAGGCCTCTTCAGAGAATCACAAGTTGAAGATATCACTGCAAGAAGATAAAATGCTGTACAACTTACTCATCACTGCAGTCAAAACAACACCCTTCGTCTGTCTTCATAATATTTGTCAAGCTCCCTTGACCAACCACTACAGGGGGGTGCCTGTGTTTGATGGATATGATTATGTGACAGACCGTCCGCGATGACGTAAATGTGTGGGTAGACACTTGACACTTATGCACATGAATTCATCTTCACGGCAGGTGTTCACCGGAAACAACACAGAGACCTGTTGTTCACCAGAAACTACACTGGGACCTGATTTCGATGTAAACACGGACCAGCATTAACCTACATCTGCTGAGTGACTGCAAGGCGAAATGTACAACATAGTATTTACACCTCTTTTCTTTTTCAGGTTTACTTTCGACTTAATAGATGGTGTTAAGCATTTCGCGCGTATAAAGCCAGGCAGACTAAATAACAGTAGTCTGAGTTTGTGCCGTGGAGAAGTCAGTCTGTTTTGCTTTGTGAACGGTGTGCAATGATGCTATCCACTTGATAAATGTCTTTGTTTATACGTGTGAATATGCGGAGATGATGACATTGCCCAGGAAATACAGTGACAACAACATACAGTGAAATTTGCATTGTAAGCGTGCTAGGCATATACAGTCAGGGCCGACGTTAACACATTTTGAACTCGAAGACATCAACTGTGTACAGCTAAGCTGTGACTACGTACATTTTAACCATTCTCTACAGTTTGTCTTTTCGTTCATGCATAGTGATTAGCGACAGATTTTTAACAAAACAGCTAATATGTCAAATACCGATAGTTTAAGATTTTATCTCAGTGCAAGATTCACAATTTTTTGTTTTATTCAACCCGTCAGAACTGAAGGGATTACTGTCATGAAGTCAAACAATAACAAGAGGACTTTAAAATGCTACGTGGTGAGGAAAAAACTACAAATTATGTGTCTTAGTTATTCGTAATGGGTACATAAGTTGGGCAGTTTTGGCATATAGTGATCAACAGATAACTCTTATTGCTCACTCCATGGTAAATCACAGCTATTGGTTGTCTTCTCAAATTATGATTGTCACTCTCTAAATCTGTATACATATCTAAAATTTAACATTCTATAAAGTTTCAAATTTTACCCAAACATCCCTTATAAAATACTCGTCAAAATATTTCGTGTCGGCCACACATGACACCGGATTAAATTCACCGCGAAAAGATTTGCACTTGAAAACATACCGTGTTATTTTACTCCATTATCATTCACAAACGATGTGCCAAGTGTTCAGCGGATGGACAAGGCCTCTTCTGTTACACAACGTAACACAAAAAACTCACCCATTTATGCGAGAACAATGAACATCTTACTGACGTACGTCAGCTGAGAAAATTCATTTATATGCAGAAAATGACGTTACATCCAAACAAAGATATGTCAGCTTTGGCTACAAAAATTTATGCTCTCAAACTGATCCAAGGCGTGCACTGAGTCTGAATATTTGGAGGGCGCACTTGATTGTATTGCAGAATTGATTCATGCAGCAAATGTACAAGTAAACGTTGCTGCAAAAATACCATTGCAGCTGGCCTGTGATCATTTTGACACTGGTATGAGCATGCATGTGCCGTATAGGTTCTGATACATATGCAAACCGCCAAAGAAGCTTTTATTTTTGGCTTGTGAGATCTTGGGCATGACAGACTTCAACTTTTAACGGCTGGCGTACAAGCAAACATTTCTGAACCGACACTACTACAGCTGGTTTACACTGAAACTTTCTTCAGGGCACTACTACTGCCGGCTTTCTGAAGCCGCAGGGATAGAGCTGGTCAACAACGAACATTTCTGAAAAGGCACTACTACAGATTGCTTACAAGCGAACATTTCTGAAGGGACACTGCTACAGATGACTTACAAGCGAACATTTCTGAAAGGGCACCGCATCAATCGGTTTACAAGCGAACATTCCTGAAGGCGAACTGCAACAGATAACTTAAAAGCGAACATTTCTGAAAGCGCACTGCTACAGTCGGCTTACAAGCGAACATTTCTGAAAGCGCACTGCTACAGTCAGCTTACAAGCGAACATTTCTGGAAGGGCATTGCTCCAGATGACTTGCAAGTAAACATTTCTGTAAGGGCACTGCTACAGATGGCTTACAACTAAGCGGAATGTGGGAACGACACTGCTACAGTCGGTTTAAAGACAAAGAATTCAGAAGTCTGACTGCTATAGGTGGCTCGCAGTTGAACATAATTGAAGTGACACTGCTACGTCCAGTTTACAAGTGAATATTTCGAAAGGAGAACTGTATCAGCTAGCTTAATTGTTGAAGCTGCACTGTGAGCAGTGATGTGAAGATTAGCATGACCTCTGGTGGATGGAGACTGTACCTGAGTGAAACATATATCTTGTGCAGAATTATACAATTTTACCTGACCATTTACAGTTTTATAATTTCAGGTATCGTCGAAAATTGGATATTATAGGTATTAGAGTCAAGCCAAATATATGTCTTAATACCACTTCCATTCCAGTATATGACACTTCAGTCTGGGATTTGTCTCTGCACTTGTCTTAGCACTTGTGAACAACTGGGCTATTTGCTTAATCTGCCTTCACAATGGCCTGTATCTGAATATTCATGAATCGGTATTTAACCTTAATTATCCTTTATTAAACCAAAATTACAGGCACTGTGTCGAAGATATCTTAATGTATGATGTAACTAAAACTCTTGTAACAGTGATATAATGTATGAAGCGAACGCATCGTTACAGGTTGTACATAGAAAATGCTGGTCTAATATATGTAAGTGGAGACAAAAATTGCAATCATGGTTTGTGACCAAAATGCTTATAAACAATGTGCAATAGCTAATGTCTACTCACAATCTATGAATACGTGTATAAAATCCCGCAACACTTTGTAAGTGATGATATACAAAATTCGATATTGCAATCTTAGCACGGTCGACGATTTACCTGTTATGTAAAGAAGACCGGTGGCTGCTGATAGAATACGCAAAACACTGCAGGTATACGTAAAGAATGGCTAAAGCGCGCTCGAACACAGGAAAAGTTGTTGGCGCGTGAAAAGTGGTTGAAGCGCACGAGTATCTGTGAGAATAATGGTTAAACTATATGTCCACGCGTGTCATAGTAACGCATAAGTTATATACAATATGACATACACATAGAAGGAGATTTAATGTTTCAATACAGGTCAGTTACTCTCAAATGAATTCTACATAGGCTATTTCGGTAAAGTACACTTCAAATAAAAGACCACCACAAAACATGTGCATACATACACTTTTGTGATATTTTAAGAGAAGGCACAGAGCATGAATTTTCTAAAGTACCTCCAAAACCATACTGTTTCTCATTTGGTTCAGGTCATACGTTTTCGATACCTTCTGCTGGAATGGGTGAAGCAAAGTTTAGTGGTTACTCGGTTAGTTAGTTTTTGAAATGAGTTAACATGTGACTTACTATTAAAACAGCATATTATTTGATGTATTTGATCACTTCTATATTCAAGACTGCATTCAAGATGCGTTCGCACACAATTTAAGACCGGAGTAAAGCTATCACGTAGTGATGTAGGGTTATTTGACCACGTATCAAACATCCTATTGAAGTTTTGATTTAGTTTGCTTTGTAGTACTTTAATGTGCACGAATACACATCATAAATAATTGTGTACGGGTTTGCTCATCAAGAGTAAAGTGGATATGTTCGGTGGACCAAACGTAGATTAAAATGTGGACCAGAAATGAAACTGCTACTTGTGAACTGTTGGTACACAAACATAACCATGGGTTCAGAACAGGAATGGCCGGTATTCAAAGATAACTACCTATGTACAAAGGTAACCTCTGATACAGTGATCACAGTTGCAGAAATAAACGCTTACACACAAAACTACGTAGACATGCATTTCTCTTTGTACTTGGGTGTGGTACATAGTCTCTTTGTCATGCAGGTTCGATTCCAACCAAAGCAGAGGTATCGCTTCTTAAAACTGTAGACTAATATTGAGCTAAGATTAAGTTGTTTCCATGACTCTAGTGCTTAGCAAAGACTAAATGTACGCAAGATCCAGGATGAATATGTAGTCACAGAGATGGTAGTTAGCGAATGATATTAAGTTGTACAATGACAGTACTTCATTTACATGAGAGCAGTGATTTCACAACCGAGAGTCAACTTACATTCAACGTGCCACACATGACCATGTCCCTACCATTAATGGTGAAAAGTTGAGCAAACGCGTGGAGAAAGACATGATATTTGAACTATTTTAATAGCCATGAGTGGAAATCAATTCGCTTGTATCCGCTGTTTTGTCCCTTTATCGTCTATAACTATATTCCCGTGAATTACACTTAAAAAATTAATCGGTTAATTTTAACAGAAAGTTTGTTGCCCTAGTGGTGCTAGACTGTATTTTGTTATTATAACACAATATTGTGTCATATTCAACATAATGTTCAATTCTTCTAAAAGGATCACTCAGATAACAAACTTTCTGTTAAAATTAACAGATTAATTTTTTGAGTGTATTCATCGAGTGTTCCGATATCTAATAAAAAAAACGGTTGTGTGCTTCACTGTTCAGGGGATAAACTTATCTTGCGTAGAGATAAAGGAAAGTGGAATATAAGCCGATAAATATGAGTCTAAAGTAAGGTACGTACATCTGGATGATACCTTATATAGCTAGTATAGAGTTGGTTTCTACACACTGACACAGATTATAATAAAAGTGTAATGCTTGGAAGTTGTTTATGAGAAGTTGTAATACAACTTGCTCAGTTGATGAATGATTCAGTGTGGATGAAATTGCTGCAGATGAAGTTTAGCCTATGCAATTGCCATTCAGGCCCAAAAGAAAGCTTCCGTGCCGTTGGCTGTCAGCTAGTCATTACACGTGAATGCAGAAATGGCCTTTATTGCTATTTCGCGTGTCTACCTAGAAGATGTAGACTATTAATGCAGAAACTGGCTACTCTGGACGAAAAACTGGCTAAAATATTTATGGTAAGCTAGGAATACTTGAAAAGCCATCGAAATAAAAACTTGTTGGTGGGGCCGAGCATTTCTTAACTTTGAAACCTGACCACACACGAGAGTGAATCACGCCTGTCTCTTCACAAAACACCTTACTGGACAAGGATTGCCAGGAAAACAAAGATAACAAATAGTTGAGAGTAACCCTAATGGAGGAATACTTATTCCAGACCCTGTTTTAAACCGGTTTACGTGACAGCTGTAGAATATGGCCGGTATAAACCACATCTCAAAAGGCGATACTTTTGAGACGATCTACCCAGTTTGCTTTAATGACAGTGGGTCCATTTATCGTGGCCATTAAACAGTTTGTTTATACATGTGATAGGTTGACAGACCTAATATAATCTTTCTGTCGCAACTGTATGACAACCACATCAATACCAAATTGCATCCTCGATCGTTTTTGCGACACAGAATTAAGCATTGCACCCTTATAGCATCAGTATATGCATATCACACATTTTCCTTTTTGATAACGTACAAAACAAATTCATCTGAAATCAGACGTCCCTATAATGGTGAGGGCGAGCCGGAGTGACCGTCCTGGTGCGAACTAGAGTGTCTGGATATACTACTAGAAGAAGGCCGGCGTTCTCTGGCGTCCTTAGGCGTTTCCTCCGGAGGCTTTAGAGTGTCCAAGTTTTCCTTAGGAGGACTCCTCCTCTGTATTAAATGTGGATTCTGGAGCGCGGAGTGACGAGAGGAATCGCGTGAATCGCGTCCGTCAAACCGGAACAAACTGAAGCGTCTCTCGGCGGAAGGACGCGTCACGTTCAGCATTTCCTCAGAGGGCTCCGGACTGTTCCTCTCGTGAATGATGCCTAGCGCGTCCCCAACACTCCCTGATCGTTTTCGGTCACTCACTTCTGGCACCTTTAGGCTAAGCAAATTAGAGCCCGATGCCACTTTGGGCAGTTTATGGAAAGACTTCTTAGAGAACTTTCTTTCCGTGAAAAAGGCTACTGCACGTTCTCTAGCATCAGAGGGAGTTTTCACCTTGGATTCTTTTCCTTCTCTGTGTTCAGAAATCTTTTGCAAAGTGATTGGGAAATCAAACTTAAATTTCTTTTTGGGTTTGTTTTCGAAGCTGTCATCAGAATCCCTATCTTCGTCTTCACTCGCGCTCGTAGCCACCGGCGTGGATTCCATCACAATTTCGTTCACTAATTTTTGGTCTTCTTCCAGATCCGCGCGACTACTTACGATACTCGGGTTCTTCCCGATCTTCGTAAGTCTCTCGGCAGCCACACTCTCCATTGTCCTTCTCATCACAGGGTAATGCTCCAGAACCGCATTGAAATGCTCCACAGACAACGAATACAAATTTACATAAGTCTCAGCTCTCACGCTTGCCACCCTTTTCGTGTTGGTCAGTAAACAGATTTCTGAAACAAATCCAATTCATGTTTTATTTTAAGTGCCCGTTTACAAGATTTTTTGTTGCTTTATTATATTTTTATACATATTGTGTGGGATGTTTTTTTTTAAATCTCATGGAGTAGAACGGCAAATATTAGTATAAACTAATATTCCAGTAATAGTTTAGAATCTGCAAAGTTTTTCAGCATAAAAAGGAGGTTGAGGTTTCAACTTTTCCATTAAATAACCCTTTGTGTTCACATTGCGTTACAGCCTGACTATAAGCTATCTCAGCGATGCTTAATAAGAAGTATGCACTTCGTTCAAATTTTATTTTAGAAGGAGTTTAATTTCTATTCTTTAAGCATATACATGAACACAATAAAACGCTAAGGTATCTTAGCAGGAGACCCGATTTCACATGTTACTCGTGAAAATTTGCCATTTATTAAACATTGGCCGCTGCTCCTACTTTACCCTCTATGATGTAGTCTTTTAAGTCATTGGGTTCAACTCTGAAATTTTAACCAATCAAAACTGTTTGTGGGAATCTTTTATAGGACGTACCACCAAAATATGAGCCGTCTGACAGACTAGTTGCCACTTCTCCGTCCTTCGTGATCACGTCAACAATGCCCTCTTGGATAAAGTACATCTTTGTCCCGATGTTCCCTTCCTTGATGATGTAGTCTCCGGGCTGGAACACTTCATATTTCAGCTTACTGACAACCTCGGACACAAAACTGGGATCAGCATGGGTGAAGAAAGGCACGGAGGCAACCAGGGCGCGGCAGTTGTGATTGATGATTTCCTGGAGACAACAAATCAGAAAAGTATAATAAAGGGAGGTAATTGGGTAGTGAAGCGTGATTGTATTCACAATGGTAATAATCACGGTGGAGTTAAACGCTTCGCTCGCTTTGACTGGACTACGGCTAAAACATGCCGTGAGACAAATGGTCAACACGGCTGCCTGGCGAATATTTATCTGCTGTGGGTTTTATTATCCGAGATGTCGTGTGTGCCAGATAAACCAGAAACTATAAGGAGACTTAGGCGTGGATTTAGTGCTGCACTTAATTAAGTGCAATTTATCGGCTTATTAAGGCAATGGAGGATTTATGACCAGTTCGATGTGGCTTTCATAATTAGCTTATACCGCACCATATCAATAAACAGTTTTATCCAATCGCTCTCGTAAGGGAAAGTTTTGTCTCGTGTTGGATTCTGAAGTATTAATGGGACTGTATGGAGTATGAGATTCCCATTGGACACCATAGAAATGTCCTCATTTTGGGGGATAAACAGTGAGACGTTTGCTGCGGCTGTTTTGGTCAATACGCAATACCATAAATCCTGCTGTTCCCTGGAGTACGCTATTGTCATGGAATACACACGTTATCATTGATTAATTGCATCATTATTGCACATATATTCCACAAGCCAATACTTTATAAGACAGTAAACCAGTTTTATGTCGTCACACGCGTGCTGTTGCCAACAGTTTCACATTTTGATGCGTATCACTCAGTGTCCCTCGACAAAGATGGATGCATTTGCCTTAAGCTAAACATCTGAATTTCTTTTGTGCTGGTTTGGTAGAAATTAATTGAATGCTGAGCCAAAGTTACACAGACAGTATGAAATGTAATACTGAATTTCTGTGCCAATCGGGTATTAATTGTCCTTAGCCTATCAGACAGCACTATCGTGTACAATCTGAAATATCGAGAGAATAATCCATCAAAGAAACCGGATAGCGGAGGTTATCCTGACAACCAAAAAAAAAGTGGCTTGACTTCTAAATGAAATATTACAAAAGTAACTATACTGATCTCTTTTTTGCAAGCAATTTTAACCCTGTCTAACAGTTGCAGTTACAACGCCTTCAGTCTTCAGTTTGGTATTTGTCCTTGTATCCCTTATTTATTCTTAACACACCAAAACAGCCACGTGCCAAGGCTTCCAGACACCCACGCTGAACACCCACACAACCAGCTCCATTCCCTTTTTCACATTTTAACTCCACATAGATTTTGATTATTGATTTGTTTCCCAATTTATTATTGAGTAAGGACTTTTCAAGGCGTAGAAAGGATGTATCATGTTCAAAAGTCAGTGTGCCATTCAAGTGATTTAATTGGAGCTTTCTTTATCTCGCAAAAAATTAGACTACTTTCTGTTAAGTGATTATCAGTCGGAAAAATTACTGACGAAGCGTTCAAAGCTGAAAATATAACAGTGTCACACAATAGTTCAGGATGGTGATTCCTGTGAATTCTGACTAGTAGCAAGTAATGATTTACAGTAATTAATTGAAGCAACTGTACTTAAAAGTATATACAAAAGTTACTTTCGATTTACTGTGTACATACATTTGTGAATGCATATGTGAAGATGTCCAGTGCCGTAACTTACCGTTCGAAGACATTCATTGAGTTCCCCAAGGATGTTTTCTTCGTCAAACATTTTCCCTTGGTATTTGTGCTCGTAGTACTCTGTAATTCTGTCGCGCAACTTCCTTGGAAGTTTTCTACTGAGCATGTATTCTTCTACTTCTTTTATCTAAAAAATATCATAAACAATAAGATACATAACAATTTTCTCTAACGTAATACTTTATGCTAAGTTACTTTCCACATGATTTATCAACACTTATGATACATTTTTCATAGAAATTTACACCTTTTTGTTATGACACATGAGCGTAGAAAAATTTGATGAACACGGTTAATCAAATCGAAGCCATGGCGGTATGGCAAAAAAAGAGAACCTAATTTAATCGTCATCGCAAATGAGGAACGCAGACGGCCTAAACTATTTCAACTTCAAGTTTAGCAACGTTTGTTTTGTTTTTCTATCAATGTCCAGTAATTTGTACTTTTTTAAATTACATAAACAAAAAGTGGGTAGAAAGAGAAACATGGCATCTTCACGGGAAACAATAGTTATTTTACGTCATTTGTTTAAAAGGGTAAATGTCTTGACTGAACATTATAAATGTCGAACGGAAACCAAGAGATGCAATAATCCTGACGATACTTAAAAGTGGATATTACCGATGGGGCTCAGTACGTACTTTTTCGTTGTATAACCGTCTAGAGGTATCAAAAGACTGTATAAGTGTGGTAGTGTGGCCTAAGAACAGTGCATAGAAGGTAGCTCCACTGAGCATGCTGAGAATGGTAAGCCATGTGTCCGTCATATTCTGGGGCGGGAACTTCCCGTAACCGATACACAGCATGTGCGACAGAGCCTTGAACAGCGCCCACGTGTATTGCTTCATCCACGTGGCGTCCTAAAGGAAAAGGAAACAAAAGTCATAAGATGGCAGTATTTGTCGGATGGATATTACACCGGCAAACGCTGAACATTAGAAAAAACAATCAAACCAATGATGAATGCATGGGTGCATTGATGAATGTATGGGTGCATTGATGAATGTATGGATGTCTTGATGAATGTATGGGGAATATGACGAGCGCATGAAACAATTACGAGTGTACGAAGGCATGATGAGTGGATACGAGGCAATTGCGAGCGGACGAATCAATGATGAGTAAGCGACAATGATAAATGTAAGAGAGGGGAGCGTCACTAAGTGCAGTATGATTCATCGACCACGTGTTACAATTATGAGTGCGTGTTCCAAGTTAGCAATGATGAGCTAATGCAGTAATGGTGATTGCATGGAACAATGATGGGCGCATGGAGCAATGATGAACTCGTAAAGCAATGATGATATTCCATGGAGCAATGTTAATCGCATGAAACAATGATAACTACATGATGAAACTGTTAGAACAAGAGGTCGTCATGACGGAACAAATCGTATTACATGGGGTGACAGCTATTACAGTACAACCGATTAAGTCAAGACCAAAATTAAAATATTTGGCCAGACATACAGATAATAATGCTAACAAGTCAACACTACCCCGGCTTGGGAGTTACCGTCTTGACTTGTACTTGCAGATTTTTATATGATCAAATGATATATGAATGTCAATTTTGACGTCTAGATTCATCTTGCAGACAATCCCTGCGAACAGCCGCATTTTGATTCTGGGCTTGTTTTCAGGATTGTTCGGATTTTTTTTTTCGCTTCTTTTTTGACGCCTCGTTCAAACAAGCTGTCAGGGAACGTTCTGTATAATAGGCTGTCGTGATTTGAATAAACCCGGGAATTTGATTCCTAGTTGATTGTAGTGAACTGATGAGAACCTGGGTCTGAGGAAGGTATGTTAGCACTGATGACAACAAGCTTACGAGATTGATTACATCTACTTAGAGTCGAACATGTCCGGTTTCTCTTGAAACTGAATGATTGAAGATTTTTAGTCATTCAACTGTCCAACTGGATTTTGTATTTTAAAAGGACGAAATTTTGGGCGCCACTAATGATGATATAGGGTAATATAACCATCTTTAGTGTATTGTAGTAAATAAAATGTCTTAAGCTACGGTGTTTGTTGTTATTGGTTTTCTGTTTTAAGCCACGGAGTTAATTGATGCTCAAATAGCTGGTGGATTTGGGTATACTGTTTCTTAACAGTGCAACTGAGAATTATGTGAAGTGCAAAATGGGAAACATGACAGAAAGATGTGTAAATGAAACCACACATGTCTAACGAATCAAAATTAAACCAGTGTGATGTAAAACACTGCCCTTTGCGTTCTAGAAAACACTAGCGACGGGGACTGTTCTGTTTGGTTTTACTTCTGTATGGAGCAGACGTTGTCGCTAGGATCATTTACCTGCAGCTCTTCTAGAGAGACCCAGCAGTCTCTGGGAAACTCCTGCAACATGGGGATTAGAAACTGCAGACAGCCATTCCAGTGACCCAGAAGGAACATTAGACAGATCAGGTTAAATATTCTCATAAATTTCCCAGCCAGAGCAAGAAACTGTAACAAAAACAAGGCAATAAAACATGAGTATTACCGGTTGTACCATTTCTCCTGACATTTTGTTATCAGACTACATCTATGTGGAAGCTTACAAGTCCACATCACATAATTTGCCAACCGACATTACTTCAATAGAACAGAAAGAACAGAAAGGAAGAAGTTATCTTACATAGCAACTCACACACAATGGCATGCAAAATAGGAGAGTCAGTCTTTCAAACCCGATAACATGTACCATGCAATATGTAAGTCAGTTGTCAAGAACAAAACGTGAAGTAGAAAACAAACTGAATCTGGGAAGATTTCTGAGTTAAAAACCGGTAACTCTACGGCGTCTTTATATAGAACAGAATTTCTGATACTAAAACCTTATAATGTTTGAAAGCATATTAGTCTTGGGCAAACCGGGCATGCTGGCCTTAAGCTAGTTCAAGCATGCGGTAGTTACTGCTAGTTTTGGTGAGTTATTAGAAGTTGTAGTATCAGGTTCTCACCACTGAGCTCTTTTCCATATATTCCAAAGCCGGCTAGAATAAAACCAGAAAGACAGAACTACTTTGTCACTCAAATTGACACATTTTTTTGTAAACTCGTAACTTTGAAACAGTTAGACGCCTTATAGAATGGCTGTGTAAAATTTGAAAATTTCTTTTCGACCTTTTTTTTCACACGTACAGCACACTGGACAGAGGTAAACAGACAGAGGGCTTAAAGATATAGAAGGTACAGTTAAGTGCTCGAAGAGAAAAAGTGCCGAAAGGTAGATTTGACAAACAATATACAGAAATTCATATAGGGGGTTGGCCGCTGACCGCAAGTGCTTGTCGATATATGGAAGAGAGTATCCGGTGTGGCTTACATTAGGTAGGGTGTGTCCAGTGAGATGGAAAGACTGACTCTAGAGACACCAGCAAGTGAACACCACGACTCATTTTTTTTTTGGAAGATTTGTTTTTAAAAAGAAATTTGCGTCATGCATGTAAAAATTAAGCAGAAAACAAAGAGCACAATCAGTGTGAAATGCTTTCTCTGAATACCGCTCAGTAAGTGATATCCTCTCCCACACGCTCTCTTCGATTTGCACTTGCGACCAGCGGACAGCCCAGAATACACAGCTTCACAGTCCAACGGACGCTTACGTAAGGAGCGACAACTTATCACATTCACCATTAATAAGTTAAATTTCACCCTCGTCCCTTATTGATTAGCGCTGGCGCCGGTTAAATAATTCATCCAGGGCAGTCAGGACTTGGGCACATTATAATGTTTGCATCAACTATAGATGTGCATAGTCCCGGTAAAAATCGTGTACCCAGCCCCGTCTGGTAAACATATACAGCCGAGGAATCCAATAGCAACAGAACACAAATTCTCACTCTCGTGTAAATTATGTGCAGTTCTAACACAGAGTGAGGCATTACTGGATCTATCACGTGAAGCTGACATTGGCGTATTTCCTATAAAAGGAAATGTAATTCTGACACTCAGGTACTGTGTTTCAAGCGACACACATTCACAGCCCGCTGAACAGTGCGTCACGTGGCATATCTAATCTGGGTGTCAGTGTCATGTGCAATGTACAAGACATAATGTGCCGTGTATACTTCTTAAGTGATCTTGAACTGATATACATATACGTGAATTTAACTTATTCTGTTGCTTTTTCTATTTCCAAAATAATTATTTCTGTAATCATCGTATCAGAGTCAAACTTAATATTTAAGCGTATAAACAGATTTGTTTTTAATTTACCCAAAAATCATTTAATTTCATACATGTCGAAAAATGTACTGATTTACGAGAACACAGCCCTATTAACTCTGGCTAGGTTGGCTGAAGCATTGTGGGATTATTCTGTTGACCATCCACCCAAGCGTCTAATTTTAGTTCCACATAGATCTTACAAAGGACAAACTAAACTGGTGACATCGAAAGCGTTTCGCTGACAGGGGTTGGTGTGGTTGTTGTCCTAGAGCTGGACTCACCTTTCGGCCGGAAGTCCATCGATAGCGAATAATAACAAAGCCCCGTGTCTTTTCGATGAGAACAGAGGCTTAACGACAGCATACAGAGTATGGTATCGAATATCATTGGGAAGAAAAGAAACGAATAAAAGATGAAGCTGAGACATAAGCACCCACCTCCTCCCATTGTTGGACGTATCGCACAAGTCTGGAGAGTCGCAGGAGTCTTAACAAACTCAAGAGCTTGGCCAAGCGAAGCATGCGGAGGGCTCTACCTGAATATAGAATACACAAATTATATACACACACTCAACGCACCAGCTCTTCATGGAATACTTCACCACTTGCTCCACCAATCGCCTGACATCACAGCGATTTATACAGTTTAACAGATTGGATTGATACACAGCCATTTCAATGGCTGTATCAATAAAACGTAACACTCGCAAAATTATATAACAGTAATAATAACATATTTAGTCTATGAATTTCAAAGAAAGTCAAATGTAAAACACATGTTTTAAAGGCTGGAAAATAAACATTAATTCCAGGCAACAGTTCAAGCATCATTCACCATTCACTACACGTCTTACAGTACAAATAAAAATGTTGTATGCATGCAAATTTACAGCTTTTCAAGCATGTGTTGGTTTTCAAGCGCATCCGCATATTGATTGCTTTCAATAAAATCATAGCAAGTCTTTAAACCTTAGTTACAATCAATCAAAAACAGACACCCGTCTATAAAAACGTGGAGAAGCGAAAAACTTCTCCATTGGACATATCATACACACTGTTTAACCCACACACTGTAGCCAATGCTGTAGATTTATTTGTTAGCAACTTGTGCATCCAGCCATTGGATAGTGGTGTTAGTGGGACAGAATGTTATCCACTGATTACAAACAGCCGAAAAATGTCTGACAATTTCCCGTTTTCATGGTTCATCCTGTTTTGCAACATTTACATGAGACAACAATTAACCTCACCTTACGAAAATAAGACGAGTTCATACTTATCGTATGTATGAATATATCATAAGATTTGTCAACGTACGGTTTAAAGATGAAGTGCAAATGCTTCTGATGTGCATGTATACTGTAATATTGCGCAACTTGTTGAATATTTCCCTTTGGGAATATTTTGTTCATTTATATTTATGTTAAATATAGTCATTTACCTCCTCCGAAATAAAACAGCGGTGTATAAAAGATAACACATTTTACAATGCCATACCATTACAATGTCAACCTTGTTCCACCTGTCACAAGGTGACAGCTATTCTGTCAAAAGGGGGCACCTATTCTGTCTTCATTTCTTATTCTGTCACAAGGGGACACCTATATTGTGGGCTACCTGCGTCTGTGTAAATTGGAGAGCGCAGTACGGTACCCTATAGTAGTGTATCTGTCCATGTCAATTAAACAGTGCAGTATGGTACACTCTAGTAGTGTATCTGTCTATGTCAATTGGACAGCGCAGTGCGGTACACTCTAGTAGTCTATCTGCACTTCATTTTCCATCAACAGAAGTTTATTTCATTATATGGTTAAGCTTTAGCCGCATACAGATATAAACACGGACACTTGATAAAGCCCGCCTAAATTGCTATATAATACTAGGAGGTAAAGTCTGTTCATTGTCGTACAAAAAAACATATGTCTTAAACAATGCAATGCCTTAAAAGAGGAATGTCAGCTACCTGTGGGGATGAAAAACGTATGCTGGGCCCTTCTTTTAACGTTTCATGGATTGTTTTCTGTATTTGCGTTTCCTCATGTCTGTAAGTATGGTTGCGTAAGACTTATACTATCGTCTGTATGAATGGTCATCTAAGGCGTTTCCTTATCATCGCGCACCTGCCAGGCCGCGTTCATGTCTCTCGTGCTTTAAGCATAGGGTGTACCAGCTGGTAGTCTTACCACATCAAACATGTTTTGGATTTTTTATTCTTAGCAGCAGATGCTATTCTAGCGGACGAAAGATGCTTTAACAAAACGAGGCCCATCTTTCTGGTATTAAGTCACAGGAAGCATTTTCTATCTGCTGAAAACATAAAAGAATAAGGCCCACCAAAGTTTAATCCAATAGCACGTGTGTGTTGAAGCCCTTTTAATTATTAGATATGACTAATCGAATTAATCCCACTTGTAATGTGTATCAAACAAATGTCCAGTAAATGGTTAAAACATGTACCACATAACTGTCAAAACTCTCTGGAATACGTTTGAAACCATACCACCTTGTTACAGCGCACACCAAGCCACTGTCTGGTTATGGCTCTATACCGCGTACCACACACTGTCCGATACGTGTGTATCACACGTACCACACTCTGCCTGGTATATGTCTATATCGCGTACCACACATTTTCTGGTATATGTCTATAACGCGTACCACACACACTGCCTGGTATATGTCTATACCGCGTACCACATACTGTCTGATATGTGTTTATACCGCGTACCACACACTGCCTGGTATGTCTCTAACGCGCACTAATACACTTCCTCGAGTGTGTCTATACCGCATACCACACGCTGTATGGTATGTCTCTGACGCGTACCAACACTTTGCCTGGTATGTGTCTATACCGCGTATCAAGCACTGTCTGGTATGTCCCTGACGCGTACCAACACACTTCATAGTGAGTACCTATAAAGCACAGCTCACAAGGTTTGGTTTGTTTCTGAGATCTAATATATATAGGAATTTACACGTCTGGGGAAGAAACTCAACAATGGGTCTTGGTAAACAGTCGACCTGTCTAAATTGCTGGTTACGTACTGAAATACCAAGCCTATGTGTGTTCCATCGCGGCAATTAGGCATTAACAAGGCCTTAATGACAGTAGAGAGCATCACACTCCTTGTTGTTTCCATGCTAACACAATATTAGGTGACAGTTTCTCAGGCCTCGTGTTAGTGCTATGTATCTCCCACTACACCTGTTTTCGTCAAGTTTTAGCAAGATGTATGTCTTTCTGACATCACTGAAAATTCCTGGAACGTTAAAAGGGGACGCATTGCTACTGTAGAAAAGACCGACTCCGCAATACCTGACAGCAAGACACTAGGCTTTAGCGTTATTTTTGTGTTTCATTGCCGTTACCTGCACTGTGGTAATGTTATCCAGTGTTGCATGCTTGTTACCTGCACTGTGGTAGTGTTTTCCAGTGCCATATGCCTGTTACCTGCACTGTCGTAGTGCTGCCTAGTGTTGTATCGCCGTTACCTACATTGTGACAGTGTTGTCCAGTGCTGTGTGGCTGTTACTAGTAGTCTAGTGATTTCTTCTATTGCTGTTACCTGCACTGTGGTAATGTTGTTCAGTGTTGTATGCCTGTTACCTGTACTGTGGTAGTGTTGTTCAGTGTTCTATGCCTGTTACCTGCACTGTGGTAATGTTGTCCAGTGTTGTATGCCTGTTACCTGTACTGTGGTAGTGTTGTTCAGTGTTGTATGCCTGTTACCTGCACTGTGGTAATGTTGTCCAGTGTTGTATGCCTGTTACCTGCACTGTGGTAATGTTGTCCAGTGATGTATGCCTGTTACCTGCACTGTGGTAGTGCTGCCTAGTGTTGTATAGCCGTTACCTACATTGTGACAGTGTTGTCCAGTGCTGTGTGGCTGTTACTAGTGATTAACTAGTGATTTCTTCTATCGCTGTTACCTGCACTGTGGTAATGTTGTTCAGTGTTGTATTCCTGTTATCTGCAATGTGGTAATGTTGTATGCCTGTTACCTGCACTATGGTAATGTTGTCCAGTGTGGTATGCCTGTTACCTGCACTGTGGTAATGATGTTCAGTGTTGTATGTCTATAACCTGCATTGTGGTAGTGTTGTTCAGTGTTGTATGCCTGTTACCTGCACTGTGTTAATGTTGTCCATTGTTGTATGCCTGTTACCTACACTGTGGTAGTGCTGCTCAGTGTTGTATAGCCGTTACCTACATTGTGAGAGTGTTATCCAAAGCTGTGTGGCTGTTTCTAGTAGTCTAGTGATTTCTTCTATTGCAGTTACCTGCACTGTGGTAATGTTGTTCAGTGTTGTATGCCTGTTACCTGCACTATGGTAATGTTGTCCAGTGTTGTATGCCTGTTACCTGCACTGTGGTAATGATGTTCAGTGTTGTATGCCTATTACCTGTACTGTGGTAGTGTTGTTTAGTGTTGTATGCCTGTTACCTGCACTGTGTTAATGTTGTCCATTGTTGTATGCCTGTTACCTACACTGTGGTAGTGCTGCCCAGTGTTGTATAGCCGTTACCTACATTGTGAGAGTGTTATCCAAAGGTGTGTGGCTGTTTCTAGTGGTGTAGTGAATTCTTCTATGGCTGTTATCTGCACTGTGGTAGTGTTGTAAGCCCGTTACCTACACTGTGGCGCGGTTGTGCAATGTTGCATGGCTGTTACCTGTACTGTGGTAACGCAACCCAGTGAGGTATTCCTGCTACCGACAGTGTGAAAGTGTTGTACATTGTCGTATGGCTGTTACCTTCAGAGTGGTAGTGTCATATGGCAGCTACCTGCACTGTGGTAGTGTCGCACAGTGCTGCATACATGTTACCTGCACTGTGGCAACGTTGTTCATTGTCGTATGGCCGTTACCTGCACTGTGGTAGTGTTGTCCAGTGTTGTATGACTTTTACCTGCGCTGTGGTAATGTTGTCCATTGTTGTATGCCTGTTACCTGCACTGTGGTAACGTTGTCCAGCGTTGTATGCCTGTTACCTGCACTATGGTAATGTTGTTCAGTGTTGTATGCCTGTTACCTGCACTGTGGTAATGATTTTCAGTGTTGTATGCCTATTACCTGCACTGTGGTAGTGTTGTTCAGTGTTGTATGGCTGTTACCTGCACTATAGTAGTATCAACCAGTGATGCATGCTTGTTACCTGTATTGTGGTAGTGTACAGTGCTGTATGCTTGTTACCTGCACTGTAGTAGTATCGACCAGTGTTGTATGCTTTTTACCTGCACTGTAGTAGTATCGACCAGTGCTGTATGCTTGTTACCTGCATTGTGGTAGTGTCGACGAGTACTTTATGTTTGTTACCTGTGCTGTGGTAGTGCTGTACAGTGCTGTATGCTTGTTACCTGCACTGTGGTAGTGCTGTGGTAGTGCTGTATGCTTGTTACCTGCACTGTGGTAGTGTTGTACAGTGCTGTATGACATGCTGTCGGTGTTGCTTGTCTATTACCCTTTTATGGCACTGTTCCCAGGGTTATTTTTGATTATGTGTAGCTTGTGGTATTGCTCCTCAAATTTAACTATAACGTTTTGTGATATTTTTGCAAAGTGTTTTGTTAGTTGCTATTTGGTTTGCTGTATTGTGTGTCAGTGTTTATGAGTGCTGCCATGGTTTGAGGCACTGGTACCCAGTTCTGCGTGGTTTGTAGTACTGCGACCCAGTGCTGTGTTTCGTGATATTTGCTTTATGGTCTTGTTTCTCGGTGTTTCCACTGCTACTTGGTTTGTGGAGTTGTCTTTTCCGTATAGTTGTTGTTGCTCCTTGTTTAAATATTTGCCATCCATTATATTTTACACGTATACAGCCCGATTGTACCGTGACTTGTAAAAAATTTTAGGCGGCCTTTATTGAAATGAATTTACCGATCACCTGCCTTCCAGACGCACAAATGACATTTCTTTTCGGATCTTCACAAGTTCCCAAACGCTCCTCAATTTTCTCCAATAGTTCGTCTACACTCAATAACTTTTTCAGTTCATGCAATCATATCCAGCTGCTTAACATTGTATAATAGAAAAGAGCCTTGGGAAATTTCTAGGTGATTATATGCCATAGAGCGAATGCCTAATTTAGTATTGTTTGACAATATCACGTTAAGAGATATAGCTGAGGAATAACAATGTAACACGAAATGAATGGTAGCAAAGCTTTGCACAACGAGATACACTACTGAGAAATCTAATGTGATTCACATCTTTATCTTAGACGATATGTTTCAGGGATGGTGCGCGACAGAGACAATAAACTGGAAGTGACCTACATCTTTTCAATGTTATCTTGTGTGACGCATTTACTGGGCAAAGGTGCAGGCTGCCTTGAAATAGCCTGCGTTGTTCCGAAATGAAGATTATCACGCGAGATTTGTATGCTACAGGTATCGATCAACCTCTGATTGTTGAAAGCGCCAAGTAAAATATAAATAGGGCTTGAATGTTATCCAGTTCATAGACTTGATGCAGTGTGATGAGTTGTACGGAAGTTTACACTAAAAGTTTGCAGGAACTACTTTCAAATAGGTGTGCACTGAAGTAACAAATAGCTCACCCTATATTCAAGACAGATACCGAATGTAATGCCGAATGTAAACCACAGATCATTTTGTATTTAATGCACGTCTGCAGTACACAGGATGGGCGACTGGTGGTATTGTTTCCAAATATTTTTTGCCGGTCAACTGTTTTCTTGGAAAGCTTCCCAGCGTTTTTTGACTTCTGTTTGTTCAGTTGCTTTTTGATTTATATAATGGTTGGTGGTTTTTCTTCATTTTGTTTTCCTGTTGTCTGCTAGGAGTGGTATTTGTGGTATTTGTTGCTTATTGTTTCTGACTGTTACCTGTTCTGTGGTAATGTTGCTCATTGTTTTCTGACTGTTACTGGTTCTGTGGTATTTGTTACTCATTGTTTCAGACTGTTAAATGTTTTGTGATAATGTTGCCCATTGCTTTCTGACTTTTACCTGTTGTGTGGTATTTGTTGCTCATTGTTTCAGATTTTTCTGACGTTGTTTGTTCGTTTAGTGGTATGTTTATCATGGGCTGTCTGATTGTTACCTGACTTGTAGTATCGTGGCTCAATACTTTCTGGTTGTTATTTTTCTGTTGCTTTCCGGCTGTTATCTGTTATGTAGCACTATACTTCATGATTGTGTCTGATTAGTGGCATTGTTGCTCAGTGTTTTCTCGTTGTCACCTATTGTGTGGCATTGTTGTTTTGAAACATTGCTTACGAGCGCTTTGTGGTATTGCTTTCCAGCGCTCTGTAGTATTGCTGCTCAAAATATCGAGAGAAACAAGACATTATACAAATGTGCTAAATCATTTCCAACATTTGGAGCGATTCGGTGATAAGTTGGAACAGTGGACCTACGGACAGTCAGTGGACACATGTAAATATACAAACTGTAAACTGGTACTGACTCATATATAAGCGGCACTCGAACAGTTAACAAGTGTACATTGTCATTTCTTGCTATACATCCGCTGACAAAATGAACTGAGCAGGGCGTCCATGTTTCTGCCATTAATCGCGTGGTTCAAGTCACGTGATTGAATACGATTTACGCTAGTGGAAATTAAGACAGTGTCGTGGTGCCAAACTGAACACTAAGGAGGTGCCATACAACTACTAGTGCTAAAGCAATATTTTAACATTGTGTCAAGACTATTACGTGACAGTACATTGTGGAAATACGTTTATGTAATAGAAAATTGGTGCAACCTTATGTATCCGAACATTTACGACACCACCACCGTGCAAGAACTCCTATGCTCATGTAGACTAAGTACTCTTATTTTGCTGCAGCTAAAAACATTATTTGCACCATGTAAGATTCGACAATTCCACAGCTTGTTGCGTATCACAGACTCTTCCTACTGTTAAATTCCCCATGAATACATAGCATCAACAATGTACTTTAACAGACAATTGCGGCTGTGCAATGTAATATCGAACAATGGGATGTCTGAATGAACTGATGATACCTCCGACAATTTGATGAATTGCGTTTTCGCTTGTAAACTTGGATATTAACTTCGACATTTTATCCATTTCAATTAAGCTGGTAAGTCTTACTGACTCAGTATATAATCGTCTGAATTCCCAAAGCACAGTTGTCATAGCAAAAACGTCTGTGACCATGGCACGATAGATATAGTCCCTTCAGGATTGTGTGGAATTTTTGCAACTGGGAAACAGTGACGAGATAGCGCTATCTATTACAGCCAAGCAACTATAGTGCAGCCAGAGTTTGATCCTCCTCTCTACACACTACCCAACCCCTCCCCCCCCCCCCCAATATACATCAAACAATTCTGCTCTGTGTTTGAAGCTGCAATAAAATCTGGTTACACAAGTTAACAGCACAGGATCTACAAAAATAGAAAACGAACATTTAAACACCGTTACCATGCAGAGGAAAATCATAACAGCGTTAATTCACATGATTAACTTCACATTTGAAGGTGTGCTATGTGTGTTAAATCACAAGGCGTATAATCTGGTGCTAAATAGTTTCAGACCGCCTGATCTGGGGAGCTTCGCGTAATCCATTGAAAAGCCATCTGTATACTAGCGTGGCGCATTACTGCGTCAAGCCTTCCCAGGAAGACCGGTGGTAACAGCTATCTGCGGGTAGCTCTGATCATCAAGAACAGAGTCTTCTCTGCCAGACTAACCAGCCGAATCCGCTCCGATTCGCCGGAGCGATAAGTGGGTTAGATCCATCACAGATTAGGAAGGTGACAAACCTCTCACGCACAGAAAAGTATTGATGCAGTCGGCAAATTGAAGCTATCTCTGTAAGCGCTACGGGGCCAGCACAGTTTTATTTCAACAGATCGAAAGGGGTTATGTGTACTCCAGGCGTCCTCCGCATCCTGATCGAAACGTAACTCAGACTTGAGGCATCGTCGCCCTTTCACAGATAAACCGCTTGTAGAGCACTGAGCGCACAATAAAACATGAAATACATGGCTTGGCTTGCACAACAGGGTACACCACCAAAGCTAGGGTAACTCCATCCTTGGAATAATGAAAGCAGCAGACGACAGATGACTCTTCTCAAGCGGGATTGGTTGGGTAAAACAAGGCAGTATCCAATCAGAGAAAGGATGGCCGATCACGTGGATATCACATGCAGTGCTGCTGCTAGTTGTACTGATCAGCGGTTGCTCAAGGTGAACGGCTGTGATCGCAGCTTTTACTAGTCAGGTCAAAATTATTCCACAATACCATGAACATGTAAACAATTGAAAATACATCGAACAGCAAGGCGATCATTCTCGTTCTTCGTCTTGTAAAAAATATGATGGATTTCAGAAAAAAAAACAAGTTAATGGAATCAAGGGACTGTCAGGAGGAGAGGGGAACACAAACACATAGATGTTTGACATGTAAAAACGAAAGAACAAGACAGGCAAGAAAAGAGGACTCTTTAGAGAAATGGGGTCAGTCTGGGAGTTGGGGTAAAAAGGGGTTTTGCATTCATGTTTTCCTCGTGCTTGTGCGTGTGTGAAATGGTGCTACCACAAGGCTGTACAAGTACTAAGCGGTGAACAGATACACAATAGCCGTACACATACCACACAATCAAGTGGCAATCACGTCACAAACTAGCTATATTACAAACACACCTAACTGGACAACACTGACCAAGCTTTGCTACAGTGCTCTTCGTTGTCATGACGATTTATCCATTTTTCCATGTACGAAATGACGTTCATGCGTCGCTTGACCATGTTGGTTTCAACAAAACCGAACGTGGCCAATCGTTGTTAATATTTTACCCGGGATATTGCATTAAGCTTTTCTTTACCCTACACATAGCCTCGTTGAAGGATATCCCGCATATAACTTGGAGGCGATGCCCATTACAGAATTATGATCACAAACATGTAATTTTCAGTGCTAGATTGTCAGTCAATACTAATTAAGTGCAAAACTAAAAGACAGTTTACATAGGGTTCTAGACAGATAAGTGTTAACAAAAGCTGTCTCGGTGTTTCTCTTCTCTTTGTCATCATATACAAAGTATCTTACCAATACAGTGTCTTTGGGCTATTCTAAGACAGACACCATTGCTTTTGACTTCTACACCGCAAACTACAGTGTTAATAGTAAAGATAAGATAAAGGCATGAGATCAAAAAGAAGAGAAACATGACGATTTATAGTTAAACTGAAATAATAACAGTAGTTAATGTGTGAAGATGAGAATGATCACCTTGCCAGTATGGAGCAGCGTCCACTCGCGGTTTCGTACCTGCGTGGAACAACTGACTGAAGTCGGCCTCGGCGTCCCACATTAGAAAAATATAGTCCACGGGAATTGAGCTGACAAGGTCTAAGAAAAACCAGGTTTTCATATAATGTTTGGCTATAAGCTTCGGGTCGAGGATAATTTCATCAGCAAAATCATTGGTGATCACGCCTGCAACAGATAAATGGAAAAGTCCTTAGGGAATAGCAAAACACGTTTAACATCAATGTATATCTGCCACTAATTTTAAGGTTCTAAAGATTAAGAGGACGAAATTAGTGTATACACGTATATCTCATTGGCCTTCAGGAAAACCCCAAACACAGAGAACAAGAAGATAATCCTATAACAGGATTTCGTATCAACGCTATTTAAAGCTTAGTGTTCACAATGAAATGGCGCCTTTCGAAAGGGAAAGCTTTGCCACTTAAAATACTTATAGATCTTGCTAATTGTGTTCTTCATTACGGTTTATGAATGACGTTTTCTTGGCCAACTGGAGCATTTCTGCCTGGACCCAAGCGGCACAGCACAGAAAATGGTACATCATTATGCAAAACAAATTCTAACTTAATTATGGCAATTTTCCTTAAATTTAAACATGTGAAAGTCATCTCATGAGGTCGGAAATTAATATATGAGCAATGGCGTGCCGGGATGTTATAAATATTTTAAATAACAGTCCGTTCTGAGAAAGCATTTACAATCATAAACTTCAAAATTTAATCTTGTTAATCTAGAATTTGAAACTTTCTTATCTGTGATACATATATTTGACCATTTAAATTCTTCCATACTCGTCTCCAAACTGAAAATAACTTGATATCTCATTCCATAATAGGCCTATAACAAATTTTACATCGATCATTTCTTCTACACATTCCTAGTAATATCAGCAAAACAAATTAACTATGTGGCTTAATAAACGTACAGTTCTCTAGAGACTCTGCATCTTTTCTACACAGGCTTAAGTTTTCCTAGACTGACAAACTACAACGGTTCTATACCACCGCGATGCTGGGCTTAGTGTCTCAGTTGAAATCATGTAGCTTGTATATACTGTACTCAGCTGTCAATGAAGAAATCACGTGCATGAAAGCATTGGTCGTGGCCTAGTACTTTAATCACCATTAATTTAAGAGACTTTCTCTATTTGTTAATAAGTTGACCTTACATGCACGTCACCAGCTTAATGACATGTAATTGATAACATCTAAGTTATATCCAGTAGCCGATCGATATGCCGATACATCATCCAGGCATCTTAAACCACTGACCTAATTAACAGGCGGGGACACTGAGGTCGAATAAAGCGGATAAATAAAAACAAACCGGGATCTGACACTATTATAGGTGCTGTCTTCCTGGACAAGACTGAACAGCACAATATGGATAAATAGAAAGGGAGCATAACCTATGACATTATGTTTAAACATAGGCTAAATCAGTTCAACAAATTCAAGAAATTCACTTACCTGTCCTAAAGTTGATAATTATGTCTAGAAAAAATACCGTGTCAGATATACAGTTAAAAACAATCCAGTGAGTGCTGAGATCATCGTTGAAAAATGAAATGGCTACTGGCAGGATAATGAGGTTGGCGATTAACAAAACCAGCATAAATAGGTCCCAATAAAATCTGCAAGGACAGAAAATGAAATCATCGTTAGTTTTTTTGCACATTTATTTCAAACATCAAATATTACTGGTAGTATAGGGGGCGCTGGGGAGTCTTCCACTGGTAATAATCAATATGGATTACTGTAATGAAGCACATAATAATCATTTGTCATTTAATAATTATCTGGTTAAACTTCCGGAGTGAATATCTAATATTAATACTAATATTATTATTTTACAAGGCATTTTTGATTCTTTTCATATTAAATAAGAAAATGTTATGCTGGTGAAAAAAACCTTTGATTAAATAAAAGTAAAACATATTTCCACGTAAAGCACAACATGGGCCATTTTCCCATAGCCGCTTTTTATATGCCACTTCCCTAAGTAATCTGAAATAATTAATATAACCCATACCATATAGCCTGTACACACCAATATATAAAGACTACACTAATGCTCTTGGGAGTTTCCTGTATGCTGGTTACTGTCTAGGCCTTCATCAGTCATTTGTCTTTATGGCTCGCTATGATTAAACTTTGACTCTACCCGCCATACCTTCAGCCAAGTGTAAAGGAAACAGCTTTGGCTGTCTTTAGCTTGAAGAGCGATCGATGGTGTGTATGAAGGAACTCGATAGCATGAAAGAGTCTAACTGGCGAAAGCGTCGGTTCCCCTTGGGGTTGCTACATGTCCACTTAACCACCGACTAGGCAAACTTCTCAGTAAAACAATAAAGGCCAAATGGACAACTCGTAGATCAGTATTAAGATGGTCTGCGTATTACCTACTTCGTACTGGCTGGATGAGATCTGCAGAGGAGGCTGGTTTAGTATAACCATTTGTATCCCACCAACAATTTAA
Source organism: Liolophura sinensis (assembly GCF_032854445.1). Lineage (NCBI taxonomy): Eukaryota > Metazoa > Mollusca > Polyplacophora > Chitonida > Chitonidae > Liolophura > Liolophura sinensis. Next base: position 52,793,655 of record NC_088302.1, on the reverse strand, counting down.
CCGTCGACAATTCAGCCAAGGAACATTGACCTTACACACAGATGGTATTGAGAAAATGTCAAGTATTTTGGGGGGAGTGGACTTAGATTTGAGGAGAGAATATAACGGAGCCTTCTCTTAGACAAGCTTGTACTAAGCAGAAAAGAAAACTTTGGTAGTATAAAATTTTCCAATTCAGATAACTGAGATGCATGGCATAGTACTTTTGCGAGACTTACAAAACATTATATTTATCTTTATCCAGTCCCATCGTTTTAAAGTACATGATATTAATGTTTAGCCTTCACACAACTGATAACGTTTTTTTTCGTGGAAAATGGATCACATATATACACTTACATGCATAGTGCTTAAGGTGTTAACCAATTTGAAATTCATTGTTGAAAATCAAAAATGAGTGATTATGGCTTTAACTCCACTTCGGCAGTAGACGTTTTGCAAACATATCGTGGCGATCAGTATTTTGGAATTATCAAGTCTAATCATTAAGAATTAAAGTTTTGTTGTAATATGCGTATTATCACAAGTACATATGTAGAAAGAAGGATGAACAACCGCTTCATTCCGTTATTCATCTGCCTTCTCCAGTGTGTATCGATTGATACATTCACTCACGGAAACAACCAATCTTAGGTTGTTAAGGGTATTTCTATTTTTAAACGAGCGCGTCCCGATTTATTCTGGTAAAATTATAGAGGAACTGACTGATCGTCATTTACAGACGAATCACTATTTCCCACAATTCTTCAGTATGACGTTTTGTATTTTTAGTAACATTGCATGCTCTAGTGGGCTAGTCAGACTGGAGGGAGTGAAGACACGCCATCGGCTATATCTCGCAATGACGTTCTCCTTTTATGTACTTCTGAAAAAATCTAATGCTAGATCGTAAAACGGCAAATAGACTACCTGCTTTGCCTGTAGATTCTGGTGTAAAGAACCCATTTGACTGATCTTCCTACCAGAACACATGACACCACTTGAAAGCTGATGGTTGACAATTAAAAAAAAGACATTATACCGATCCACCAGCCAGATTCAACCAAGAAATACTGGAACCCCCATTATAATACATGGCTCATATAATCCACGACTAAAAACCTTGCCAGAGTTTAGATTTATTTATTCATTTTGACATATACAGTTTTGTGCTATAAATCAGAGACGTGAGACCTGAAAGTATTTATGATTTTACATTCCGGTTTGTCTCTTATTGTGTTAAGGCATATGTTGGCTTATGATAGAGTTATCAAGGCGCTCGTTCCATTACCGTTCTGACTGAATCACCACGTGACATGTCATGTTTGCCATTCGTTAAGGTTTAATCGTAAATCAAGATGGCCTGAAAGACAGGGAAAAGTTCCGGCTGAGCAGAGTGTAAAGCGAGTCTATTCTAGAAGCCCGTCTCCCAGTTTGTAATCAGCTTAGCGATATTGATATAACTCCAACTAAAAGCCGGAGAGTTTCTTGGACTGCAGTAAAATGTCATCAATTTGGATTACTGGGTTTTGGTGGCTGAAGGCGAGAAATAATGACCAATTTTATGCCTTTTATCCCTCAACTCCATTTGGACAGCTTCTAGGTGAGCATAGTGCCGTGACTGCCAGGCTATGGCTCTATATCCAATAGCGACTGAATTGATGGCAGGGCGTTCGGATCGTCAGTTGGCAAGGATCGGGCTGGTAAAGAAAGCCTGACGTGCAGAAGAACGGCCCACAAATGCGAGTGCCGGTCTTTCTCTATTTCCTCCATCGATCTACAGGCGTAATGGGAAAATGACACAGCGCCCTACTATTTTCTCCTTAATTCGTATCATCCAGTCACTCGTGCCTGGCGTCTGACAAGCGTTCTATTTCACTGAAACATTTGACATCGATCAGACGGCGGTATATGATCAGCTGGAGCTTGCATTATATCGTATATAAGCTTACCATTTGTTCTCTCATCTTTCCCCTAATTCGATCAGTACCTACATGGCGCAAAAATTACACTTACAAATTTCGACTAGAGATATTACGTGAGGGACTTGTATGGATGTCTCGGATGTGGTTTTCTACTTTTTTGTGAGTACTTGACTATTTGCCCGACAAAAGCACACGAGGATAACCATCTTGTGACTCGACCAACTGTCTATAGGGCGTATAGTCAGGCCAATAACAAAATCACTAATGAAACTTTTTTGCCCACAAGACGAGGTTGTATGTTCCGTTATATGGTAATTACTAGTTATGAGATTGAATACAAATGATGAAAGAAATTTGTGCAATACTTGCAAAACTAGAAAAACAAGTAAAAAAATTATAAGGAACGAACTTTCATTTAGTGAAACAACTCAAAATATCCGTATAAAGAAGAACCGCTTACTTTCATTGTTAGCTAATGTTAATTATGCCCAAGTACACTGGAATTCATAGCTCATCAGTATTAGGACGGATAGGAATTGTTTGTACATACCTCAAACATCCGTAAAAACATTTAGCATTTTGGGACAGAATCCTTAGGTGTGGAATTTTCTCTTCGTACTTGGAGGCCCAAACAATACCTATAAGAAATCTTTTAGCAGTATGAGCCAGATCCCTCAGATCTGGAATATTCTGTTCACACGTACCTGAAGGCCCAAACAATACCCATAAAATGCTCTTAGAATTATGGACCAGATCCATCAGATCTGGAATATTCTGTTCACACGTACTTGAAGGCCCAAACAATACCCATAAAATGCTCTTAGAATTATGGACCAGATCCCTCAAATCTGGAATAGTCTGTTCACACGTACCTGAAGGCCCAAACAATACCCATAAAATGCTCTTAGAATTATGGACCAGATCCCTCAGATCTGGAATATTCTGTTCACACGTACTTGAAGGCCCAAACAATACCCATAAAATGCTCTTAGAATTATGAACCAGATAACTCAAATCTGGAATAGTCTGTTCACACGTACTTGAAGGCCCAAACAATACCCATAAAATGCTCTTAGAATTATGGACCAGATCCCTCAAATCTGGAATAGTCTGTTCACACGTACTTGAAGGCCCAAACAATACCCATAAAATACTCTTAGAATTATGGACCAGATCCCTCAAATCTGGAATAGTCTGTTCACACGTACTTGAAGGCCCAAACAATACCCATAAAATGCTCTTAGAATTATGGACCAGATCCATCAGATCTGGAATAGTCTGTTCACACGTACCTGAAGGCCCAAACAATACCCATAAAATGCTCTTAGAATTATGGACCAGATCCCTCAGATCTGGAATATTCTGTTCACACGTACCTGAAGGCCCAAGCAATACCCATAAAATACTCTTAGAATTATGAACCAGATCCCTCAAATCTGGAATAGTCTGTTCACACGTACTTGAAGGCCCAAACAATACCCATAAAATGCTCTTAGAATTATGGACCAGATCCCTCAGATCTGGAATATTCTGTTCACACGTACTTGAAGGCCCAAACAATACCCATAAAATGCTCTTAGAATTATGGACCAGATCCCTCAAATCTGGAATAGTCTATTCACACGTACTTGAAGGCCCAAACAATACCCATAAAATGCTCTTAGAATTATGGGACAGATCCCTCAAATCTGGAATAGTCTGTTCACACGTACTTGAAGGCCCAAACAATACCCATAAAATGCTCTTAGAATTATGGACCAGATCCATCAGATCTGGAATAGTCTGTTCACACGTACTTGAAGGCCCAAACAATACCCATAAAATGCTCTTAGAATTATGGACCAGATCCCTCAAATCTGGAATAGTCTGTTCACACGTTACCTGAAGGCCCAAACAATACCCATAAAATGCTCTTAGAATTATGGACCAGATCCCTCAAATCTTGAATAGTCTGTTCACACGTACTTGAAGGCCCAAACAATACCCATAAATGCTCTTAGAATTATGGACCAGATCCATCAGATCTGAATAGTCCTGTTCACACGTACTTGAAGGCCCAACAATACCCATAAAATACTCTTAGAATTATGAACCAGATCCATCAGATCTGGAATATTCTGTTCACACGTACCTGAAGGCCCCAAACAATACCCATAAAATGCTCTTAGAATTATGAACCAGATCCATCAGATCTGGAATAGTCTGTTCACACGTACCTGAAGCCCAAACAATACCCATTAAATGCTCTTAGAATTATGAACCAGATCCATCAGATCTGGAATATTCTGTTCACACGTACCTGAAGGCCCAAACAATACCCATAAAATGCTCTTAGAATTATGAACCAGATCCATCAGATCTGGAATATTCTGTTCACACGTACCTGAAGGCCCAAACAATACCCATAAAATGCTCTTAGAATTATGGACCAGATCCCTCAAATCTGGAATATTCTGTTCACACGTACCTGAAGGCCCAAACAATACCCATAAAATGCTCTTAGAATTATGAACCAGATCCCTCAGATCTGGAATAGTCTGTTCACACGTACTTGAAGGCCCAAACAATACCCATTAAATACTCTTAGAATTATGAACCAGATCCCTCAGATCTGGAATATTCTGTTCACACGTACCTGAAGGCCCAAACAATACCCATAAAATGCTCTTAGAATTATGGACCAGATCCCTCAGATCTGGAATATTCTGTTCACACGTACCTGAAGGCCCAAACAATACCCATAAAATGCTCTTAGAATTATGAACCAGATCACTCAGATCTGGAATATTCTGTTCACACGTATCTGAAGGCCCAAACAATACCCATTAAATGCTCTTAGAATTATGAACCAGATCCCTCAGATCTGGAATATTCTGTTCACACGTACCTGAAGGCCCAAGCAATACCCATTAAATATTCTTAGAATTATGAACCACATCCCTCAGGTCTGGAATATTCTGTTCACACGTACCTGAAGGCCCAAGCAATACCCATTAAATATTCTTAGAATTATGAACCAGATCCCTCAGATCTGGAATAGTCTGTTCACACGTACCTGAAGGCCCAAACAATACCCATTAAATATTCTTAGAATTATGAACCACATCCCTCAGGTCTGGAGTATTCTGTTCACACGTATTTAGATACCCAAACAATACCTGTAAAGAAATGAACAACTTGAAAGTATGGGCCAGAACCTTCAGGTCTGGCCTGCTCTGTTCAAACGTACTCGGAAGTCCAAACTATGCCAGGAGCCCATTATCATTATGAGCCGACCTTCTGCTTTGAAATTGACGGATCACATGCATTTGGAAACCCAAACAATACCCGTAAAGAAATGAACTCATTAACATTATAAGCCGATCTTCTGCTTTGAAATTGACAGATCACATGCAGTTGGATGCCCAAACAATACCAATAAAGAAAGGAACTCTTTGGTATTATACGCCGATCTTCTGCTTTGAAATTGAAATTGAAATTTGAATTGGAAGACCAAATAATACCTTTGCAGACATGAACCCCTTTAAGCGTATGTAACACCCGTGTAACAATCAGCTCCAATAGTCTATAGGCCATTCATGGTGGAAGTGTATGTAATACCCGTATAACGATCAGCCCCAATGCTTTATAAGCCAGAGTCATGTGCCAGTACTATTGTGCTCCAAAAGTCTCATGTTACTCGTGTTTGGAATCTAGTAATCATATATGTATATATATTATTATATGCCTGTTTTCCATATCAGAAAGGGGGTCGGTTATTAGACAGCTGAACACCACACACGTGATAATACTGCCATATATAGAGAGTTCGTATCGCTGGCATTATACAATAATACAGTGATATCAGGTATCGTCTGTTTGGCATACCTGGAGTGAAGGGTGCAAATCGCCACCAGCTAAACACAACATCCCATATCTCGTCAAGCAAATGCCATGAAGATTACACGCTCAGGACCAACAAAACTGAGCTTAACATATAGTGCACGACATGCACTGAAACTCTAGCCCTCTTATCAAACACATCAGAAATGATCACCGTAGCGCCTTTCCGCCATTATAAGAACTGCTAATATACACCATCACTATCCAAGAACATATGTCAACACTGAGATAATAACAAATTCCTATTAAATCTAACCGGTTTCTTTATTGAAACATTGATTTAGCCATCACCAGTTTACTCCCAAAAAATCAAATCTGCAATGATTTGTAGTACTGTTTGTGTAGCTCTCGATGTGAAGAAAATGTATTTTAGACTTGCACAATTTGATACTCATATAAAACGTAAATACACAAAGATGATGTATGTAAGATGCCTGGCTATACTTATTTTTAGATAGAAGCCTTCCAACTCAAAATACCTACATTAATTTAGTATTCTTATCATACAGCATAATCAAAACCAAACTAAAAGATGCATGGAGATAGACTTTGGCTACATGTATACCAATGCATTTGCATCAAAGTGACGAATGTGTAGGTATTGTCTAGTAGCAACTCTACAACAAAAGGCTCTCCTCGCCTGGACAGTTCCAGTACAAGCTCAACCACTGCTTTCAACACCTGTCCGGCCAATCAATTTTCCACCCGCACAATAACTTTTCATACGGGAACTCTTAAACAAACTGGTTTTTTCTTTTTCTTTTTTTGTATTTTTTTTTTTAATTTTTACTGCACACCAAGTCGCACGATTCTTATATTGTAAAGATGGCTAAAGTAGGAAGTGGTTGTGAGTTTCCCGCGGGTTCTGGCCGGTTCCTCCCATCATAATGCTGACCGACGTCGTGTTAGTGAAACATTCTAACGCTAATCAAATATATGAATAAATAAATAAATATGTCTCGTCTGGGATGCAAATTTGCAAAACAGCTGTTTAATGAATAAAACGTAAACCTGTACGCGTATTGTATTAAAATGAAGCCATTTATATTTTTACGTCATCCTCTGGGCGTATAATATCAATATCAGTTCAGAAATTGTATACCATGTTGAAATAAAAACAATGTATCTCAGAGCAATTTTAACTGAAACACAGGTCATATCCAGTTACACGCTGAATTACGGCTGTGCTAACCGAAACCGCGTTGCTGATGAAGTAATGAACTTTACATGGGATGGCAGGCTTGAGGTTCACACTAACCTCATTCATCACTCGAACGACACCGACGAGTAACAAGGTCTCGTCAGTAACCCTTGACTGTAGCCGACGAACCCAACGAGAGGCGGAAGCGTAGAAGATGACCCTTCAGTCAGTCCCGCTGGACTAGAGCCTGAGCGGACAACTAGAGCCTGACCCTCCAGGCACTGCAATTCCAGCCAGTAATCTCACGGATAAGTGGCCAATGGGCACTTAATGAGTGACCCACGTGGGATCGAGCTTTAATAAAAATTACGGGATTTATATGAATCAATTATATGCGTCATAACGCGGAGGGTCACAACTGCAGACGGTCTTTTCCAGGAGGTCAAGTGACAACTGAAATTGCTCCGCTGTTGACGGACGACAGGGAGTAAGATTGTAAACCGAGGGGCAGATGGTAGTTGGAAGCCATCAATCACCTTACTGGTTGACTCTTCTCAAAAATTCAAACGTATTTTGAGCAGAAGTTACTGGGTGGCTCACGCTAATCCAAGGACACTATCAAAATCGGAACTAAACACCCATGAGAGTTAATCTGCCGGATGTGTCTTTGGCAAAACCTTCCGCTCAGATGGCAGAGCCTGTACTCGTTATGGTAATAAGTTGTCGTTTTCTGAAACATCTTCAATTCACCAGATTACGCCATTTCTTGCATAACGTAGAAAGTGATAGCCCTGATCGAATGGCCAATGTCTTGTTATTTTAATGCCCTAGCGTATTTCTAAACGAAGCGAAACCATATACTGTCGTTTGCCAGACATCTAATGAAGCAATTCCGTATTCCAAACATACTGAGGTGGCCGCAAGCATATAGTGTATTTATTTTGGTGCGCATGTCCACTGCTTTATATACTGGTGGCGAGTGGACTAGCACAACCCAGGAATCTCTCAAAAATGCGGCCATCTCATGACGGTAGTACGTGGTCAGGTATGACCAGCAAACTGTGGTTGGTCTTGGGTTTCAGCATAACGCTGATCACTGTCGTATAAGTGAAATATCCTGTATATTGTGCGCTCTAAAACTCCAATCAATTAATACACTAGTTTGGCGTAATGACCTAGGAGCCTCCCACCAATGCGGTCGTTGTGAGTCCAAGTCTAGTTCATACTGGCTTTCTCTCCGGCCGTACCTGGGAAGGTCTGCCAGTAACCTGTGGATGGTCGTAGGTTTCCCCCGGGCTCTGCTCAGTTTCCTCCCACCATAATGCTGGCCCCTTTCGTATACGTGAAATGTAGTGTACGGCATAAAACACCAATCAAATAAATAAATAAATAAATAAATAAATCCTTATAGTGGGGACTCCTTCGAAGAAAACAATGGTCGAGTGAGCTTGGACCCAATTCGCTACTGAGTGAGGAAAGAGCACGTGTTTGAATCCGGGTGCCGCTGTTGCTGGTCAGATTGTAGACTTTACCCTACGCGGCTTGTTTAATACCTGGTGAGGTGTTGAGGTTTCCACCCAGCTCTACAAGGTGTCTTTCAGCCATAAATCCAACACCTGTTGCCTGGGTGAAATATTTGTGAGCACACATTGACATTGTTCAATGCAAGGATGTTATCTCTTTAATACGTTACTACTTTAGAAATTACTTCATATATTGATAAAGCATGCAAAAGGGAACTGCAGTAGATTTATACTCTAATTTGTCTTACAAAATAATCAATAGAAAATAAGTAAAACAAGTGTTAGTATTGTGAAACGGTTTGGTAGACAGCTTAACGTCTAAAATAGTGCTACTGCTCTAAACTGTAGTCTCTGCAGACACGATGTTAATGTAACTCTTTGCTTATCTGCAGTCAGGTTTCATGACTGTTCAATTACGTCCTTTGAAGCTATTTTGCCCACCTCAGTTAAGCTGTTGTACGTGGCAATTAACCCACTAATCGTTCTGTGCCCGATTTATGTCAATTACGGACCATCGCAGCCAGGACGTACGTTGGTTGACCCTAATCTTAGATGTCGGCTCTAGAACATATTTAATTCATAAGGTAAGGAGTGAGCATTGGTGGCAACTGGTACAGGTTATTCCCTGAGGGAGAGCCTGGCAGCCAAGGATTCGCCATTCTCCACCTGAATTGGACCTATTTATTCATAACTTTGTGATTATCCCCCTTGATAGACTTAATCAAGCTACCTACTTAAAGCAGAGTCCACGCTTGCTTGAGTATGCTGTTGTAATTCCTCTAGACAATTAACAAATGCGGGACAGGTGGGAATCCTGACAAATAGCATCCAAATAGAAAACGTGGGCATATACCTGCCATTGGCAAACTGAAACAGAGTTAAGTAACTTGGAATGACAAAATGAGAAAGAGTTAGGTAAGTAAGAATGACAAAACGAGACAGATGTAGTACCCTGGAATGGCACGAAGTGACAGGATGATAGGTAAACATGACTGATGAGATGACACAGACATATGTAGATGGAATTGAGAAGATCAGACAGATAAAGATACCCTTGATTGACAAGCAATGATTGGGCACTCAGGCGATTGACAGGCAATGAATGGACGCTCAGGCGATTGACAGGCAATGAATGGACGCTCAGACGATTGACAGGCAATGATTGGACGTCCAGGTTTGTCAGGCCGACACAGATGGTTATCAATGATTGGCATTGAGATACACAGACTACGAGCATTTTGCTTATGATTACCTGTGACGAGCAGAGAAAGACAGGCCCCCGGATTGTCAGACAGACATCGGTAGTTACCAATAATTTGCACTGAGATGCATAGACGCTGAAAATTGTCAGCCATACAGGCATGATTACCCGTGACGGGCAGCGAAACCAAGTTAGATCCCCAGAATTGTCAGACAGACACAGGTAGCTGCCAATGATTGACACTGAGATGCACAGACGCTGAAAATTATCAGCCATACAGATGTGATTACCTGTGACGGGCAGAGAAACCAAGACAGACCCCTAGGATTGTCAGACAGACCTCGGTAGTTACCAATAATTGGCACTGAGATGCACAGACGCGGAAAATTGTCAGCCATACAGATATGATTACCCGTGACGGGCAGAGAAACCAAGACATACCCCTAGGATTGTCAGACAGACACCGGTAGTTACCAATAATTGGCACTGAAATGCACAGAGGCTGAAAATTGTCAGCCATGCAGATTTGATTACCTGTGACGGGCAGAGAAACCAAGACAGACCCCTAGGATTGTCAGACAGGCACAGGTAGTTAGCACTGATTGACAAGGACAGACCCAGATAAAATGTGAGTGTCAAATCTGACATTCGTCTACCATTCCTTTACAATAAAGGTATGTTCCAAGTTGATAATCTCGGGTTCATTTCCAAAACAACCTAAAACAGTTATAAGGAATATGTACTAAATAATGCATGAGGCTAAATAAAGTTGGTAACTGGTTAAGTAGGGAAGCACTTAATGATAAATAGTATTGAATGATACACGGAAGACAATCGACATACTATTCTTGATATCCCATTTCAAATTCAAACTAGTAGTGCGCGAAAGTGTGACTGATCATAACAGCATCATGTGCCTTAATAAATAGGAATCCTTATAGATCCCTTAATTCTAGATAAAACGGAGAAAGATAGAACTATGACACATATGGAGCAGATTGCCAAGGGCCTTGAAAGCTCCTGCGCATACTGACCAGCCAGAGTGTTTAACCCGTTATAAAGTATAAGAAACTTGGAAAGAAAGTATCCTGGACACACTAGTTTCTTATTAGTAATAATTAAAAACGCTGATGATCACAGACAAAGACAGGCATTCGGAGTCGTTTCTTAGCGATAAAACAAGTTGCACAGTGAATGGTTATAACAGACATTCACAGATACACGCACAGGCAACGCTAAACAATAATCTTTGTTCAGGGCACACAAAGTCAGGTAGTTAAAAAACAGAAGCACGATGCAAAAGGGCAAATTCATCATGGATAGCCGTATTTTGGTAGCATTAGCAAAATGACGACAACGGCCTTATCCGGTGATGACGAGACCAACTGGAGCCATGAACCCAAGGTACGCTATTTGAGAGTACATAAACCAGTGATTGTGCGTGCAAAATCTCTATTACGGCGGACTCACTCCAGAGTTGTGCAATCACAGCCATACTGGTGCCCCATTAGGCCAAGAACTCAAAGTTGCCCTTTTTCCGCTGTACAGAGACTTATCTGGCTAAAGAACACGCGGGACCGATCTACCACTTATGATTAACATTGTCCATCATATTGATTAGATTGTGTTACGTAATATCCGGGTGTCCTTTTCAGTTTTGGACAACTTCGTTTATATCAAGGAGACGGGAATGGTTTACAGTCGTTTATGACAGGTATCTTTTGTGGTTATCTCTAGACGATGTCCACTTTCATCCAGCAAGAATCCTGGGCACCGTCGTATAACACAAATATACATTTGAGTATTTACAACTGAGCAACCGACATTTGTTTATTCAAGTTTTTGTGGATTTTTTTAAACTCCATCACATAGAATTGAATAACTCACGTTTAGTTTTTCTGGCTTTGGTGGACTTTTAACTCACTATCATTTTTACCCTATAAAAACTTCGACCATAGATGAAAAATGACTGAAGAATGGTTTCCATGAGATTCTCTTGTCTTATTTCATCCAGGCTTTCCTCTTCAAACATAAAGAATCATGCAATGTGTCAAACGTTGTTCTTAAATGAAGACAAATTACCCGTTAAAAACAGGTAAGAAAAATGAAACGATCTACTTCATAAATCATGAACGCCTTATGGTGTTCGTCAGTCATATAAGGCTATAGCAGCCACTTAACAAGAAAATACAATCATCTTTCTTGCCACTCAATCACATGGTTTCCCTTCCTTTCACATGGTTTTCGCACAGTTTTATCAAATATATCTTCAATTATGCTTCACTTTGGTCACAGGCAGTTACAACATTATTAAAAGTACGTGGGTGTTAGCGTGACAATATCTGCCTTGGTATGAACACAACGTATTATCATAGGTCAATACAGTATACAGCTCAAAGCATTAGACGCCGTACAGTGTATAAATAGAAGTGTTCGTGACTGACCCCAATCAATCGACAAATTGTCCCGAACAATAGTCTTATTCGCACCAGCATGAGTGCCTCTCGCTGCCTACGACCGACAACAGCATCCCCTTCGAAGATGATGGGCCCGAAGTTCCTGCTGAAAATGCATCATACCGTGACCCCCAGACGGTGTTCGCGGACTTGGGCATTCATAAATAAGGCAAACATGACAGAATCGATTGCAGGTAGGGTTTAGGGGGAGCTCTAGGTAATGCCGGTCTCCGGGGCAGATTAATCGCATTCAGAGCTTAGCGTTAACAATCTACTACATTGTTTCCATGGCTCCCACCACAATAGGTATATAGGCTGCAATACGATTATAGTTCTTCATCAACAGTTTAACCAGGGACAAATGTGTACTCCAGTAATGCTTCACATATCTCATACAATTGGTCATCTCACTGGAACTGCATTTCCTTCCAAAGAAAAATATTGGCAATATGAATCCACCGTCATTCCACAGGCCATGAAACTTTTAAGGTCACGCCCTTTATCCATCAGTGTAGAGTCTGGTGGGACACGAGATCACGTAAAGTGTCAGCTTTAAAGGCAATGAGATACAGTCTCCTGAAAGCACTAGTCCCCTGAAGGCACTAGTAGATTGTCAGAAATCACTGGGTCTATCACGGATTGCACATGTTAACTGCTGTGTGTTATCATGTTACATGCCACCAAATTGAACGAACCGTTATGTAGGCTACATGATCTGACTTTAATCGCCTTACAGAGGCGGTATTCCTATCATTTCGTCCCCACAGAGAAAGTACGTAATTACATGGCGCCTCAGTTACAAGGGACATGCTGTAGAGCCGAGGGTTGTTGTTGTTATTAGCACTTGTGACACTTATACACCGTTCTTGTAGATATATTGCTTTGCAATACGTTTTAGGTTTCGTAATAAGGACATTCTTACGATCAGAAATGGCGAATGTACTTTCCGTTCCACAAGCCTGTCATTGCATTGTATCAGGTTATTGTGGCTTTCTGTTACGCAACTCGTTAATAATTTCCTACTCATTCATACGACACTTTGACAAAAGAAACGTGAGCCTCTGTCATTACATCGTCATTTACAGGAAGGGCTCGCTCAGTAGATGAGTGCCACAGCTGGTGAACAGATGATTACTCGAAAACAAATATCTTGAAATGAATGAAAAAAACTGAACAGAAGTCTAAATAATAAAGATAATCTCTTGTGAAAGAGAGCCCTGCTCCGCTATGTTTTTATTTATCTTATAATCATAGACAGGAACTATCGAGTGTCGGACAGCCATTCCGCCCAACCCCACACCCATTGCTCTCTATACCGAGAGTGTTGGTAAGTCCACACGCAAAAAGGATCTGTTCCATTCTTGCATACCTCAGCAGGCCGTTAACGCCGTGTGTGTATTAACAGAGTTATATAGTTTGTCCATTATGTACCCATTCTTGGCGCAGTAGTTCCCATGGATACAGTCAATTGACAGTTGGAAGTCTGTCAACGACGGATCCCCATATCTATACACAAAGCTCGGTAATCTCTTTTACATTTAATCATGGTATCCCTGAATACGGATAAAGAGGCGTGCGTGTACCAAGTCCTGCATGGCTGCTTCACTGCGAAAAGGCATCCACGTAAAGGCTCTGGCACAAAGTGTATGCAATCGACTATTAAAAATTGTCTCTCTTGATGCCAGTGATTGTAAGATAGAAAATTAACGTTTCTGGAAAGACAGAAGAAATCGTTCACTGGAAGATGTGAAATTCTGCAGGTTAAGCCTTCTCGAACTGTGTAACGCTGTAACATACAGAAGACGTTTTGTATTATCAAGGTACACGTACATTTATAACAATGGTAATCTTGGCATTGGTGTGACTATAGACGTGGTGTGGTAGTAACAATCTTATACATGCATGTATAAAAAAAAACACTCAAAGGCAGTATTAAGCTAGCAACAGTAAACCTGAGTCAAAATCAAATATTATCGCAATTTTAATGAAAATGTAACGAAAAGTATATCATGTAAGACTATTAGGTGTGAGGCGAAAATAATTTTTATATATATATATATAATAAAAGTAATATTTCACTTATACGACGGTGGCCAGCATTATGGTGGGTGGAAACCGGGCAGAGCCCGGGGGAAACCCACGACCATCCGCAGGTTGCTGAGAGACCTTCCCACGTCCGGGCGAAAATAATTGAATTTTTAATGACGTCTAAAAAGTGCCACAGATATAATCTTTGAGTAGCATTCACTCAAGTCATGTTCAGCGATTTATAAACATGTGCATATCAAGATCACATTCTACGACCAAACCACTTCGTTTTTGAGATTGGCTTGATGGATGCGGGCCACCACATGATGGAAATTGTTTACGCAGAGGAGCGCATAGGTGTTGAAGCCTGTGCATTCTTCAGAATCCATTAAAACTAATATTGCCAAGGCCCAAGGGTTTTGCCACCGTCATACAAAAAGTAGCATATCCATTTATTAATTTGATATCTGAGATTGTCCAGGATTGCATTGTACTTAAAATAAATGCAAGTGTTAGTCATATTTCCTTCACCATGTGTACAGACTCCGAAGCTCTATGGGGTGACCTATATTTCAGAAAGGTATGTCATCTTAGTGCATGTTCTCTCAAGATACATTAACCCTTTTTTGATTTCATCTTCCTGGAAACAATGTTTGTTCTTGTGTTTAATTGTGTTTAATTAGAGTGTATTGGATATTGTAGTCGGTTAATTTACATAGTCAACACAATACTATGGAAATACAACGTTAATAACGAGTCTTTGTTTTTTATATGTTCAGCTCCCATGAATATTGAAATATGTGTCTGGCTCTGGTCGCCTTTGAGCTATTACCCCCACTCTTCCAACTGAAGAGTGTACCCGATATGGCCGTTCCAAATTGATGTCGACACATGTGAATTTGGCTCTGAAGGAGTTTCAGTGCAAACCAACGTATTTGCATTATTGGCTCATCTTTACTATTAATGTATATGGAAATCTCCAACGTTGTTACGTTCTGGTTATTCAACCTACTAGACAAGGCTCATCCATAACAAGACGAGGCCATATCAGCGTGGGCAAACAGGGGTTATTTGCATAAGTATCATATCAAATGTTCCTTAGCCAGAGAGCTGTCTATTCTGACATTTTCCTCTAGCCTTGTGTTCCTCCTTAACGGATACATTGTAACATATTTCTTACTTGGTAATCAACACTTAGCCTATTTTCTTCACCTTTCACACATTGTCAAATTATAGATTTGATCCCGAAAATTAGATTATGTCTTTCTTAGTTAAATAATGATAATTACACCGTCCAAAATAATAATAATAGCTCAACAATCAACAGAATGCAAATTTGTGAAAATTCAAAAACATTTCGTGTCAAAGTCTTAGTCAGTGTGATATTTTGTGTTTGAAAAGATTGCAAAATATGGCTGTCCAGTTTGGCTTTATTTCAATAGCATATAACGCGGTACATAACAGGTATTTCTCTTAAAATCACAAGGATAAATGTACAAGGAATGCAATTGTTTCACTTAGAATATTGTTTTATTTTTAAAGTTCACCATTATCTCGAAAGAGAAGTCAAATGGTCTTTCGATGCTAGAAACAGCAAAAGCAGAAATCATGCCTGTGTGTGAAACGAACAGCAGCCAGGATCCCATCCCCATTCCATATAGACCAAGGTTTTTAGAGCCTAAATTAATACTCTTAATCATTTAAAAAAAACCTGTGTATATACACAAATGAACAAAACCTATCACTTTCATTAGAATGCTGAAAACACTTTATATTTAATAACGGGATTTTATAGCATGTATTTTGTCACATTCAATCATTTTTTTATTTAATTACCATTATTATTGTAACGTTTGGCTTGCCATAGTAGAGCGTACATTGTTTATTTGTTCGATTTTCAAACATCTGATTGCTACAAAATAAAAGCGAGCCGAAGAGAAAATAACTGAAGATGATCCAGAACTAGATCAAAGTTTTAAATTCTATCAATGTGTCAAGATATGCATTGAGAAATATTTGAAACTCATTTGAACAGAGCTATCTCTTGCACAACCTGGAGGGGCGGGGAGGGGGCGGGGAGGGGGCGGGGAGGCTGATGGCTTGCCTATGGGGCAGATCATACTCAGCCGGGATACGCCCTCAGCATCCGATCACCAAACAGTGAGAACTGAACAAACAAATCGGCGGTGACCAACTGAGAAAAACGTAATTCATTCGCGCACAGGATATAGCGGAACTTGGTGGGCTCCTCACTAAAAGTGCATACCGACTTTCCCGTCTGACGGTGTTTCAGTGCAATCAGGTTGCGCGATAACAGCCAAGCTACAAGGGTTCATTGCTCGTGCTGCAGAATGGAATGTAGAAAATGTCACTTCTAGGCATTCAGTTGTCAGGAACGCCGCAGCGCAAAGGCCAGAGAAATGGTAAGCCAGTGGCGATGTTGTCCTAAACTTCGTGTAATGCTTCCATTTGTCCACCGGTGATTTACGTTGTGTATGTCCTGGATGGGAGACAGAGCGGTTTACTTTTGCCCCGCGGTCTAAATCAAGATGGACCAAACATCACATCCGCCAGACGTCATATCAAACTGCCACAAGTACAGAGCTAGACAAGATATCTTCCTCTCCATAAACATGACATGCAGGGGTATCAGTGGGGTATCATAACCAAGATAGATGTCGTGGGAGTGCCTTTCTAACACTGTTTTATATTCAGAGATTTACCTGTGAGCCAAATAAAGCTGTGTCTGAAATATGGTTGGAATAAAGCCTGTAGAAGTCTGGAATCCAGTTGTCTGGTTAAGGGTATGCGATATAAATAAGAGGACATGTGCTCCAAGTTTCCCAATATTATATTTGTTCTATTTTGAAGAATCTTGGTGTAGGAGGATGATGGCTGATGTACAGGATTAAACCTTATGTATAATGAGTACCTTCATTCACAAAATAATTACTACAAAAGCAGTGATTCATAATTTGAGGTTTTTATGTGAAAAAGTACACACTTTAGGTGACCTCAGACCATTCCGTTTGGATGGTCCACTTTTGCACAGTATTTAAAGCATGGTCTGTTATAAATACCTCGTTCAACAGTTGGTAACAGTGGAGGGCTGTTGATGCATTTTTCAACACAGACAAAACAGCCGGCTATGTTTATCCGTTACGTGTATTATTTATCGGGCCGTTCTAGTGTTTATGCAGATTAAGTCCGATTGTCTATACAACAGCTATACACAGTATCCATCAGGCCATTGTATAACATGACCATTACACTTTGATGTTGATAAACAACATGATAATCAGTTGGTTATCATTGGAGATCACAGACGTTATATTGAGGCTGGGATAGCCAGGTATATCAATGAAAAATATTGTACATGTATTATTAAAGTATAAGAAAAGTCAAAGAAAACTGAACAATAACTGGCTTGGTATATGAAAATAATAGCTCACATCTAACCACCATCCTTATGTACTGCTATCAAGTAGGTGTATTTAGAAATTATCCATTTCAAATATAAGAACTATGTGACGAGCGAGCACATATGTAAAGTACACGACGGCATTAGAGGGAAAAGCTTCATTGGTGGAAAGTTGTCAAGGATAGTCTTTAATGTGCATGTATATTCCAGTTAATTTAATTCACCACATAATGATTTTGAGCATATATTAAGCATATTATAATGGCCGTGTGGTACTCTTTCTAGTCTGTAAATGACTCTCTCGCATAAGGCAGTCAAATCTCAGCCTTGGAATATTTGATCTGTCTCTTCTCTTTTCTTGGATACACCCTAAGGACTCCTTCGTCGTCATATGACTGAAGAATCGTTAAGTACGACGTTAAACCTCAAGCACTCACTCACTCACTCTCTTTTCTTGGCCTTGGCATTAATAAGCTATTGTCAACGCTCGTAGTACTGTAATACACAGTGCTACGTAATGATACATAAGTCATGTTACACCCACCTTGTGACGGAATATTTTCCTGTAATGTCACAGCCCTTGTGATGTAATTACTCGTTATCACATAACACGAGGTAACAGGCCGTTGGCGTCGCTGTACATGACGTTCGCTTTGAGAGCACTGGTCTACCGCTAATATGGTTTACATAATCAGCTAGCTATGTGTGTGAAAATCGGTGCATTACATGTGGGTAAGATTGCCAATGACCGGTCAATAGCCTGTGGTTTACTTCAGGCACTATACTATGAAAATTATTTCAAACGGATATGTTCACGAAAGAATCAAACAAATATGTCGAGAATTCAATCTGTATGGATTAGTGTAAATTATAACTGTACATCACACGTACAATACTGTACATTCAAAGAAATACACACAAGTTAATGACAGAAAAACAATGAATCAAAGAAACTAAGTATTTAAAGGTCTATGCCTTATAGAAAACCCGTTGAAAAGGGTAAAAACAACAAAATATTTTGAAAGACAGGTTAGCTATAGTTTTAGGCTGTGTGTTTGTATTCAGGATTGGCATGCACTGACTGGTATTGTACCTTGGGGTTTCATTGGAAAATACGTAATTCAGCTATCTAGGATTCATTTTGATTGATAGACCAAAATAAACAATGAGGTTCTAAGAAGTAAGATATCGCTTAAACAACACTCATAACGATGACCATATGACATTTTATTGCGATGTCCCAGTTGGTTTTGGTGACTACGTCATCACGCTTGTGGGCGTCTGTGGGTTGATCTGGTAATAAAACCTGCGAGCCGTTTGTGTTATGACGACATGGGAATGGATTGTAAACATGCAAATTTGCCCATATGAAATCTTTCAGATTGTGTCATTCTATATTACAAAGCAAATTGGTACAGTTCACCACGGCCATAGGAATCGTCCAATATTTATTTCACTGCTTCAGAATGTACAAACCCTGAATGAAATCAAGACACGTCATTTTAAATAGATCTCCGTGACTGCTGGTCGGAGGAACACTCGTCTGACGACAGTTGTTTGCTTTGGCCCGAATAGCCTTCGACGTAGTCTGCCATTTAAACATTGGTAAAGGACCTTAAATAGACCATCATTTTGAACAGTGTTTGCACCGTACGTCCCAAAGAGATGGTAACCAGCAGATTGTGGCAACAGCTTACGTCCACACTGCAACTCCATTTTAGCCAGTGTCGATATAGACTGAGTAATAGGGGTCTATTGGCTCGCGATCGTTCACCATGGCCTATCTGAAAATGAAGTACATTACGGTTTCCTTGGTATGTTGACTCAACTAATTGTACAATTCATCTTCAAAGCCTACGCGACGGCTATGTCTACTACATAAATGCAATGGTAAGAGGACTACTTTTGTTTTGTTTTCGAAAGAGGTAGGGTATGTGTTCTACTTCAGCTTCGCTGTAACGTGTTTAATGAAAAGAGACAGGGGTGAGTAAAATTGTTAAGGTTAACTTTAGTCCATTGCATTTGTACACTGGGCCCTTGTTGTACTGAATGAACCCGCTTTGCAATGTGATTGTCTTTACATTTCAAAGCTCTCGTCTTGTTTGTACAGCGATATAGGCTTTTCAAGTGGACCTGTGCCTAAATACTTTTACCATGATATGTTCATCGCCATATCTAATTATATGAAAACTATACAGGAGACAAATCTGGTACAACACGATAGCAGTATATTAACAAAGCAACACAGACTCAACTTTACGACGACCATAAAAAATTATGAATATATGGAAAGCTTATTGTATGGACGTAATTATAACAGCTTATTATCAGTTTGTAGTGGTAATTGGTTTTTCGTCTCCCATTCCTCGAAAGTGATATTGCACGGGGTAGATCTAAGCAAAGGTCTCCAAACTCCCTGAGGATATACATAAGAGCGTTAAGACACTAAATTTCTGGAGACTGATAAACGTCTGCCAAGTGGTCCCCGGGGCACTGACGGACCGTGTGGTCCTGGTAGTTGAACGCGATAAGACGACGGACAAGTGGGGAAATTAGCCAAGAGAAACCAACAGCCATGAGTGAAAAGTAGATTTTTCGCAGAGGTATAGTACAGGCATAAATATGTACACTTAACGAGACGTTAACTCAGTGACACAGCAGTGTGATGGCTGGCAAATGGTCACAGTTTTTAATCAATGACTTTTGACGTAGACTGAAATCATCACATGTTACTCAGCATCTAATCTGGCAGTTGATGGGTTTCTACCAGCTTGTGCCAAGTTCTTCTAGGCCCTTTACTAAATCGCATTATTGGAAAAAGTTTTGTCACATCCTTTCAACTGCAGATAGTTCGCCCCACTGGATATGGTTCAAGTATTAAAATTTGGTTACTTTCTTTGATCGGGAATCGCTCTACTTGGAGTTGGTCAAACAGTCTCAGTTCAGATAGTTCAAGAATGTTCCTCCAAAGTCAGACTGGACGCCATACATCTTCTACTGATATAGATCGTTAATCACCCAGATCAAGTCATGTGACCTAGCCAAATAAACAGGCCTGGGTCCGTTTGACTGTTCGACCCACGTTAATAGAGAGCAACTTATCGGTAAGAAAGAGGATTTAATAAAGATAGGTCTACTTTATTGTCTAAGATGGATTCATCATCCATGGCACGTTTTTCTTAATGAAAGTGGAAAGTGATAGGGCACAGTGGCCTAGTGCTGGTGACCTGTACCGGCAATGTCGACGACTGGTCCGTCAGAATGCCCTTCGCTGCGGGACAGGAATGGTTAATATCTAATATTGTCTGTGGCTCTCTCATCCTCCGACGTCTATAAGATTACCTGACAAACTCTGAAATATCTGAACGATTGGTAGATCAATTACCATCTCAGTAGTACTGGAGTCACGTTGTAAACATCTACACGTGCTGACGACCAGGAGCCGGGCGGAAGGGATAGGGGAGGTTTGTAATTATGTCTGTCAGGAAGTCTTCGGGATTGTGAAGGATTTGTACTGCAACTGTAACCACTGTTCTTAAATCTACTAACTCTTTTCCGGTTGTCTACTGCAAAAAACTGTTCACTGTTTGGAAGTCTGGTAAGGTATCACTTTTACAAAGGAAAGTTACAGTAACTACTGTTTCTAAACCAAGTATACACTGACTCTAGTCACCATAAATGTAACTGTCTGGAAAACTGATGTCGTAAGCTATTTCACTCCAAAATATGTAGTCGTTTTTTGAAAAAAACTGCTGATGTTTAATTGTGAAACACACAGAGTCAACCGTATGAGGATTTTCAATAACTCGAAATGTCCCACCGAAGAACTAGTTAGACCTTGAAATGCCCCACCGAAGAACTAGTTAGACTCTGAAATGTCCCACCGAAGAACTAGTTAGACTCTGAAATGTCCCACCGAAGAACTAGTTAGACCTTGAAATGCACATACCGTATCTCCACTTGGGATTTCTTTACTCTCTGAATTACTATTCCCCACATGGATTTAATTGAGAGAATTTCATAAACTATCCATATTAATTACCAGACATAACGAATATCTTTGAAATCTTTACACTAAAATCACTTATCACGTAGCCTACGTACTGAAAATAGAAACAAGACAACACTTAAACAACTTTAACTTTATGACCGTGTTACTGGCTATGTATTTAGGCTTGGAAGTGTTCAAAAGCAGAGGATAATACGCCTTTCGTCAACCGCATTTCATTCTGTCTTTGGATGTAATGTTTGGTTGTCAGTAAAAGTAAAACAAAAAATTCGATATTTTAACCCATTCCCACTGATCCCACGCCCGTTGTACGGCCTACGAGATGAAACTATTGCTTATACTTTAACAACAATAAATAAATATACATACGAATAAATCCATAAATAAGAGTAGTGCATTTGATCAGAAAGTGCTGATAAATGTATCTGACGAGTGTCGAGTAAACCTTTCCCTTCGAAAAAAGCATTTGTTTATTTTCAATACGTCATGTGAAATTGGCATTCCGGTAATGTAAGCATGCAGTTCAAGATGGGTGATTTGCACGTGAATGCTACTAAGCCACGACGCTGAACTTCACCGTGTCAAAGACTAATGATGACTGTGTGTCGTAAGGCACTGGAAATAAAAACCGTTCGATGCAGATAAATTTTAGATTCTGTAGCGCGTGTCTCGTCTTTCTATTTTTTCCATAATGATTTTTCACGGCCAGTATCACAAAAACACATTAACCATGCGTGACGAATACAACAGTTTAATGAATTTAACTTACGCGATACATTTGGGCTTCTCTTTGTAAGCAAGTACGGTTTGGTTGAGTGATTTATTTATTTTTTTATTTATTTTTTTATTTATTTATTTATTTAAGAATTTCATTGTTTTTTACGCCGTACTCAAGAATATTTCATTTATACGACATGCCGACATTATGTTGGTAGAAAAACGGGTAGAACCCGGGGGAAACCCACCGCCATCAGTAGGTTGCCGATGATATGGAAACTAAAATATTTTTGGTAGTACTTTTTATGAGGACAGACTAGTGTAACAGTTCCCTTTGATACGAAAGCTATTTTTCCCAAAGCAATATCAATTACCCAAGCTATCGCATACAACGTGTGGGTGTTTAAAAAACGGAGCCGTCAGAGACTTTTAGGCAAATGCCCACGTGTGTTTTACAGCATTTTTTCCGCGTGTTACATCATTAAGATATTGGGTCAAACTCGGCGACAAACCGAGGCAATTGGTTTTAAGTAGAGCTATGTCATTGCAAATATGCAGGCGCTTCCGTCGGTCCTGAGCTTGCTGACGTCAGCGTTTCCTCCCACCTGGCACGTTTAACCCGCTTTACACGCTCTTCCGCCGGAGACAAAAGCCTCAAGTTAACAAGAAACCTACGCATCAGTTTGAGAGCCCCTGTGCAGAATATAACTGATATGCAAATGGCTTCCTGTTTAAACGCGCTGATCGGTATTGCTGCACTAAATCCTCGTATATCACCTCGTTCAGTGTCGGACTATTCTCTATTTATGCTGTTTTTTATAATTCATTCATTATCCAGTAGGGAAAATAAAGCCAGTTGGTCTACCTAAAGTATGATCTTAAGCTTATCGATCTGGACACGTAGTCAGCAACAAAATACAGAAGCGATGTTATCCAGCGTGAAGTAAAGTTTTTATCAGGGCGACATTTAGAGAAATACAAACTAGCAAAGAAAAATATCACTAGCAAATGTAAAAAACATGGTTGTACGACATTTCTTTTCTGAAGTATATCTCAACATTAAGGTCCTTCGGTAAACCGTGTCACATATGTACACAGAATTGGGCCACATCAAATCTGGGAATAAAGGTCATCTGATCAGACTGAGAATTCATCAAAAGCGTTACAACTTTAGATGTTTACCTTTGTTAGATGGAAAAAAATCACGTACAGCTAGCATCTATATCCATTCGTTTGTGATCTATGTAAACTGAATTGTGATAATTCTGGGTAACGTTTTAGAGCACTCTCAATACCTGCAAATTAAAGTATCCCATGAATCTAAGCGACGATTGACCGCCCACTGATGCAAATCGACTAAATATAGACTGACAATGCATGCACTAATAAACGAGCCCTTGGCCAATGAGATCGCATGAGCAAACTAATAAATTTGGCGTATTTTTGCAAGTAGATGGACATTGAGATAGATCTGGTGATCTCTTCGAATTTGTTTTGTTTTTCCTAGAAAACTAATTTTTGTCGTGCAGGCCTTTCAGTAAGACGTAATGGTCGAATCAAAAATATAAATACAGAAATTTTAATTATCTTGGAAAGAGCTGGGAATTTTCAGGAAACAAAAAACACGGTCGTCGAAAAAATGTGATTAGTCCACATTTCCAAGGTCAGAAGAGCTGAGGAAGGCTATGAAACACGTGCCATTCAGAGAAACTCCCATCTGGACAATGTCAGTGTATGGCATAGACATGTAATGAGAGTGAGGCTTGGGAAAGAGCCGCAATGGGGATCTAAACTGCAAAATAACCAAGGTAAGATCTGGCGAGCTTTGGCACGGAATTGCCGGGGGCTGAGAAAAGTTTAGAATGATTATGTACATATAGATAGACAAATCGGTTAAATACTCTATCAATACATGCTAATCTCGTCTGTATCTCGACCAGTATCGAGCAATCCAGACGCCCTTTTCGGATGTTTAATTCGGCAAGGTTGAAACTTCGGCTTTGATACAGCGAGAAATGTGAAACCTAATTGTTCTCCCGTGTAAACAAGTCGACCCTCTGGCACAATCCCGGCTGCAAGCCCCACGACGAGTCCGCATTCAGTCAGCGTCAACGAACTGGAATATAAAAATGGTCTGCGTATGCCAATCACTGCTGTGTCGGGTTCAAGTGGGAGAGATCTGCCCCGATTGATATAGACTCCAAACCAGTTTAACTGTTAACCCATTCTGAACCACGTCCATAACTCTACAAGGCCCCAAACTCAAATTTCCGGTCAGAGACTCTGAGCCGAGCCGATTCTGCCAGTCTACTGGAGCCTTGAGATCACGTAATAATGGCCGCCAAACTTGCTTCAGCTGGCGGTCATACTACCTCATTCAGGGCTGATCACCCGTGATCAGTCCAAACGTTGTCCCCAGCTCGATTTCACGCATCTCTAATTCCTGACAACTTTTAAATACATATTAGCAGTATTTGCATTGTGTGGTAATTTTACTGTCTCGCCTTGTAGAAACAGAACGGTGATCGAATGCTAAAAGGTGGAATGCATTACATTCAGTCGTAACCTGCGTCTGGTGTAACTTCCATGACAACATATGATGCAGAGATACGTTACCATGGTAAATACGTTTGACACAACGCGTTGCAACAAATTTGTAAAACTGGTCAGAGTATCGTTGCCGGGATCTTGTAATACGTGTGCTCGCTAAGAAAGTAGAATTCCAAACACACTGAAAACACCTTTTATTATAATTAAACGTCGCACATTTAGAAGGCAACATTGCAAGATTCATGTCACCTTTAGTGTTTCCTTAAAACTATTGTATGAATGTTCCATCAAAAAGAATATAAAGCCAGGCTTTTTTTTCTATTTATTCAAACGTAGCCTTTTAGGTTTTAGGTAAAAGACGTTCCTCAGTCGCAATTCTTACGTTTTCTACGATGTTAGCTTGCCATGCAAATATATTCGACACTCGATATGAACAGGCATGTCAAGAGCTACTTCCTGAAAAACGATCACAAAGATTGCGACAAATAACATGTTTATGTTCTTATGATTGTTTCAAACAATTAAATAAACATTAACCGTTAAACCAGCCTTTAAAATGAGGAACATAAAAGGGACAAATTCACCTCTTTCAAACAAAAACTTGTTATACCTCAAATCAAGTCTTTCACTCTTAATATAATGTGTAAAAGGAATCCCTCTGTAAAGAAATGAGGAGCGTTTCTCAGTAATATCTCGCTTGGTGTCCTAATAACCTACTGCACACTATTACAATTTGGCAGGCTGGCCGGATGCCTGCCTGATTCCCAAGCCTGAGGGGCAGCTAGCCTAGGATAAGCAGCTATTCATTTCAAAGCTTATGATAACTGTTCATATATGTATATACGCAGAGTCTGGGTGGGGTGAGTTGGGTTACGTTAAGGATTATCGCACAGCAGGTTACCAATCACCAAATGATATCCTCGGCAGGCGGTATCAGCGTCACTTGTAACAGCCTCTGCCGAAAGCGTATAACCCACCATTTCACCACATCTGTTTATGCTGTAGGCAAATGGCTTTCCTCTCTGGCATCCCCTTTGAATTTTGATTTTACAGTAAATTACGAACGTGCATCATGCCGCTTCTTGGCAGGATTCCACGATGAGCCAATATGTTGTGGTTGTCTTGACCACGAGCGCTATGTCGTCGTTGGCAGCTAACCCATACACAACAACTATTTTTGCACACAATAAATCAATCCGCGTAGTTTGATGTAGCATTGATAATTTATGTCCCGGCTCGCCATGATAATATATTATTGTTAACGTCGTCTGCGAAGTGGCCATAAGATGTGGGCACTACAGTAATATAGAACCTTTCACTGAAACAACCGCTTCTTTGATACATCTATATGAGAAATTGCTAACAATATTTAACAATTTTGTAACTTTGCTGGAAACTGTAATTCCGATTTGTGCATTATTGATTTGGGTAAGTATTCTCTACAACGAACTTCGCTCTATATAATGCAGAAAAAATACAGAAATACTTGTTACAACTACGACTGCACGTAAATACTGGCGTACAGTGTTTCAATTAACTAATAATATGTAAGAAATAGATAGCCCCGAAACTCGTGACTAGCAGCTGGACTACAGGGTCACCACGCCACGTGACAGGGTAATACACAGTGGTTGAAGAAAGTGCATTCCACCTTTCATACGACAATTGGCTGACCAAAGCATGCTGTAGCAAGACACGTATTTATATATAAAAAGAACTAACGCTACACTATGCACATTCATACATACGAACACAGGATTATTTGTTGCAAGGGTACATTATCCTATATAAATGACCTTTGTGACCTGTGCTATTTAATTAGCAATTACCAAATACATTATGAGGCTAATGCAAATACTCAACAGAGTAATCTGCCCAGTTCAGTCCTTATTTGACCATAAATTGATCCGAAATGCTTCAGGTATATACGCACACCTGGCTAATCGGCTGTAAGATATATTTGATTCTACCGATTGATTTTCCCTTGATACCTGCACATCAGAGTCATTAACAAATGTACGAGTCAGTCCTAAGAATTCACTAGCTTGTCTGCTGTTCCCTAATAGACACTGACAGAAAAATCTATGAAGTACTGGCCCTGTTGTTGTAAATCTTGATTCTTCCGACATCACGCACGTGTTTGGATATGGTAACAAGGTTAGCAGTAAATGTACGAGTATGTAATTATGAGGAATTGACCGTTTCGAGAGAAGGAAAGCGATTATAACTCTCAATCTATACGTTTCAGAGCACTAATTACTGACGCTTCTTCGCACAGTAATAATATAACAGAAATGGCTCTTTTTGTTCACACCCTGGTCCCGCTAACAACTGCACTCACGTATTCTGCGTGCCACATTCACTCGCAGGGCTTCCTCCTAACAACACTGTATGTACGTAAATATATGTTAGCGATCGATGCCAGTCAATTTCTCACCGTCATTCTCCAAGCATTCTTTATACCGGTTGGAAGTTCGTCACTGGGATTAGATTGGCTTTTGAATTATATAATGGCGTTCCGTGTAAGATAAGGCGCTGTGGAGAGGTAGTAGACAACAATGGAAGTGACAGTTCGTATAAACAAATATATTGATCAGCCTCCAACTACGAATATCCCCCACACACCTCTCCGCCTTTCACCTCCACCCCTCACCTCACTTCATCATTTCATTCACATGGCCACTTCTTAGCAATGATCGTGACCGTTCTTCCATTAGCCACTCGGAAGGTGTTCACCCGCGACAAGACAGCAGACTAAATTACAAGTGAAATAGGATAGAATCCTTGTGCACAGAGTTTTGACACAGAATTGCCCGTGGGAAAGCCGTTCTTACCTAGGGGTATCTCAGTCACTTATCATGTCTGCAATGAGGCCTGCAGAGTCCTAGCGTGAGCAGTCACTATCCTCCCCCGGAAGGCGCTAAGCACCACTGCCGAATTGACGTCAGAGCTGTCGATATGTCAAAAACCAATCACTATGCGGCTCTTAAATCCCAACCTCTTTTCTATATACATCTTCTGTGGGCAATAGAGCTGTAGAAAACATTTCGTAAAATTGTACTACTTTCATAGTTACAAAGGTATTTTTTATATTCAAAGAAAAGTCTTCTCAAAAATTGTTCTGATGCACTAAGAAATATGTAGCCGTTTCACCAGTGAACAATTTATCATCAAAAGAAAACCTGAGATTGTATGAACAGCTATTTCTAAATATCCCCAAAGAAAAACTTTCGCACTCAGTGAATTGACACCTTTTTCTTTTCTTTCATACAACTTGGTCAACAAAAAGGGAAACTGACGAAAACACTAAACCATTTTCACCAATCGGAAAATTCTCACAGTTTGAGATATTGTTATATCAGGCTTTCTAACAATACGAAGAAAGTTATCAGTTGGCATTGCTCTAATTTAGAGCTGTTCGTGTTCAATACTGCCTCTTATTGAACAAGCATAAATTCAGTGACCCTTATTTGCCCGTAATAGGTAGGGATGATTGACGTACTCTTCGTACAAAGGGGTTATCATGTAGGCAGAAAGCAATTTCTCTTTGGAACATCGTTTCATTCTGGGCATGGCAATAAGACAGCCAGCAGAGACAGTCGAATAATCACGCAATTTGATCCTAACCCGGGATTGCACTTCGTCTTGGGACACGGGCTTTGAAGAGGCCTAGGGTAGACAAGCGGACAACCTCCTGCACGCTATACCGTGCGCCTGTCCCGCGAAACGTGACGGTTGGGCTAAATCGTATACTTAACTCTGTTATTGAATGGCTGAGAAATGACTAGATGTCTGCCCGGCTGAGATGGTGTGGCTTATAACGACAGTCTATCGAACACTGAAGGTAATGCCGTAATCAATAAAGTACCATAACGTCAGGATAGCTAATTATCAGGCGAGCGTAGACCCTCCTCTACCAATGCCTCTCGTGACCCAACTGGAGATATGACCGGGAGCCTGCCCCGAGGCTTGAACGTTCATGTCTCGATATTCTCATCCACGGTGACATTTACGCTGGTTTACAAATAACGCATTATAAGGTTTAATGGTTGATAAAAGTCTTGTCAGGTGTGCTCTTGATTATGATCCATGTATGAGAAGCCCAGTCCCCGATGCTTCAAAGGTATATTTTATTCGAAAGTTATCTTCTCGCAAAACAGTCGGACGATTTTAATGAAAGGCAAGCGAATAACTGAGTCAGCTAATAAATCTCAATTCTAAACCAGTGTGTTGAAGCATACATTATTTCCAATAGTTGTTGTATATATAACATGTAAAATATGCTTGGCGTTATATTTTAACAGAAACTGCAGTGTAACCGTAGGTTAGCTTCTTCAATGTCCCGAAGGTAAAATGGTGTCTTGCTCGTACTCGGCACCAGGGGCCTGTTCTACAAAGCGGTCGCAAACTGCGCCATACATACCCTCCATGACAGCATATAGCGAAGTGATACATTGTCATCGTAGTTTTGCAACAGCTTTGTAGATTGGGCCTCCGGAGTGTATGAATACAAGCCAAATGAAATCAGCCAGAAATGAAAGCATTTCAGGAATGTTTGCGTAATGGTATTTCAACCGTCACCTTTGTATCAACATCGTCGACAATGCTTTAGTATACAGGATGAGTTTGCAACAGAAATTATACAAAACATTTTGAGCCCATATTTACACGGAAATACAAATTTCTGTCCATCAATATTCACCAGAACCTGGAGATTTCGAAACAAGAGGATGCGCCAAGATTTGTCAATTTCTACGAATCACGAAAGGGCGTTTGACGAACAGCTCCCACCAGTTCGCATTAGCCAAGGCCGGATTAAGGAATTATTACCATGCCTGCCGCTGATGGCCTGTATGGTATGATCAATGATTTGACAGAACTAGGAATTCATTTAGGCCTATTTATTTTTTTAACTGTTGTTTAAGGTCAACACCAACGAATGAGTTATAAATGACCTGACCCATATAGCTGACCAGCAATAAGGCTATAATTTTCCTTAGCATGATCACGACTCAAATAAACAACCAAACAAGCTAACTTAGCTTGTCTTGTCTATAGTTCGGTGCTTCTCCCTTCCAGCCCAATGTACTTTGCTATAACGCACTAAATCCTTTAGTGCTATATACAGCCGAGGATGTATCTCTACACGCTGACGATGGATCTCTCTCGGGTTGTGCTAAAGTGTATATCTACCAGAAATCACCAAAATACCGCGAATGCAAACACAGCATATGTCTTCTATCAGACGTAATTCTGAAGAGATACAATGGCGTAACATTTATCCATACAGAAACCTGGCACCCAGCTTGGAGATATGAACTGTGTCCGTTATCCATATAGCAGCATCAAATATTAGACCCACCGTAAACATAAGTCCTAAACTGAACCTTTCTCAGCACAAATCGTCCTGTTTACAACTTGATAGCGCCACATAAGTGTTTAACTTTGTCATCAAGGGCCTTTTAATCAAAGATTAAACACAAGAAAGCGGTGTTTCTATTAAAATATTGACCATCATGTTTTCCACAAGTCCAGCACGTATAGATTGGGACGGTGCCAGAATTACATTCACATTGCGCGCACCAAGGGGCTATATTTGGCCAGTCGGCTGTGCCATTATCTTCTCTCTGTGGTGTAACGGCTTGTTCGGGACGGCTTCTCAGCACATTTATTTCTCGGGATTCCAAAATTGGATTTTTATCTTATCTTTATTGCATGGCCCGGTGGCATGAAGGGGCGCGATGCTGGGGTGAACGCAGCAAATAGGGTAGTGTTTCTACAGATCACTCATTAGGAAAGCCACTGGCCCGAGCTCTCGCGCGTGGTCATCTAAACTGTACTCGAAAAAATGTCTTTTCCACGCCAAACTTCACGGAATTCCATTTTTATCTCTTACTTACAGATATCAGATGCCACGTTCTCGATTGCCCAGAACTACTTACTTAAACAGAGACGCGCTGCACAGTTGCTTTACACATTTAGTTATGAAGCTATTCTACTGTTT
The DNA here is from genome assembly GCF_032854445.1 of Liolophura sinensis. Classification (NCBI taxonomy): domain Eukaryota; kingdom Metazoa; phylum Mollusca; class Polyplacophora; order Chitonida; family Chitonidae; genus Liolophura; species Liolophura sinensis. The sequence goes on along the minus strand of NC_088302.1, from coordinate 52,762,819 downwards.
ATCTGATCACGTAGCTTCCATAAGGGTCATCCCTTGATAAATATTGCACATCTCTGTGTTTTAAACGACAGAATAAATGTACAACCTTTCACCCACGCTTCCACGTTCTACAAAACAAACTAACTTAAATTGACATATATGAGAATTAACACGGTCAAAAGAAAGTTGGGACTAAATCATGCAATGGGTATGTATCATTGTAAACCATACCAGAACGACGTGTTGGGCACAATATGTATTTCTCTAATAAAGCTGATCATTGAGGCTAAATTATAGTCTGCTGATGTGTCATTCCCATTGCGATTCTTTAGGGGATGGCGACAGTAACCTATTTCACATTTCGATGACTACAAGCAATGGCAATATTCTGCTTCTGAATGTTTTATCTAAGAGATCAGATACGTATATATATATACATGTATATCTTTTCTAGTTAATAAAAACTGTAAGCAAGCATAATGATGTGCCGAGTACATACAGTTTAATTTCTCAGAAATCAATATTTGCAACACGTCTGAACAAATATCATTATTCTTCTCCAATATACCTGGATACAAAAACTAAATCAACACTATGATCACCAAGGGAAAACACTGAGGATAAATCGCAGAACAAGGTGCATATTTTCCTGGCTTTTTCGCACAACTCCTTCTATACAGTTAGATGTATTCCCCAGTAACGAAAACCCTGTGGATATACATAATACATACAACTGCAAAGCTCACGTTGAGTAAGTCGCAAAACATGTCCGCAAAAAAAACCAACCCAAGGGAAAATTTTCATATAAAGCACATGATTGCTTTATAGGTCCTTTAATGATGGGCCATGTTAAATAATTTTTTTTTTTAGAAAATACGGGAACGTTCAACATAAAAAACTCAAAATCAAGAACTTAATCAGTGAGAAAGGTTTGATCGTTGTTCGGTGGATAAATATGGAGATAATGCGACAATCTGGACAGCTGAACATGGACAATTTCTGAAGGGAAACACCTCATCAGAACATCTCATACATTTTCATGGCGTTTAGTTTTACCTCCTTGAGTTGTAGGTGTCATATGATTTTTTAAATTGTCAGCAAATACAAGCGTTACAAATGCCTGGAAAAGTAACACTGCGCTGGGAAGGTGAAAAAAAATAAAACAACGGTGATACTGTGAGCCTAATGATTTGAAATATTTGATTACATGGTGGCAATAAATGAGACTAAGTTTCTGGTTCAGAAATAATAAGCACGCAGACCCGCTGTGAATATATCAAGTAAAAAAAAACATAATTAAATAATGAATAGTGACGTGTAGGATAACAGCACAACCAAAATCAAAATGAACTGAAATAATAACGAAGATAGGCAAATCACAAAGGCTAATAATAGGCCCCACCCCCGTGCTCCGCCCATTTTCCTCCCGCGTGGTGGGTGTGTCTGTATTTGAGACTTAAAACGTGCTCAAGAATTCCACAAGACCGAGTTTCTGGGAGGGGGAAAGAGGGTAAAGCTGGGGTAAAAGCACCACCCTTCACCTCACCCATCTATAAAACCCTCCTGTCTTATAGCCGTAGCCAGGTTGAAGTGAAATTATCCTCTGGTCACGATAGTGAATGTTATCTGATTGACGATATATGTGGTATTGGCCTCAGTCCAAAGAGTCAGGACGTAACTCAAGTTGCATGTGGACAGGCTCAATCAACAGATCAGGATGAAGTTAACAGACGATGGCGTGTCGAAAGCTCAGCGGTCTGTCGTTAACCAATTAAAATCACTATGCACTAAAATAAATAATTTAAACGTGAATACCCGTAAGGAGAGTTAGCGTTTGCTGGGAGAGACGCTATGGGGGGTTAATTACAATAGGCGGAGGATTTGGCTAACCATTGTAGAAGAAGCTAGGCAGGCGTGATACACAGGCCGAATGGCGAGACGAACCGTCCTACAATTAAGTCTGTTTATTAGACGCAGCAGAAGTCACGGCGTGTTTGCACACATCGAGCCTCCACCCGATATCGATCGGACAAGATCAGGCGCCCTAGGCATTCACCAAGATGACTTTCTGCACTGTCAGTCCTGTCCGCCTTGGAAGACAGAAACTAACAGTTTACCGTCAGTAAGCACATAAGTGATTTTTCTGGTCGAGTATTCACATGGAGGGTCGTTTACTGTTATTCGCTGAACAGTTTCTTCGCAGCAAATGATAGATAGATGTCGCTTAAGCGGTACACCAATGGAACAACCTGCATAACGGACAGTTCAGATTGAGTTATGGTGGACAAGAAGAGCTCCTGTTCAACACACACACAGAGTCAATTAGAGGCTGCCCGCATTATTGAGACATGTATTTCCACTAAGTAATTTGTATTAACAAACGTAATACTGGCACTGGCTACGTGCAAACGATACACAGGAACTCTCAATATTTGCCCCGATAGATAGGCCTGGTCGTGGGTGTAAATATGCAATGTCGTTAGAACCACAGATTTAATACCTATAACCATTTGCATCAAACAATGTAGAAAAATTTAAATGAAATTTTGAGAATTAAACTTTTTTCCCAAAACACTCAGGTGAACAATCGTACAATTCAACTATCATTTTTAACATAGATAAAACCATTGCTAACCTCTATTGGACAGAGCATGAGAAATTCTACCAAACACTGCTCTGCATTCTTATATTGTCATTTTGTTATCAATGGCTGTCCAGATATAGGTGTTCTGTAGTACAGAAGCCGTTCACAGTGATGAGGATGATTTTTTACAAGATCAGCTAAACATAGTATTGATACTCAACCATATGTACGCGCTGGTACCAAGTTGTTGCCACCAAATTACATACGTCAGCATTGTTGGGCTCGTGATGGGTATTGTTCACAGTGATACCATAGAAAGCCGCTATGATTGTGTTCATGATGAATCGTCTTCAAGACCAGAGAATCGACTGGCTGTTAAAGGCGTTTATCGTTTTGCCTTTGATCTTCCGGGAAATATACCTCTGATTTACACATGGGCATGCCTGGAGCATTTTTATCAGCGAAAAGATATAGACTGTAATAAGAATAGGGCTCTGCGTAAAACCTGTGGCAATAGTAAAGAAGCACAGCGCAGCTGAGACCGTCACATTTCCGTGTATTACATCCGGCACCACATGTGGATTTCGCCATATTTAGTATTCCATGTTGGACGGGGCACTAATGAACGTATTTGTTTCTGATTAAAAGACAGAGGGAAGATTCGGAATTGCCTCACATCTCGACAGCCATATTTATTTACCATTAAAAAGAATGAGGATAACTCTAATGTGACCTGCTTTGTTCGAAGAGAGCATTAAAGAAAGATTCAAACCTGGGAGATTGAATCTTTCTGCCTTGATTGCTTGATACCGCATACAGAGTATTTGCTCATTGACCTGTAAAAAGGTACATGTCATTCCAGGGACCACTGACAATTCACAGAAAGTATTCGTATAAGCACACGTATACCAAATACCTCGAACTCATCCGTCACCACCTCTACTGCACTAGCTGTATAATATAAAACTTTCAGTTACTGATAAAATTTGTCCATCATGTTTTTGTTGAACAAAAGCTTTGTGTTGAGGCTTTATACACAGTTCTGGTTTATGTGACTGATATGTTCTCCTCGCACGAGGCGACGGCTCAAAATATACACGCACATCTTGTTTCCCCTAACACAGAGCTCTGCCATACATACAGTACTCAGTAATGTCAGATTTGAATGGCATAAACCTCTGTTTGATTGGTGGGATCAGGATGAGGTGGATGCTCTAATTTTGTTTATATTGTTACCGTTGACTTTCCTCTTTCTGTCACGTGTATATGAATGTGTGGCATGTGACCTGCAGATGAACAGAAACCTAATAGTTCTTCATTTCAAAGTTCCTCCCACCACCTGGTGGAACATCCAAATAAGACCACAAAAACAGTACAAGTCTAGCAAAACTGCGGATTCTGAGCAAATACCTATCGAAACGTAATGCCTAATTCTGAGTAGATATCTACAAAAGAGTAATGGTTCACTCTGACCAAATATCTACCGAAAAGTAATCGTTTATTCTGACCAGATATCTATTAAAGAGAAATGGTCTTCTCTGAGCAGATATACCTAGCGAAGAGCAATGTTGTATTCTGACCAGATATCTACGAAGGGTAATGGTTTATTCTGACCAGGTATCTATGAAGAGTAATGGTTTATTCTGACCAGATATCTACAAAGAGTAATGGTTTATTCTGGCCAGATATCTATGAAGAGTAATGGTGTATCCTGACCAGATATCTACGAAGAGTAGTGGTTTATTCTGACCAGATATCTACGAAGAGTAATGGTCTATTCTGACCAGATATCTACGAAGAGTAATGGTTTATCCTGACCAGATATCTATGAAGAGTAATGGTTTATTCTGACCAGATATCTACAAAGAGTAGTGCTTTATTCTGACCAGATATCTATGAAGAGTAATGGTCTATTCTGACCAGATATCTACGAAGAGTAATGGTTTATTCTGACCAGATATCTACGAAGAGTAATGGTTTATCCTGACCAGATATCTATGAAGAGTAATGGTTTATTCTGACCAGATATCTATGAAGAGTAATGGTTTATTCTGACCAGATATCTACGAAGAGTAATGGTTTATCCTGACCAGATATCTACGAAGAGTAATGGTTTATCCTGACCAGATATCTATGAAGAGTAATGGTCTATTCTGACCAGATATCTATGAAGAGTAATGGTTTATTCTGACCAGATATCTACGAAGAGTAATGGTTTATTCTGATCAGATATCTACGAAGAGTAATGGTTTATTCTGACCAGATATCTACGAAGAGTAGTGGTTTATTCTACGAAGAGTAATGGTATATTCTGACCAGATATCTACGAAGAGTAATGGTTTATTCTGACCAGATATCTATGAAGAGTAATGGTCTATTCTGACCAGATATCTACGAAGAGTAATGGTTTATTCTGACCAGATATCTACGAAGAGTAATGGTTTATCCTGACCAGATATCTACAGGGTCCGGTTGTTCAAAACTGGTTTAAAACTTAACATCAGATTTAACTTTACGCCAGGTCTTCAATTTTGTACTTAACCTAAAAAAAATGTGCAACATTATATTAAATATATGAACTAAAGTTGCTGCTGGTATACTTTAACTTTGGAGAACTACACTGACTGCTGAGTTTGGCTAAAATTTTAAATATGACTTAATACCAGGATTAGATAATACACTTTCGAACAGCTGGGCCCAGATGAGTAATTGTTTATTCTGACCAGATATCTATCCAAGAATAATGGTATACTCTGAGCTGGTATCTACCGAAGAAGCTTGGTTTAGTCTGAACTGATATTTATCGAAGAACGGTGGTTTATTCTGAGCTGATATCTAACGAAGAACAGTGGTTTACTCTGAGCTGATATCTATCGAAGAACAGTGGTTCATTCTGAGCTGATATCTACCGAAGAACAGTGGTTTACTTCGAGCTGATATGTACCGAAGAACGGTGGTTTATCCTGAGCTGATATCTACCGAAGAACGGTGGTTTATTCTGAGCTGATATCTATCGAAGAACAGTGGTTTACTCCGAACTGATATCTACCGAAGAACGGTGGTTTATTCTGAGATGATATCTACCGAAGAACAGTGGTTTATTCTGAGCTGATATCTACCGAAGAACAGTGGTTTACTCCGAGCTGATATGTACCGAAGAACGGTGGTTTATTCTGAGATGATATCTACCGAAGAACGGTGGTTTATTCTGAGCTGATATCTATCGAAGAACAGTGGTTTACTCTGACCTGATACCTACCAAAGAAGGGTGTTTTTTTGTGAGCTGGTATCTACCGAAAAACAGTGGTTTATTCTGAGCTGATATCTACCGAAGAACGGTGGTTTACTCTGAGCTGATATCTACCGAAGAACGGTGATTTACTCTGAGCAGGTACTTGTCGGGATGTTCTTGAATTTGATTCACTCATAAAACTGACTGCCGCCCTGTATAATTGATGCATCTAGAACGACGTAAACACGATTCAAATAAGCAACTGAATCATTAAATAACTCAACGAGCAAGTTCCTATACTGACACAACCCTCCTTAAGAGAGCAATATTGTGGTATATTGTGGTATAGGCCGACACAATTTAAAACTAAATCAGCGTCCTAAGGGATACATCAGCTAACGCTCTCAGTGGATTATTCCGCAGTGTGAAAACTCCGCCGTGAACATAAACAGGTACATAATCCAGATGCGCGCTAAGTTCAACAGAAGTATGTTTCGATTTTAAATGATTCCAGCCCACTATACTCGATAGAGAATCGTGTTTATCCCAGCCCACGTGCGCTGTTGTTAAGCCCGTTTAAGCTTAACTGTGTTGACGTTAGGCGTATATCATGGCTCTCTCTAGGCCGCCTGTTCGGGTTGTTTATAATATGCCACGCTGTATCTGTCATACCACGTGGTATCGACATTTCTGCCTAACAAGCATACAGGGCACAGTCATGCCGCTACTATATGTCACCGCTCTATGTCCAACTGACTAATTAACACATACTACGAATGCCACAGTTGTATATAGAAAAGTCACAACAATTCGACCATGTCGTGAATAAAACATGGATTTCTTGGGCTTGTTGTAACACTATGAATAATTCAATTGTTCACTGCGCCGCTTTATATACCCATGTCTTAAGACTGTCAGTGACTGCAGTGTAGTGATTAATAATGACGTAACAGTCCGTACTATCATGAGGGAAACTCGAAGATATAGCTCTGTAATCAATTTGGATGATAATAATCAGGGTTTAACTTAGTACTAACTGCTCGAAATGCATACCTTGGCATTACCCTTTTTGCCTTAACCCTTTTAAGCCCACGTTCTTGCCCCCCCCCCCCCCCCAACTAACACACACACACACTCATCATCCACCAACGTCATTCTACTGTCCTAAGATTTTCCATAATACATGCGCTACGCAACAACTCTAGTTCACACTGTCCGTTTTGCTATGATACAAGCCAACTTGTCATCAGTAAACCTCAAGAGACGTAGAAAGTAATTAAAACAAGACATCGCCGTATACTTGAATATCCCTTCATTAGCAGGTGATCTTTCATTATGGAGGTTATATTCCATACTTGTGCCGGCCAATAATGCTACCCATTGTCATATATTGATTAAACAAGGAAAGGCAATCATAAGCAAGTCATATGTACAAATGACCAAAGAAGACCATAGTGAATGAGATATGACTGCCAGATAACAGTTGTGATTGCAATGCGTATATAGTTGTGATAATAGATATGCGTGGAAAATTGTCTTACCTGAAATTACTACATGGATGAATGACCCAGTTGCCGACCTTCCGATGACGCATTTTCTCTTTTATTAAAGCATTTCTGTTGCCAAACAGCTTCATGGCTAGTTTGTTGTCGGAAGGTTGGAAAAATGATATGATCTGGTCGCGGAGGAAGCTCCCCGCCCTCTGCTTTACGTCGTTTTCCTGGGAAGGCGGCATGAGTTCTTCTTTAGGTGTCCCGTACAAACTGACGTCGTCTCCTAAGAACTGAACTTTGATGTCGTTTTTGTAGTTGATCTCTGGACTCAGGTAATCACTGTACACCGAGTCATCATCCGAGTCCATAGTAATCGTGATGCAGGGGTTGTTCGAGTTTTGAGGCAGACATGGTATCGTTGCTTCCGACTTTTCAAAAGATTTTGTCCCCATCGATAACCGCTTAAGTTTCAAACTTGGCACTCTTCTGGTGGGCCTTGGGGGCGAGGCTATCCCCACTGCCTTTGGGGGAATGCCGTTGCTAGTTCGGCTGAATTTCAGACCATCACTGGTCGAGGCACTGGTGGAGGACTGAGACCCGTCTGCATCAGAGAAACTTTTTTTCAGAGGAGGGGATGTCTTTTTCTTTGTCTTGGGCGGGGATCCATTGAGAGACCAAATCAACGCGCCAGTCTTGGAGTCGGGACTTGGCGAACCAATCGAACCATTCTCCTCCTCGCCTGCTCGCGTCACTGGCCCAGCGTTCATCACGACCTTGCCACTACCCTGGGAGCCATTCTTGCTATTCTGTTCCTTGGCTGAAGCCAGTAATTTGCACCATTTACTGGCTTGCTGTTGGACATAGTGGATTGCCTAGGAAAGTAATGGAAGCTGTAAATGATATTTTTGACCCGCCCAGAGCGTAAAACAGTGGACATTTGGTAATAACAACAGAGAATGTAATTTCAAACACCAAATGGTCGCATTTACAAGTAATCAGGTTTGTAAAATTCGGTTTACAAACTCCCCGGGTTACAGCCCCAGATATGCACGGGATTCCTGTTAAATCTAATTGGATTTCCAATCCAACACATGCTGCAATAGCGGGGTATTTCTGTGTCCATTTCCCCCGTTCCTTACAGTCACATCTGTCCTAGTTTCAACAAAATCCGTGCGTTTATGTTATTATGTTCTACTTTACCCTGCAGATTGGCTGTTTTCCTGATCCCTGGACAAATCTACGTAGCGACAGAAAAGTTTTGTAACAGCCTATAGAGTGAGATTGGATGCTTTCCAACGATGAAGTTCCGAACATGATGCTATTTAAACTTTAGAAATTAGTTGTCTGTGCTTCCAATCCAGTGCTCTTTAGATCGGCAAAGACAGATTTTGTTGTGACAGTTTACCGTTTAATTGGGCTGGAGGCGTATAGAAGATAGGCCACTTACCTTGCTCAGCCTCAAGCTGTGGCCGATCGTACCGAGGTAAGTTCATCACGCTGCGTCTTCAGCACTAAGCCATGGGCTAGAACCTGTGTGTAGCTTGATATCGCTCCGTTGATTATGGGCCTGCCATCTTGAGTAGTAATTCGTCGGGAGAATTTCTCAGATAAACCACTTGCCGTTTAGCCCGACCACATATACAGGACTTGCCATATCGTTGGCCGGGGAACATATGCGGGCAGTCCAACGTCCATGGAGTCGGTTCGGCGCGCCTACGTTAGATATTGTTGAGTCATTACATCAGTGGAACCCGCCAGACTGGGGATCGCTAAATTCCGCTCGTCTACTGAGCCGTCTCGGTTTGGTGGTATTCGCAATGTTCAACTAGCTGTGCCTCCAGCAATTGTTCTCTAAGTCTCAATTCTGACCACAACCTCTCCGAAATAAATTAATAGCGAACAACTAATGAATGAACGGTGTAAAATCCACAACAGGAGTTAGAGCGACGGAGAGATTCCAAGTGGAGAGTAACAGAGGATGGCTGGAACATAGCGTCTGTGATATTGCTGAGAGTTGGATATGTAGACGAGGCTGAAACAGACAATCGATTGGGATCGATCGAAAAGAGAACATTCAATAGTTCACCGTTGCTAAATACCCTCTACTTTTCATGGGATCAGAGAGTTATAAAAGCCAGTTTTACCAACTGAATTTTCGGTGGTCGTCTGGAAATTGAAGTATAGATGGTGAGAGAGCGGCGAATCTGTGCATCATTACCAGGGGCTTCAGCTCGCTCTGGCTTATCAAATCTTATTAGACGAGCTCGGACGTATGTGTTCACTGGTTAAACTGGATCTGAGTATGGAAAGTGGGTGCATGCATGCTCAACCCGATCATACCGAACTAGCATAGAAAAGGTGGTCTATGCGGAGCGGAAAGGTGTGTGAAGGCGATTACGCATATGCACAATAAAACAGTCATTACCAAACAAGAAAGCTGTGCTTATTCACGGCAAGCACATGCACCTTCTGATGTTGGCATTCTGTTGATGCAAAAGGGCAAGTTATTTCGATTGTGTATAGAAATGAGCACTGGTCAAGGTGTTATTCTTCTTATGAGGTAATTAAATGGAACGAGCGACCAGAGGAAAGGGGAGCGGTTCAAGAAGACGATCCTTACTTGATCAAAATCTGCTCAGAATATATGTAGATTTCTTCACACAATCTAAGTCTTCATTTGTTCTCATTATTGCAGAGATGGCAGAGCGTGGAATGTCTCTGTAGCTGGGAATCACACACGAGATCACGTAATAAGCGGCACCGTGACCATTTCTGTGTAGAGGTGATTCAGCACCCCCCACCCCACTCACTCCCGTCATTTATCCGCCTTGAAAGACTTGGTTTCCATGGCAACCAGTAGGTGGTGGCAGCAGTCAGCTGTGATATCTATATTGGCGCCTGGCCTTTATTTCTATCAAAGAAAAGAGGCTGTAAGTCTAGTTCTCCGACGTTCGATTTCCACTATCAGTCACTTTCTCCCAGTACTGTGGTCAGGTCGCTTTTGATAATTTGGCCGTTTTTCGCTCGGTCGTTCTTCTCCCGCTGAGTGGAGATTTCAAAAACGTGTTTAATTAAACACATTCCGTGTCAGCGGATTACCGTCACCATGTGTCACGTTCCACAATAGTCTGTCCCCACAACTTTACGCCACGTTTTGCAACAAACACTCCCTGACACGATATTACACAAGAGGCCATGTTTACTAATAGTTTATTTTAAACATTATTGTGATATTAAACGTCACGTTTCGTAACAGACTCTGCCTAAGACTTCAGACGTAACGTTTTGTAATACGATACTACATTAAGAGTCACGTTTTGTACAGTCAGCCTCCAACACAATCAAAACTTCAGGCTTATCGTTTTGTAATAGTTTCTCTCCAACACTGTGCCACGCTAGACGTCACGTTTCGTAATAATCCCTCCTCAGTGTGGCACTACACTAGACTTCACGTCTTGTAATAATCTCTCCCCAATACGGTGCCTCGCTAGTCCACACATTTCGTGATAGTCTCTACTCAACACGATACTTCACTATACTCCACGTTTTGTAGTAGTCTCTCCCCAACACGGTGCCATGCTAGACGTCACCTTTCGCAATAGTCCCTCCTCAACAAGATACTATGATAGACTTCACTTTTTGTAACAGTCAGTCTCTGATACTATGAAAACTTTAGACGGCATAGTCTCTCTCCAACACGATGATAGGCTAAATTTCGTACCATTCCGTCCCCAACTATGTCACAACATTAGGCATCACATTTGGTAGTAATCTCTCCAAACGTAATAACCTCCAACAATATTACGGCAATATGTCTGACATTTCGGGAAAATGTCTGTTGATGTTGTGTCCCGCTCTTTGTCTCTCTTTGGTACAGTAATGCCATCTTGTGACTCGCTGAGATATAGCACATGCTATCGTGAGACTTTCCAGCATGTTCCATTATAGCCTCTACCTATATGTAGTATCAGTAGGCTTTTATATTGAAATGAGGTTGAAATGGAGGGGTCGACATAAAAATAGGTTCACTTCATAATTTGAACTATATAATGTCATAAGTTTAATGCTGAAGCAGAACGCGAAAATGGCAACTACTTTGATCTAATAACAAGAATATCTAATGCAGAATATCGATGATCTTTGATCAATAAATTACATACTTTTGTACGAACATTCGTTCTGAGAAATTCAGAATACTGTTTTAAATAGGGCTTCATTCTACTGTTACATATTTTCGATATCAGCCAATTAGCCAACTTAGTCATCACAATATGGCTTTAGAAATATGGTCAACCGAATTAATCAGTAATGAACAGACTGGTACGCTTCTGTTAGTGTCAGGTGTCACATGTTCTAATCTTTGTGACTGTTATAATACCGTTTAACTGATCATGAGCAGGCTCTAATCCGTTAGCGGCGTTACAAAAGGTGCTAGCTAACCGTGTCCAAGTTATTAAGCTGTCATCACTACATCAATGTCACAGCTACAAGCTGTCCATCTGACAATTAGCACATGTATGTATTTGCCGTCATAATTAATTTATATCAATTATACTTTTCTTTTTATTCTCTGTAGAATATATATGACATTTATTAATGCGATGAGGTCTGTAACAGCTAATGACCCATAACATAATTACATGACCTAATAACAACCAATTTGCTACCGGGTTCATTTTTTCCGATATTTTTTTCAGACTCATTTTGTGATGAATTGCAGCTAAGCACAGAGATTTCAATGCCTTATGCAAGAAAACGGTGCCTTTTTTCATGGCGGTGAATTCAATAATTGTTTTGCAAAAATTCGTGTTCCTCACAAAATTTCCTGTCATGCAATCACAGTGTGTTGTGATCCGGGTAATTGTGGGGCCAATAACGTTCTAGTAGGAGAGAGATCATTGCTGCCTGTGGACTTCAGCACATATTGCACAATGACAAAGCTGTCGTCAGCGCCTTGTTAGGTATCATGTTACTGTTATATTGGGCGCTGGACGTGTTAGTTTCGGTCGCTTGGAGAGCAGGAGGCCTAAGGGACAATGGTTTCCAATCACACTCTGTGGGCTTCCTACATCGATCAGGAAGGGACCAGTGTGGCCGTGTGAAGACGTTGAATGGAGAATGGAGAGAAGGCTGGGTTGTAACAATACTGCCCCGCTAAGTACTCGTGTAAATACAAACATCCACAGTTCTGCACTTCACCACGTTGACCATCAGCAACTTGTAAAAGTACCCCACCCCTTCACCTTTCAACCTCCCATTTGATCAGGAAGACCGACTTCCGGTTTGGGTTTCGCGGAAGCTTTAACGTCTGATGCAGAAAACTACGGTCATCTTGTATCACTTGGTTGCAACGGCTTTCACTGCTGTGTTAAATAAACTATTAGCAAGAACCAAGCTTTTGTTCATTCAATTTGAAGTATACATGCATATGACATTCAGCAATATTAAAATGATAACAGAGCGGTGTCGCATTACCTGTCAATGGCCAGTCACAAAATATTGACAACAGGTCCACCAGTCGCTATCCGTGTCTTTGATACATGCTGATAAAGCCACATGATATAAAACTACCATTTTACCATCTTTGGAAATATCTTCCACCTGGAAGCCTGTTCTTTAAGCCAGTAGAGCCAACCATTTTGTGATTTGTAAGACTTTTGGGCCATCGACTGTATATTTTAGGGCCATCGACTTTGTATTTCGTAAGTTTTTAGAGCCATCGACTTTATATTTTGTAACCCTATAGCGTCCACGACTTTCTTTTGTAAGCCTGCAGCGCAATCGGCTTAGTGAATTTTAAGCCTGTAGCGCCATTGACTTTGTGTACCGCAAGACCGTGGCGACGTTGACCTTGTGTATCGTAAGCCTGTAGCATCATCGACTTTGCACTTTGTAATCCTCTATAGCATAACTTACTTTGTGTAACGTAAGTCTGTAGCATAGTCGAATTTATGAATTATATGACTGTTGAGGCGTGGACTTTTACATCCACTTCAGAGCGTTCTCAGTTAGAAAATAAATCTTGATTATTCCACAAAAATGTGCAAAACTTCAAGGTTTCCCCCCTTTGAATGCAGTGTACAGGTTTTGTTTTAATTTTATTTGATTTGTCTTTTAAGCCGTAGTCAAAAATATTTAACTTACAAAAGGGTCAGCATTATGGCAGAAGGAAACCGAGCAGAGCCCGGGGAATATGCCAGGTTGCTGACAGCAGCCACCCGTAGGTTACTGGCATAACCTCCAACGTACGACGGAAGAGGAAACCAGCATGGGCTGACTTGAACTCGTCACATTTTCATCGTGCAGTTTTACCCTACTTACGCAAATTCGTAATCCCGTTGATGTAGCTGTATGGTCACGGCACAGTTTTACCTTACTTACACAATTCCGTTATCCCGTTGATGTAGTTATATGGTCACGGCACAGTTTTACCTTACTTACACAATTCCGTAATCCCATTGATGTAGCTGTATGGTCACGGCACAGTTTTACCTTACTTACACAATTCCGTAATCCCGTTGATGTAGCTGTATGGTCACGGCACAGTTTTACCTTACTTACACAATTCCGTAATCCCATTGATGTAGTTATATGGTCACGGCGCAGTTTTACCTTACTTACACAATTCCGTAATCCCATTGATGTAGTTATATAGTCACGGCACAGTTTTACCTTACTTACACAATTCCGTAATCCCATTGATGTAGTTATATGGTCACGGCACAGTTTTACCTTACTTACACAGTTCTATAATCCCATTGATGTAGTTATATGGTCACGGCGCAGTTTTACCTTACTTACACAATTCCATAATCCCATTGATGTAGCTATATAGTCACGGAACAGTTTTACCTTACTTACACAATTCCGTAATCCCATTGATGTAGTTATATGGTCACGGCATAGTTTTACCTTACTTACATAATTCCGTAATCCCATTGATGTAGTTATATGGTCACGGCACAGTTTTACCTTACTTACACAATTCCGTAATCCCGTTGATGTAGTTATATGGCCACGGCACAGTTTTACCTTACTTACACAATTTCGAAATCTCGGTGATGTAGCTACATGGTCACGGCACAGTTTTACCTTACTTACACGAATCCGCAATCTCAGAGATTTAGTTACATTTTCATTACACAGTTTTACACTACTTACACCGTTCCATAATCTCAGTGATGTAGTTACATGTTCACAGCACAGTTTTACCCTACTTACACAATTTCGTAATCCCGTTGATGTAGTTATATGGTCACGCCACAGTTTTACCCTACTTACACATTTCCTTAATCCCAGTAATGTAATCACATTTTTATCGTAGAGTTTTACCCTACTAACACAATCACGTAATAGCAGTGATGTAGTTACATGTTCACAGCACAGTTTTACCCTACTTACACAATTCCGTAATCTCCATGAAGCAGTTAGATGTTCACTGCACACTGGTACTTACACATTTCCGTAATCTCAGTGATGTAATCACATTTTCATTGTACAGTTTTACCCCACTAACACAATTACGTAATCGCAGTGATGCAGTTACATTTTCATCGTACAGTTTTACCCTACTTACACAATTCCGTAATCTGAATGATGTAGTTACATATTCACTATACAGTTTTACCCTACTTACACAGTTTCTTAACCAATCTCAGAAAATCATCTCTACCAATTCAAAAATATTAGAGAATCCTCTTATTTCTGTTCCTATTATATGCAACCTGCTGTTCAAATCCCCGTCATCTGATATCCCAGGAATCGATTTCCTCTGAATGCCTAAACTCAAATTTTGAAACACCCAAGTTTGGATGACGCCAAAAACTACACACTTAGGTAATTTGCCGAAGTTAGGAAGTTTGTTGAATCGGGGTTCATGTTTCAACGACGCCTCGGAATTCAAGTGGTCTACTGCGGTTCAGGAGAACAGCAATACTGTTTCACTGATCATGGGACAGGAAGCAGACGGACTTGGGCGTATTACTCTGCTCTTTGCCAGACCACCCTAGTAACTGGACTCCACATGTTGCGCATGACTTGGACTCTCAGGTCAGCGATCTTGACAACGATGATGTCAAACTAATAGAGTATGGCGGACATATACTACTCAATAAGAAAATGTTTCAACATACCCTCAGATATCTATGCAAGTGCATTTTAAGTTTCTCGTAGATTTCTGTGTGCAGAACCCTTTTAGAGCCCTTTAGGTTTAAGGTTTTAAAATATTACTCACCACTTGAGTATAGACTTCGTGACGTCAATGATCGATAGACTGATTGTTAAGTGTCAATGATCGATAGACTGATTGTTAAGTGTCAACTACTGACATATTGATTGATTAATAATCATTCAACATAGCTTTCAATATTAGTTCGTTTGTATTTTACCATGATATTCCTGTAAAAAGACGTTCCTAATGACGTCATATTTGTATTAGTCAGCATATATCCCACCCAAGCACAGCAAATACGCCGAGATAATCATTTTGTATCAGAATTCGATAAACCACGTTGAAATTATCACAAATCATAAGTCACTGACCAAACATCCCACTAAACTTACTTTCCTTTGTACCCTGGACATCAATGTTGGCCTGAAACGATTCCAGTCAAAAAGCATGTGACCTCCAGCCCTCTATGGAACTTGTTCAGAAAGTCTGTCGTGTTAACACTTGGGATTGATTGGGATTTGTTAACACATTGGAAGGGTACAATGGGCTAATCAATCACAGGCTAATCAGGCTGTATTATAAAGATAACCAATCTCGTTTAGACGGGTTAACCTTCAGGTTGGCACGAGCAACTCCAGATGGCTCTGGCGGTATGTGTCCCAGCGCTTAAGCTCATATCGGTCGAAAACCTAGTCATATCAGAGCCATTGTTGTGGAGCTGCTGATATAAGCCTAACACTTCGTCGACATTGCCCCACCCCTACTTCGTCAAGCCTCGTTGGGAAGGTAGAGGAATATTGAACAGGGTCATCATATCGGATAGCATTTCCATGCCAATATATTTTCGACATATTCCATTTCCTCAGCGGTAACACCTTGTTTTTTTGCTTTCAAGCACCAAACATCAGAGAAATCAATAAGCTTTTAATCCGATTTTTAACAGTGATGAAATTTGCTCACCACAACTTAATACAAAGCTCAGTGGACCTTTTAAAATGCAAAGTGGAATCTCCATTGTGACCAGACCTTCAACGCAGTTCATACTTATCCAATACAGTTTGCCATTAGAATCGATTCTATATTACCACACCGCTAAATAAATCCAGATTTCTTCCTGGAGTGCAGAGCAAACATCATGTGTTCGCCGCTTGCGCCATAGATTCCTTGAAACGTACAAACAGAAATAAATATGGATCACTACAGTTAGCTAGTTCGTTGATGCACAGCACATATTCACATTGCCCTAACGTCTTGATCCAGGTAGCCTGGTATTACATCAAAATGTGTTACCACATTTGCAAAATCTTTCATGCTGCGAGTTTAGTAAATGGATGAATGGGCTTAAAAAGCATAGTGACAGCACCTTATGAATAACAAAACCTTATTTCAACACACATTTAAGAGAAGTATAGTCCACAGGATATATTATGTAAATAGTTAGACAATTCCATAAGTGGACTTTGTGCAGTGTGTCTTTAGCGCATGGATTCATCTTTTTGTAATTATTTTCCCACATTTGTTGTCCTCACAAATAAGCAGTTGATGTGCCCGGTACGTAGTCGAGTGAAGACGTAGTCGGGTTTTATAAGTGACAATTAAAAGTACAAACAATTTTAGGATGAATAAGCCAAAACTCTAAAGCCGGTTACCTTTTAAACAATCATTTGATCATGAATGCTCTGATAAGTGAAATGTGCAGTAACATAAGCAAGCTCAGATATGAAAACATATACATAAAAACAATTACAGCTGACATATATTAGGGTAGTACGTTGGACATTCAGAAAACAATATAAGTGCTAAGAACAAAATACAAAGTACAATTACAAAATAAAATTTAGTTCATTCAAAATTAATTCGTTGTCGACAATGTTTCGCAATCAGACAGAATGGCAACACCTGACCTATTTATCAAATGTTTTGATTTTTGTATATTTTTGATAAGTACTCAAGCGGATCCCAGACAAAGAATATCCGGGATGGTAAGATTTGTTTATTATATTTATTTGATTGGTGTTTTACGCCGTACTCAAGAACATGTCTCTTATACGACGGCGGCCAGCATTATAGTGGGTGGAAACCGAGCAGAGCCCTGGGGAAACCCACGACCATCCGCAGGTTGCTGGAACACCTTCCCACGTACGACCGGATTGGAAGCCAACATGTGCTCGACTTGAACTCACGGCAACCGCATTGGTGCAGGATGGTAAGAGAAAATTAAGTACCTAAACTGATAAGAGACAAAAAAATGCCTAATTTCTAAAGATGTTTAGAGACCATTATGTATCCAAATTGGAAAGAGGCAACTATGTATGCAAGCTGGTGAGAGACTACGACGTATCCAGCTGGTAATCAATCACAAAGTATTCATACTGGTAAGAATGAATGAATGGATGAATGATTATGGCATAATGTCACATCTGAAAATATATCAGACTTATCATGGCAAGAACTTACTTTAAACACGATATTAAGATGTTAACAGGAAACCAAGTATCCAGGCTGTTAAGAGACAACTAAACACCCAGGCTGGCAAGAGACGACTAAATACACAAGCTGTTAAGAGACAACTAAATACTCAAGCTGGTAAGAGACAACTAAATACTCAAATTGGGGAGAGTTAACTAAATACCCCAGCTGGTAAGAGACAACTAATAAACCAAGCTGGCAAGAGACAACTAAATAACCAGGCTGGTAAAAGACAACTAAATACTCAAGCTGGTAAGAGTTAACTAAATACCCAGACTGTTATTAAAGAGACAACAGAATACACAACCTGGTAAGAGACAATTAAATACCCAAGCTGGTAAGAGACAATTAAATACTCCAGCCTGTGAGAGTTAACTAAATACCCAAGCTGGTAAGAGATAACTAAATATCCAAGGTGGTAAGACATAACTAAACACTCAAGGTGGTAAGAGATAACTAAATATCCAAGGTGGTAAGAGATAACTTAACACCTGGAGTGGTAAGAGATAACTAAACATCCAATGTGGTAAGAGATAACTAAATATCCAAGGTGGTAAGCGATAACTAAACACCTAGAGTGGTAAGAGATAACTAAACATCCAATGTGGTAAGAGATAACTAAATACCCAGGCTGGTAAGAGATAACTAAATACCCAGGCTGGAAAGAGACAGTAAGACAAGGCTACACAGTATAATGCTCACGACAGACTAATCATTCCTTGAATAGATACATATCCTACATTTGTCTTTATCAAATATTTCCGAAAACTTTTCTTAAATGTCCATATTGGTTGACCACTGGTATATGAATGTCTGTTGTGGCGCCTAGATACACATTGAGCAGATATTGGGGTGTGAAAAACACTGTACTGTTTGAATGTAGTTTTGTTAAATCATTGGACACTCGATCCTGCTGTGTGTAATAAATTTACTGCACATGACTGGCCACTTTAAATTCCATTGTCTGTAAGAATACATTATATCTGTGACTTTATGCACAGAGTAATGAGCAATGTTTTCTATCATAAGGTATGATAAACAACATCCGCAAAACATCTGACTTACAATACGTCAGGACACAAGGGATGTGTGGTTAGTCACGGGACCGGATGTGTGGTAAGTCACGGGACGGGATGTGTGGTTAGTCATGGACGACACTGTCGGCGATTTGACAAGAACAGATGTTACACAGGTGACATTAATTATTGTTGGATTGCACAAAAGACTGACACACCAATATCCAGATTGTGACATCTGAAATATTTTCCCTGGCAAAGTAGACCTCCCTCTGAGCACAGTATGTTTATCCTACCATTAATCCTACCGCCTCTTTCACTTGGGTGAAATACTTAATCCATATTTGCGTCCCAAAGGAGAAAGATTGTCACAAATCAGGGGAGATGTGTAGTAGCTGATGGTCGGTATAACAGACTTGTTATACAGTTCCGAGCTATGTTACAGTTCCTCGTCTCAGCAAGCGCCAAACTTTGCAGAACATAACACAATTCGAGGCTTAAATTTACAAGAAGGAATCAAAATAAAAATAAGATCTACACTATTTGAATTAGAATGCCTAGATCTCCTCAGTGTACTTCTGTCAAAATCACTGAATTATATTATCGGTGGCGTGAAAGCACAATCTTACCAAGTAAAAATTCTCAAACGTCTCAAAGCAACGAGACGAAATGACTGAATAATTGTACAGTTTTAACGGAATCGGTTATATATCCGTATACATAGCCAGGTTCACGTGAGACACGTCTCACGTGTCGGATAGCTTACCCAGACGATGTATCGAATATTTCCCTGATAGCATCATGGCCCACTCTTGGAAAGTTAAACGGAATAAAGCAATACGTTGAATCTATGCAACTGATTGGGAACTACAGTATACCAATGAAAGGTTGACTAATTAATTCGCTGATTGATTGATTGATTGATTGCGTAGGTCTCAGTTCTTTGAAGAATATAAACCAATTTATTGTTTAAACACAAGGGAAGGAATCATTTAAATAATAAGTTGAAGAACAGTTTGATCATCGCGTCACCGAAATATCAATCTGTAATTTATTAGCTATTTATTATCAGAATTCTATTCATACGATCAACAACATACCGATTCGCATTTACCATCAAATTCTCGGGATTATACAGCGCTTTGGTAGAGTTCATAAATGTTACCAAAGACTTCACAGCGAAAAATTTTGGAAACTGCAGTCCATATCTTCTCCATGTATGTATATTTTAAAATACAACGTGTATATGGGGTTTGTTAATTAAACAATTAAACGGTGATAAATTTGTTAACCGCCGTGACAGACTAATTTATTTCGTAACTCCCACGCAGACGTTTTCACTGGTCTTGAGATCACCGGCAGAGCCATTCTGGAATAGGATCGAATTCACAACATCAAACCAGTTACAAATCATGGCAGTCCCAAGGGCAACTTTGTTTTATATGTACGTGGCATAATTGTGTTCGTGAACCCATACATTTCCGCCTTTCAGTGAACATTTTAAACACCATGTACAAATACTGTATGGTTAAAATATAAAAACTTTGTATAAAATGATTCACTTTGACGAAATTTTAGCCACTTAGATCAAAAATTTTAAATACTGACAGCATGTCAAGTTTTTAGCACCACGTTTGTACTAATTAACAGCTTCAGATAGCCAATGTTGATTTTGTTTTTCTTATTTTCCTTTGCAATTACGGTCTTATTTTGAACAGAGATATGAAAATGTATGTGTGCGTCAATACGACAAAGCGTATAGTTAGCGTACAGTGGTAAAGTGACCAAACTTGAATTCAAATCAATGACAGATGTTCATACCATATGGTAAAATGTCAACCACAGCACAACCACAAAGTTGGACGTTACATGCACTTTGGATGCTCTGGCCTCTCTGTCGACAGGATGTTCTGGCGTGTAAATGTTGTGGATTTACTGTGATGTAAATACTTTGAATATTCTGATAGGGTATGATAGGGTATTGAATATTCTGATAGGGTATGATAGGGTATTGAATATTCTGATAGGGTATGATAGGGTATTGAATATTCTGATAGGGTATGATAGGGTATTGAATACTCTGATAGGGTATGATAGGGTATTGAATATTCTGATAGGGTATGATAGGGTATTGAATATTCTGATAGGGTATGATAGGGTATTGAATATTCTGATA
Source organism: Liolophura sinensis (assembly GCF_032854445.1). Lineage (NCBI taxonomy): Eukaryota > Metazoa > Mollusca > Polyplacophora > Chitonida > Chitonidae > Liolophura > Liolophura sinensis. The sequence continues at coordinate 52,741,700 of NC_088302.1, read as the reverse complement.
GGGTATGATAGGGTATTGAATATTCTGATAGTACCCTTGTGGATACTCTTACATTACATAGTCGTGAATTATGTTAAGAGGCTAAGGTACCAGTGCGACCGTGGGACGGAGTTCACAGACACTCAACCGTTTCTGCACGCTGGAGGCATGAAACAATTTGTCCCAATCTGTCTCACTAGTTTCTTACGGATTGCTAATATTATCACTTTCGGAACCTTGTTTAGTGGAGGTAGAGACACAGACTTGATAGACGGTCGGATCTCAGCGCTAACACTCTGTCTCACAGCTTCCATTTGTAGCCACCACCGCCAGATCTTTACCTCTGTGTTGTGAAAGTCGGACACACAGTCCCAATTAAGCCAAGCCGAAAGCTTTGATCAATAGTAGGTTATATCTAACTAGAACGGGTCAGAGCGATCTGCCATCCAGACAGCCCTATCAACACGATATTCACGCTACATCAGTTCCTGTCTGGTAAGTGTAAAACACTGCTTGTAAGTAAAACACTGCTTGTGAGTAAAACACTGCTTGTAATTTCCCTGTGGAGTGCGGAAGACCGGTAGAAATTTCAGAAATTCTTTTCTTCATTGATTGATTGATTTATTTGTTTGTTTTATACCTTTACAAGCATACCGTTTACCGCAATGCTGACATGACTAATATTAGTTACTAATAATACATGCGAACAATATAAAGGCTATTCTTCTATGACTAAATTTATTAACCGTAAAGCCCTCGGGTCACTTTAAAAGGAGTTTAAAGGCGATATTCGGTAACACACAAACCTTGTATAATGTTACAAGTAAATAAGGTGAATCATTTTCTCTGAAAGAGATTTAAAAAGTGCATGGCGTGATCTGATTTAAATCATTACCTTATTGTGTGTTTTGGCAGCGCGTAAAAACAATAAAATTAGCCATTTCTTTCGATTACAATAATGTTCAGACATTCATAAAATTTACGCATAATTTGAGTTGGCAAATGGACCATGAAAATCCATGGTGGTTACAGCAATTAAAATCCTCTTAAAACAAGCCCTGTAACAAAAAGTTCCCATTTCCGGAATTTAAACTCGTCGCTGAAATTGATCCTTATTCCAAAATCAATACCCGTTTATTCAGCCTCGGACATTTATGAAACGGCATGTGCCGAATTATTCTGCGTATAATCAGATTTAATTGAGTATGGCTGTACAGACTGGACCTCTTAGAAGTGTGCAGTGAATACTTTCCTCTTCTCTCAGATCTCTCTAGAAGAGGCTCTACATTACAAACATTTTTCAGTTTCATAGCAATTCGCCACAAGGAAATGAGAACGCGATGAAGCTTAACCATTAAAAATTCATGCCCTTCAAGACCGACCACTAAACCATAGCCATATTCGCCAGCGTTGATATAACAAGCCATCCATGTATACCATCGCTTTGTTATGTAACCATGGTATGAATGATTTATAACTGGTCAATACTACACACATGTGTTCTGTTAGGTGAATTTGGTTGTATTTGCAGACGACGCAATACATGCGTGTAGGACTGATTAATGACTTCTCCATTAGAGGACAGACCAGCTCACACACTGCACCAGCTTCCTAACGACGGATTATACACAGTATCCTGACAAGCCTCCAACAAACCACACAAACGTACACACATGTAATTCGCTTCACACCTGTTCAAATCCACCGTTTTGGAGGGTTGACAAGTTGTTGAAGCCATGGGTCAGTTCCCCAAGACAAGGCGTCAAAGCTGATGTTTGACAATTCACCCACCAAACCTACGACCCATTTGGGCTGTAGTGAGACCTACTCCAAAGGAATACGTTTATTCAAATTTCAAAGCGACACAGTGACAAATACAAAGTAATACAAAGCCTATGTTGATCTGAGATCTGGAAAATGGCATTATGCTGTCATGAATGACAAACAGTGGTTGACTGGCGAGATATTCGGAGATCGGCCTGTATACATCAGTGGTAGCGTGAGTAAGACGAACCTTTTCCATTTCCAAATGATACAACTGCCCAGTGTATGTGAAGAACCAGAATAACCCGTGACTAACTTATCACCTTCACGATGAGGCCCTGAGGTCGTCATTTACGAGGTAAACTAACGAAACCGTCAGATGTTACTTCACATAAACGCCTCGCTCTAACGTAGATGGCTGGCCAAGTTTGACGTCACGAATAAAGTTACAGGCCTTTTTTGTAGCTACCGTCCCATCATTCTAGCATTGGTCAGTTGTGAATAGGACTGAAGATTCAATCGATCCTCATATACTGAAAACCAGTTATAGGCTGACATGTATCCCTGCTCATTATGCGCACAAGCGATGACAACTGATTAGCCCAGGTAAGTCTGATAAGTCTGAGTGGGCGTGGTCATTCTGGTTAAAATCTGAACTTGCCTCTGGTCAGAGATAATGTGATTATGCGTGTAAGGTTCACCGCCCTCGGTCAATGACGAAATGACGATATGAGTTCTTGCTGGGGGACAAATGTCACTCCCAAAATTCAGTTACATGTACACCTACACGCTGAACGCAGCATACATCCCATTCTTGTCTAGTTCCATACGGCTGCTCCGTTATTTAATTAACATCACACTTTATAGAAACTCTATTTAATTGCAATACGACTGCCGAGAGACGGCATTAATCCGATAATAGCTTTAACTGAGTTAAAACAAAACAGTAGACTTTGTCTTGTGTTGCCATGGAATCACGCTGGTTAGAGTAACGCTCTACTCTCGGCCCACATACGTCTGGTGTGTGTATACAGTGGGGAGAGAAAACGCTATGGCATTGTTGGCTGTAATGTCCACACGTTTGTAATGATTGACATCTGTCGGGAAGACTCATAAGTCAATATAATTAAAGACGTGCAGCACAAAGAGTAAAACCAGATCAGCGACGACAGTGTGATTGCTAGTAAACGGCCACACGAAACCGGTGATATACAGTCTCTGTAAGACACACAGGGTATCCTAGTGACCCGGTCATTGTACTTTCCGCTTGATTATGTTAAGGCGATGACATGTTTTTTTAGATTTCGTATATTTTTTTTTTCTCAATATCAACCTTTCTGTCCGAAATCATCTGGGTCGTAATTAGCCTTTATCAAAAGCAAATAGATATTAACCGCACAAAACTCAGGGCACTGGAAATGTGTCAGACGTGGAAAGGCATGTTACCTTTGTTCAGTGATACCTGAACATCATTAAAACGTTCACCTAAAACGTCCCACACTTTAGACATTCCGGTGGGTTTCACAAGCTTGTGGGTTGTATGCACTGAACGTCAGAGTGTAACAGTTATTGGTGTTTTCGTAGGCATCCTAAGGACAAAAGAATGGTTAAGCAGATGTTTCATCCTAGCCCTAAATGATTACCGTATGATACAGTTATAGAAAGACATGGGTCAGATCGTTTTTCTATAGTTGGAAAGCCATTGTCTTCAGCAGTCAGGTTTGATCTTGTAAAAAAGCTAATTTATTTCCCATTCCTTTGAAGTTAGTCTTTACAGATAAAGCACTCCTTTCATTTTCAGTTTAGCCCTGGAATATAGGTCATTCACATGAAACATCAAGATTTTAATAGGAGTAAATATTAATGACCAATTTCACGATAAGGACCATTTCCAGGAAATATTTTTCAAATACGTTGCCATAGGAAGACGCGTCTATCAGCTGCAAAATTAGTATTCTTTTACACAAACTTTGCGGAGTAATTAAGTTGACATAGGAGGGAAAAATTAGTTGCTGCTTTTCTGTGGTGTCCTCATTTATTCGAAGAAACGCCAAAAGTTTGATGTCCATAGCAAAAACAACACGTAGAGAAGATGGTGAATCCATAGCAAATTAAAACCACGTTTTAATGCTTTGAACCTAAAAGAAAAAAAGGCAAAAATGCATTTCATTATTAACACATCTTTTTGAATACCCAGGTGTTATGTGCACAATTGCCGTCAGCTTCTAAATTTAGCTTGCCACTATTTACATATGCTGAGTTCAGGGCCTGCTGTCTGCATCTGCCTTAGAATGTTCCAGAATACCCTCAGTTCGGGGCCTGTTTGTTTACGACAAGTTTACGACTATTAGTACACGGACCCTGACTGTGGAATTTTGTGTACATTTCGTCATACACTCAGTTATACTGTGGATTTTCGTTTTTATGAATATTGCCTCTCTGCATTCATGCCTGTATGGTTTTCAGCATTGTGGAATATATGCGTCCGTTTGGACTTGACACCGTTGTACATGTAAGTACTTTAGTATTTGTATAGATACTGCTATCCTTTCTTGTTAAACTTAAGTACTTTAGTGTTTGTATAGATACTGCTATCCTTTCTCGTTAAACTGTAGTCTTGGTAAAGGCTTGTTATCTGTTCTTGTTAAACCTAATAAATTGTTGTAAAATAAAATCTGATGGTTTTGGTTACTTTTTTGTGCGGCTAAACTGTCGTGTATTTCGAACAAGCTATCTCTTTATAATACAGACAGTATGGGTTGTAAAAAATCGGGGGCTTGTCCGGGAAGTGAATTGGAATTGGAATTGAAAGGATTTTGTGTAAGTTGTGTCATTTTTCTAGTCTTTGACTTTGTAGTAAATTTTGCCAGCAGATTTTATTCATCGTGTCGGATTTTAAGCCCGACAAGTTTATGGAAGCGCCAGATCAGGACATTTTTGATGTGTTGAATAAGAATGATTTGTATGCTTTAAGCAAGTACATGAATCTTAACATCAAAATATCCTTACGCAAGAAAGATATGCAGTTTAGTATTGCTAAATGCTTGGTAGAATTACAGGAGTTTGATGAAAGTGCATTAGATGCGTACAGGCCTGAGGGCGATGATTCCACTGTAATAAGACTGAAGGAGTTAGAACTGAAAGAAAGCGAAGATGAAAGATTGTTTAAAGAAAAAGAAAATGAAAAAGAAATGTTATTTAGAGAAAGGGAAAATGAAAGAGTGTTCGATTTGGAGAAATTGAGACTTCAGAGCGAAATTGAAGCGAGGAAACTAGAATTAGATAGGTCTGGCTTAAGTTTTTCTGATATGCCTCCAAAATTTGACGTCGCTAGAAACATAAGATTGGTGCCACAATTTCGTGAGACTGATGTAGATAAATATTTTCTACAGTTTGATAAGATTGCTCAAAATTTAGAGTGGCCTAAAAAGTTTTGGACTACCCTTTTACAGAGTGTGTTAACTGGCAAAGCTATGGACATATACACAGAGTTATCAACAGAACAGGCTGCAGATTATGATTTTGTGAAAGATGTTATCTTTAAAAGATATGAGCTTTTGCCAGAGGCCTATCGGCAGAAATTTAGAAATTTTGAGAAAAGAGATCAGACTTACATTGAATTTGCTAGGCAGAAGGAACAATTGTTTGAGCGGTAGTGTTCTGCTAAAAGTGTAGGTAAAGATTATGAAAAGTTAAAACAGATCATTCTGATTGAAAGCTTTAAAAGGTGTATTAATGATGATGTCAGAACTTTCATTGAGGACAAAAGAAGCAGCAGCCACTATGGTCGATACTTACACGGTTACACATAAGGTCTCATTTCAGAAAAAGCCGTCTACATTGAAAAAGCCTCAACCCTTTTCCAGCAGTTCATTTAACTCAAATTTAGGCCCACCGAAACAGGCTCAAACTGTTAACAAATCAAGTGAGCAAAGAAGACCTGTTAATTCAAACACTACTCAACGAGGGTCTGACCATACATTTACTCATAGACAGTTTAGCAGGGTTACATGAAATTATTGTAGGAAGCCAGGCCATGTTATATCAAATTGTTATGCTTTAAAGAGAAGGCAAGAACATGAGGGTGGCTCCAAGCCTACTTGTTTGTGTGTTACTGCTAGAAAGTCTGACATAGTGATCAATGTTGATGCATTTGATTATGTTAAGACTCCACCAGTAGATTGTACACAGAATTCACAGGATAATGTTATGAAGGTTTTTGAGCCATTTATTTGTGACGGTAAAGTCTCACTTAAAAGTGACATGTCTTGTGATACAAAGATCAGGGTGTTAAGAGATACTGGAGCTTCTCAGTCTTTATTGTTACAAGATGTTTTGCCATTTTCTGATGAATCATATTCTGGATCAAATGCATTAATTAGAGGTGTAAGCTCTGCTGAATTTGAATCTGTGCCTCTTCACAAAGCTTACTTGTCATCAGATATTATTTCGGGTCCTGTTACTGTCGGCATTAGGCCTACTTTGCCTTTTAAAGGAATTCATCTACTACTTGGTAATGATCTTGCTGGTGACAAAGTAATGGTTAATCCTATTGTGACTGATAATTAAACCTTGTTTAAATCAAACTGTTGATCCTGTTGAGAGAGAAATTCCAGATTTGTATCCCTCTTGTGCTGTAACGAGGTCTATGTCAAACAAACTTTCTGATAACGGCAAAAACACAGTAACGGACTTACACGATACATTTCTTACACATATGTTTACTCAAGGTGACTGCATTTATAATGATGAATCAGACCATTGTACACCTAGTGACATATCACATGTTTCTAAACATCAGCTTGTAACTGAACAGCATAAAGACCCAGACATTTCATGTTTGTTTGACAGAGCTCTCGATGATTGTGTTATTTCATCTGAACCTGTGTGTTATTATGTCAAGTCTCATATACTTATGCGTAAATGGAGACCACCAGATGTATCTGTTGATGATGGCTGGGCTGTTATACATCAGATTGTTGTACCTAAGGCATATCGAACTGAAATTTTACGTATAGCACATGAAATGCCAATAGCTGGTCACTTGGGTGTTAACAAGACCTACTACAGGATACTGAACCACTTCTTTTGGTCAGGATTAAAGGGAGATGTAACCCAGTTTTGTAAATCATGTCATACATGCCAGGTAGTGGGTAAGCCTAATCAGACTATTCCTAAGGCACCATTAGGGCCTGTACCAGCTTTTCAAGAGCCATTCAGCAAAATATTGATTGATTGTGTAGACCCTTTACCTAAGACGAAGTCTGGGAATCAGTATGTGTTAACTATTATGTGTATAGCAACCAGATTTCCCGAGGCTGTTCCTTTAAGGAATATAAACACCAAATCTGTTGACAAAGCTTTAACAAAGTTTTTTACTCTGTTTGGTTTACCCAAATCCATACAGTCTGATCAAGGTTCAAACTTTATGTCTGGTGTTTTTCGGCAAGTTATGTACCAGTTAGGCATTAAACAATACAAGTCTTCTGCCTACCACCCAAAAAGTCAAAGTGCAATTGAAAGATTTCACCAAACATTAAAGAACATGATTAAGACTTATTGTTATGATACAGAGAAAGACTGGGATGAAGGTATTCCATTTCTTATGTTTGTTGTTCGAGAGTCAGTACAAGAATCATTGGGTTTCAGTCCATTTGATTTAGTATTTGGACATACTGTTAGAGGACCATTGTTAATTTACAAGGAACAGTTTCTCAATGATGACACAAGTAATGTAAATCTTTTGGATTATGTATCTGATTTTCGTGCTAAGCTTGTCAGAGCATGTGAATTGGCTAAAGCCAATCTTGAATGTACTCAGAAGAATATGAAACGTAGATATGATGAGAAATCTGTTGTTCGGTCATTTCAACCTGGTCAGAAAGTTTAAGTATTGTTACCTGTGCCCGGTAAATGCTTTAAGGTCAGATATTTTGGTCCATACGTTGTTGACAAAAAGCTGAGTGAGCTTAACTATGTTGTTAAAACACCTGATCGACGCAAATCAAGTCAGTTAAGTCACATTAACATGTTGAAAACCTATGTAAACAGAAATGACACTGACAACACTGCTGCACGTTCTGTTAATGTTGTTGCTGCTGACATTGACCAGAGTTGCTGTAACACAGATGATATTGGCGAACAGTTGGTTGACTCTAAGCTCAATTCTTTAAAGCTTCAGAATTCAGATGTCTTAAAACAACTTGATTCTAAACTGCAAATTCTGGAACCCATTCAGCAACAGCAACTGTCTGAACTTGTTTATGAGTTTTCACGTTTGTTTCCGGATGTACCATCAACAACTGATGTCATTTTTCATGATGCAAGCGATGTTGCTGTAGGTGTTGTTTTGCTTCAGGAAGACAATCTTGGTGTTGATCATCCAGTTTGTTTCTTTTCCCGTAAACTTAACAAGTTTCAGAGAAGTTATTCAACTGTTGAAAAAGAATGTTTGTCTGTTATTTTGGCCCTGCAACATTTTGAAGTTCATGTAACAGCTTCGAGACAACCTGTCATTGTAAATACTGATCACAGTCCACCTGTGTTTCTACAGAAAATAAGGGGAAAGAATCAGAGATTGTTACGGTGGAGTTTATTGTTGCAAGGATACAATCAAACATGTTAAGGGAAAAGATAATGTTATTGCAGATTGCTTGTCTCGTGTATAGGTTGTGTATAAAATGTTTAATTGAATGTGATTTTACAATGTTGTATATATATATATTGTTTAACATATATTGTAAGTAAAAAAAAAGTTAGGAAAAATTTTTTTCTTGAAGGGTGGGTGTGTTATGTGTCGTAACACCAGGTAAGAGTATCTTCGTTTCATTTACCAAAGTGGTTCGCAATTTCCTTTTTTTCTGTCATTTTTTTATAGCCTTGAAGTCTTCGGTGGCTGCTCACAAAGCAAATGGCAAACAAAACGCCATTTGAATAGAATTGTGCAGCTGTAATTACAAAATGACATAGTTGCAGATGAAACAAGTGTTGAGCGATGTATTTTGCAAGTTATAAAAGATGGCGGCCGTTTTTCTTCATACAGAATAGACGACAAACCGAACTGAAGAAAAGTTAAATGCTCTAAAGAACAGGTTCAGATTTCAAATTAAACGTGAAAGGCCAGCAGCACAGTTTGATTAGTTTTTTCAAAGGAGTCACAGTGTTTGCCTTCTTTAATACATTCTCTAAGTTACAACGTACGGGTTTGCAATCGATATTCATAAAAATGCTCGGGATCGCCAACCTTTTATTCTGTTGCAGTCACCGTCAACTTGTTCAAAGGCGATGAACGTCAGGCCACCAGGATTCTTCCATACACTGACCAATCTATCCAGGTAAGCAATCTGCCAGGTGAAACGTGTCTCACGTGGACAAAGTTATCTGTACAGATATGTAAAAGATCTGTGCAAAACTGCACAATTAGCCTGTCCTTTCGTCTCCTTAGTTTGACATCTACGATAAATTTGCATTACGGATGACAAATCAATGTTTCACACCACTGACGATATATGCCTCTGTAAGCAGAGTGTATGACAGCAGTATATTAAGCTACCATTACAGTCCAAACGTTGGCAATGCTATTAATTGCATCATCTCCGTAAACTTTGATTTCCTGTTTCTTTTGCAAGCATTTTAACCTAACAGAAACACTATAAACATGGTTTTGAATTGCCGTACATTTCCATTGTGCAAGATTTATCCCCGACAAGTCTGTCGTACCGACCATCAACTACAAAGTTTCTCCCCTGATTTGTGACAATCTTCCTCCTCTGGGACGAATGTATGGATTAAGTAGCTGAAGTCGCTGAAAGAGGCGGTATAATTAATGGTAGGATAAACATACCACGCACAGAGGACGTGCGATCTGGAGATTGATATATCAACCTGTTGTGCAATCCATCAGTACCTGATGAGATGATGAGGCCTGTGTGCTACATCCAGCAGTACCTGATGAGATGCGGAGACGTGTGCTACATCCAGCAGTACCTAATGAGATGATGAGGCCTGTGTGCTACATCCAGCAGTAACTGATGGGATAATGAGGCCTGTGTGCTACATTCAGCAGTAACTGATGAGATGATGAGGCCTGTGTGCTACATCCAGCAGTACCTGATGAGACGATGAGACATGTGTGCTACATCCCGTAGTACCTAATGAGATGATGAGACATGTGTGCTACATCCAGCAGTACCTGATGAGACGATAAGACATGTGTGCTACATCCCGCACTACCTGACGAGACGATGAGACATGTGTGCTACATCCAGCAGTACCTGATGAGATGAGGAGACATGTGTGCTACATCCAGCAGTACCTGATGAGACGATGAGACATGTGTGCTACATCCAGCAGTAACTGATGAGGCGATGAGACATGTGTGCTACATCCAGCAGTACCTAATGAGATGATGAGGCCTGTGTGCTACATCCAGCAGTACCTGATGAGACGATGAGACATGTGTGCTACATCCCGTAGTACCTAATGAGATGATGAGACATGTGTGCTACATCCAGCAGTACCTGATGAGGCGATGAGACATGTATGCTACATCCCGCAGTACCTGACGAGACGATGAGACATGTGTGCTACATCCAGCAGTACCTGATGAGATGATGAGACATGTGTGCTATCCTTCTATAGTCAAACCGACGACAGTTTCGTCCACGTACCTTAAATCTGGTGCATTGTCTGTCTCTATGTGCCATACTTTCCAGAAGTTTTAAGTTAAAGCTTATTATTTATTTATTTATTTATTTATTTATACCCAAGAATATTTCAGTTACACGACGGCGGCCAGCCTTATGGTGTAAAAAAACCGGGCAGACCCCGAGGGAAACCCTCGGCCATCCGCAGATCGCTGACAGACCTTCCCAGGTACTTATAGCTTATGGTGTAAACAACATCTCGTCTCTGTTTGCATAAAACCACAGATATGATATATTATTAAAGAGGACAGATTTGAAAGTGGCTATCGCACATGCAATAGTCTTGTAAATGTATTAAGCACATTTGAGTCGACTATGTTATATTTCCATGTTTAAGGAAAACCACATTTAGCAATATGGCCTTTCACACTCAAGTAACTGCTTTACCTGCAATTTGTCAGAAATATTAAAGAAATAGCAGGATGTGAACCTGTGCTTGAAATGATTAGCTTGTGGAAGCATTGTACCATGTTGGCTTGTTCGAATGTCTCTTCCCGGCTTGGGTACTTAGCTGTCTCTTACCAGTTTGGTACTTAGTCGTGTCCTCCCAGCTTGGCTAATTAGTTGTCTCTCAACTGCTTCCGGACCTTTTGTCTCTTACGTCGCTGACCAGGATCCCCTCATTTATTTGAGCATTTTGTTCTTGTGAGAGCTAGTTAATGCCGAGGATATGTCCGTGGATTCAGACACGCGGTCGTGAGCTGAAGGGGAAGTCCCGGACACAGGTCGCCAACTTTTAGCTGCTAAACAAACAGAACTCCGACTGGTGACGTTCTAATCTAGTTTTCCTGAACGCCGAGAATTTTTTTTTTTTTTCCTTGACTTTTAGAGATTTAAACCTTAATAATAAAGAGAGAGAACGTATCTCATTTGTACAGGCCTCGTTAACGTCATTACATGAGCTACGCGTTATGTACTTGATACAGCCTACACCACTAACTTTACTTTGCAGAACATGAGCAGAAGATACTTCCTTGTAAAAGCATTTCAATTATTCTGTAAATTTTAAAAAAAAAACAGTTTTTACAGGTTTTGCAATTGGTTGATGCATAGCCTCGACTAGCTGCGTAATGAACAAGGAATGTGTCGAAGCGACATGGTTTTGAAAAGTTGCTCATAAACAATTCTTCATTTTACCAGCAACTGGAGTATCTCCATGCTTCGAACTCATTACCTTTATTTAAAGGTCCAAGAATGGTTCTTTCCGTATAGAGCAGAATCAAAGGAGATGCCAATAAATTAGCCTCTATAGGCGAGGAAACCAGATTACCGAATGGCTTTCCACCTGTACAACACATAATGCAATCAAAATCTTACTATAACTATTTGATCAGATAACCATTTGTGGCTACGATGAAGAAGCTTCTCCAACTGTAAACGCTCGTTTATCCATCAAACGTCGACAAAATGCCGATAACATTTACACACCTGTGTCCATATCCCACATCTTGAAAACTGGAAACATTGTTGTTGTGCTTTTTGGGAAATACACCGACCTCAGGCACATGCCTTTCCACGGTCGATACGTTTTCAGTGTCAGTACATGTAGTTTGCTGAGGAGGGTGTTATTATTGCTAATAAGAAGCGACAATGGGATATTGTACTTAGTTAAAGACATTCAGTCTAGAGAGTAATATCAACTAACAGTCTTGAATATGCCATTCACCAATGAGTGCTCACCACAGATGTAGGCTATTATAAACGTCTGTAACACAGGCCGTGTCAGCTTTCCTTGCATTCTAGAAGGATTCGTCCATTGATGCTTGAGAAGAAGTTGTCTAAACTTTTGCTCGAACTCCTATATAGCCGCGAAACTTGAAAAACAAACATCAGATCTCAACAGCTGCGATTTGCCGTTTTATAGGAAAACAAAGAAAAGCGCTACCCGAAAAGAATTAGTACAGTATTCCGAGCAAGAAAAGTTGATTCCAGCTTCAGATCGGAAGCCTAAAAAATGCATTACCATATATAATGCTTTTCCAGTCATTAATACAAAGCACCTGTCAGCATCGTAAGTGCCAATGTTTTCTGCACGATTTCTAAGGTAAATTCTTCCCCGGTCGTCTTTATTTCTAAAGGCTGCTTTATTTGGCCAATCATGTATTCCGGTTTCCTTATCGCTAGGGGTAGGCGGGGTGGATGGAGATTTAAAATATACTACTTGTTTCAGAAATTTTAAACATTTCTGTCACTTTGAAAACATTGTTTCTAAAACATAGCCTAGTTTAAAATAACGTAGAACAAAGGCTTTGTGAGTTTGTAAGGCAACAGAATATAAGGCACTGATGTATGTGATAAGCATCACCTACCTGTAGGTACCTTGTTCCCGCTAGTCATCAGGAAAACAAAACGTCTATTTAGCCCACGCACTGGAGGTAAAAGTAGGCGGGACAAGTGAGAACATACTTACTGTGCCAGGGTTGTACTTGTCACCAGCTCCAGTCACCAAACTGGCCCGAGCTGTGGCTAATTGGACACCAATTAACGTAACAATAGTTCTTGGTGAACTTCAGTTTCTAAGTCGTTGGACAAACAGCTGCTTAGAATCTGATCAGCGCCAATATTTGTACTACAACTGCGTTCAGAATGATATGCTCAAACCCCCCACTTCAAATTCATCGAAAACATACACATACTCAAACATATATATTTTGTGACACCAATGTTAATGCTTCCTCACACAAGTACAGAGAAATATATATTGGTGTAAATGTGCAATATCTTCAGAGTTTGACAATGAAATAAAAAATGTTCCGGCTCTACTGGTTGGTTCTGCCTAATCACTACTGTTTAAAGAAACCAATATCTTAATTCATGATGCTTACATAAAGACCACACATCATATTCTAAACAGGTTCGTAATATATGCATTCGCAAAATATACATGGTGCATTTAATGCATAATTTAGTAATAAAAAACTTGTCACTGTCCTAAATTGCTCATATACCCGGACCGAGTAATGGTTAATGTTTTCGCATGTAATGTGTAACAAAAAGATATCATCGCTACATTTCAATTTTGAATTTCAATACAGCCCACAGTAAAATAACGAATCTTTATAAAATACATTAAAATTACGCGTTAGCTTGTCATCGCTATAGCTTGAACAAAGCCCTCAATAATATGTAATTTTTGTTTTCTCACAATGTGTCTCGAGATTTGAGCGAGTCGTATTGGTCTTTGCACGAGTTGAGTTTCTACCTCGGATTCAGCTGACGGAGGAACACAGAAGGTCGCCCACCTTGAGCTGAGAAAACTCTACGAGCAGAACAAATTGTGGATTTTGAAGAATTTATAAATGTTACCTAGACATTGCATTGTACATATATGGAGATTGCAATCTAAAACAAGGCCCAATTATTATTATATTGAAAACCACGGCTGCCTTTGTTTAATTATCCAAATAAGGAAGCATAATTTTAGAAAAATATTTGCATTCGGATTTCTTTCCAAAATCAAAAGTTTATCCAAGACGGCGATTTGACACCTGTTACCTGTCATGACAAACTAAGTCGTTACCTATAACCGACGCAGAAATTGCAATTGGTCTTGAGGTATCAGGAAGAGGGTTCAAGAAATAGGATCGGTTTCAAATCTTCATTACAATTTCACACCAGTGGGTGGCATAAAATGTGCTGGACGTCATAAACCCATATCTTTTTGGCCTTCCAGTGAACATTTTATATACCCTGTACAAATACTGTATGTTCAACTATAAAAACATTGATACAAGCATTCACTTTGACGAAAACGCTTTATATGGCGCCCCGGAGAAACCATAAACCTTGATCGCTTGGAGTTTGCATTCTGTGTACGTAAAACTTAACTCTTACTGACAGTCTGTCTAGTTCTAATCACCATGTTTGGACCAATTAACACCTTCAGACAGTCAATGCTGATTTTGTTTCCCTGAGGTAATTAGGGTATTATCTAGAGCAAAGGTATGAAATGTGTGTATGTGTTTTAAAAAGATAAAGGGTGTAGCTAGAATACAATATTAAAATGACCATACTGTGAGTCTAATCCAGTGGACCCTCAAAGAGTTGGCCGTTACACAGTTAGGTGTGATCATTCTGAAGAAAGTATGCTCTGACGTATGAATGCTGTGGATTTTCTATGATGCACATTCTTGGACTTTCTGACAAGATATCCACATGTAACATGTACTATGAATTCACTGGAGAGTGGATACCGTTGTGGATACTCTCACATTACTGAGTCGTGAATTGTGTTCAGAGGTTTAGGTACCAGTGAAGTGTGTGGGAAGGAGTTCGCAGACACTTAGCGGTATCTGCAGGCTGAAAAATCGATGTGACGTCTGAAACAATTTGTCTATCAAATGTCCAAATCTGTCTGAACTAGTTTGTTACGGATTGCTAATATCATCACTTCCGGAGCCTAGTTTAGTGATAGTAGAGACACAGACTTGATCGGATGTCTCTGAGCTGAGCGTTAACTCACTGTCCCACAGCTTCCATTTCCCACCACCCCCAAATCTTAGCTCTGTTAAGCCAAGTCGAAAGCTTTGATCAATAGTAGGTTAAATCTGTGTAGAGCGGGTCGGAGCGATCTGCCATCCAGACAGCCCTATCACACATGATATTCAGGCCCCAGTAAAACACAGCTGGTAATTTCGCTGTAGATTACCTGTGCATTTAGCTGAGTAGACCTGGTAGAAATTCTCTCTTTTTTTGTTAATGTATATATGCTGACATTCTCACATGCTGAAATTACTGTTACTGCCCCTCGATACTTAATGTGTCAAGTTAATACCCAAGAATATTCAATGTTTACCAAGCCTGAAACACAGGGCATCCAAGGCATGTAAGGATTAAAATAATAAAGGCGCATTAAATGAAGACAATCCTTCTACAATAAAAATTATTAGCTCAAAAATAGTTGGTCTAGTTTAATACGGGTTCAAAAGTGAAATTCGGTAATACACAAACCGTGGGAAATAATACAAGCTGATAGGGTAAACCTGCAATAAATGTAAGACATAAAATGAACATATAATTTTTGTTTGCAAATGGACCAGGAAAGTCCATGATGGTAGCGGCAATTTTAATTTTGTCCAAACAAGCCATGTAACAAAATTTGCCATTTCCAAAATTTAAACTCTTTATTCCAAAATCAATACCCGTTTATACAACTTCGAAATTTATGAAATGGCTGTGTCGAATTATATTTTGTATATTCAGGTTCAATTGAGTATAGCTATATAGATTGGCAGTCTGAGAAATCTAATACGAATTCTCTACTCTACCCTCTACTCTCTGGCTGGTTGGTTGTTTGGTTGAATGTTCAGCAGACAGATGTGCGCCATAAACAATACAAGAGCATGAGTGGAACAATGTATGCACAATAAGAAGCGCTTCAAGACCGACCACCAAAGCACAGCGACATTCGCCAGCGTTGATCGCACCACCCACCTCTTCCTGATCTTAATGCAAGGTCTATGGGGAATGCAGTTTTTATTGTTTTACTTCACTATGTTATGTAACCATGGTATGAATGATTTATAACTGGTCACTACTACACGCATGTGTTCTGTTACATGAATTTGGTTGTATTGACAGACGATGCAATACATCCGAGAAGTATTGATTCGCAGGCTTCACCGTTACAGGACAGACCAGCTCACACGCTGCATCAGCTTACTAACGACCAGGGATTATGCAGAGTAACCTCTCAAGTTCCGTACAGATCACACTGACTTACACACATGTGATTTCCTTCATAACCCTCCACAGATTTTGCTTTTCAATGTCATGGATCAATTCCACAGGAAAAGCCGTCTAAGTGACAATTTAACCAAAAAACTTATGATCCATTCAGGCCGTAGTGAAATTCCAAAGGAATACGTGAATACAAATTACAAAGCCACTAAGTGACAAAGTACTAAAAAATTACCTCAGAGAGATTGGCCTATATGTTCTCAGAGGTGTACAAAACTGAAATTATGCTGTCTTGAGTGATAAACAACTGGTGTGATATTCGGACACCAACCTGTATGGTGATGGTACCGTGAGTAAAGCAGATGCATTTCCCTTGTAAATGATAAACAACTGAAGTGATATTCGGACACCAACCTGCATGGTGATGGTGCCGTGAGTAAAGCAGATGCATTTCCCTTGTAAATGATAAACAACTGGCGTGATATTCGGACATCAACCTGTATGGTGATGGTACCGTGAGTAAAGCAGATGCATTTCCCTTGTAAATGATAAACAACTGGCGTGATATTCGGACATCAAACTGCATGATGATGGTACCGTGAGTAAAGCAGAAACATTCCCTTTCCAAATGATAAACAACTGGCGTGATATTCGGACATCAACCTGCACGGTGATGGTACCGTGAGTAAAGCGAATACATTCCCTTTGTAAATGATAAACAACTGAAGTGATATTCGGACATCAACCTGTATGGTGATGGTACTGTGAGTAAAGCAGATGCATTTCCCTTGTAAATGATAAACAACTGAAGTGATATTCGGACACCAACCTGTATGGTGATGGTACCGTGAGTAAAGCTGGTCTTAATGGTGATTTTTGCGATAAAACATAACCATAAATCAAAAACCATGAACGGCGAATGAAACCCTGTTTTTAAATTAAGTCATAAAGTTACGACGGGAAGAGCATCCTGGATGTGAGGGACATCTTGAGGCTGAGCGATCATTCTGTCTGTGGAAGACACACAAAGGAAGTTCGGATAATTACAATATATAATGTCTCCTGATTACCATATACCACTTCATTTTTCTGATAATTATGAGGTACCGGTAATCTGCACATAAACGCGTCGTCTGACGTCATTTTTCACGTCATGAATAACGTCAGAAGGTATTTTATCTAACTACAGTTCCATTAACCTTAGACTGGTGCACAGCACTTGAGATTCATCAATTCTTATCAATTGATAAACAGTAAAAAGTTGACATATATCCGTCACAAGTGATGGCTACTAATTAGACCACGTAAGTCTGAGTGGGCGTGGTCATTCCAGGTAAAATCTGGACATGACTCTGGTCAGAGAGAATGTGATTATCCCTGAGAGGCTCACCAGCCTCATTCAATCATGTAATGACGGTATGAGTTCTTTTTGGAGAACAAAACATAACCTGTTCTCATACAATCTCAAACTTCAGTTAAGTGTGGGCGTACACGCTGGCTGCAGTTTACTTCTCAAATCTGTCTAATTCCATACGACGGCTCCATTATTTAATAAAGACATCGTGCTTTATAGAAACTCTATTTAATTGCAATACGACTGCTGAGAGCCGGTGTTAATCCAATGATTGCCTTTCCAGAGCAGAAAAAACAGTAGACTTCGTCTTGTGTTGCCATGGAATCACTCTGGTTACAGTAACGCTCTACTCTGTGCGCAACCATATGTCTGGTATTTGTGTACAGTTGGGAGAGAAAACGCTATGGCATTGATAGTTGAATAACACTCACGTTTGTAATCGGTAACATCCGTATCAATACTCATTAGTCAGTGACATATTCAATGCATCCTACAGTGATTGGTTTATTGCACTTGTGGCTGGTGTAGGTTACACATACACTGTCTCCGGTTTTAACCATCTCATCCTATATTTTGAATATAACACAATTTTCTGTCACACAAACATCGTAGCTGCGTCTTATTAGTTAATCTTTATTAGTCTGCACCAAACACGGGACGGTGAAAGGGTGTTAAACACGGCGAGACATAGTACCTTTTCCCAGTGGTATATGTAGAATACAGATACAAGCATCAGGAACACCACACTAGTAGGTGCCACATTCGTGCGGGTTGTACTCAATGGTCGATATAGGATGTAAGCATTTATCGGCGTTTCGCAGGAATTAGATGAATAAAAGATTATTTACTTTGATGAATCTTCTTCAACGTTACCACAAATGGTTACCTTATCATTCAGTTATTTTAAGAAATCGATCGCATTGTGTGTTGTGTAACTGGAAAGCCATTCATTATCTTCAGCAATCAAGTGTCGTAGCGTAAAAAGGCTAATTTAATAACATCCCTTTGAAGCTGTCCTTTAGAGATAAGGCCATCCTTTGATTTCGAGTTTGGCCCTTAAATAAAGGTAGTAAATCTGAAACATTAAGATCTTTTAGCTGTTACTAAAATGAATAATTATTAATGAGAAACCTTCAAAAACTAACGCTTCACCCCTATCATGTAAAATGTGCTGTATTAAATTTGTAGAAAAATTAAAACGAAATTTCCAAGTACAGTTAGCTGTTTTATTTTCCTTGGACGTTATTTGTTTATTCTTGCATAAATTAAATTTAACCTAAAATAGAACTCATTCAAAACTGCATAGTGCTCTGTGTATGCAATACATATCATGTTGAGGGTTGACGAAGCCTCTACAATAAAACGTGCTAGTTCGTTTTTTTATAAGCCCGGGAATCCCACAAGTTTAATCTTTCAAAAATATCCAAAAACAAAAATGTTAATTTTACTTTTTTGAAGTATTGAAGTATGGCATAAAAGGCTCAGATTTCAAATAAAATTTGAACGACCAATAGCACTTTGTCAATTTCATTAAACACTTGTCAAGGAATCGACGTGTTCGCCTGTCTTGATACAATCAACATATCGCATGTTACAGGTTGCAATCGATATTCATAAATATATTCTTTTGCCAATTCGGGATCAGAACATTTTTGCTGAGGTCAACGTAAACTTGTTCACGGGTTCCTGGTTGATTATGAAAGTTACCAGGCTACCATTGGACCTGTCAGAGATGTGTTCGTGTGGCAGCTGAACAAGGTTTCTCAGATCAAGGTTGGCCACTTGTGTCCGGTGCTTAAATTCTGTCTTCCTCTCTCAGTTTAAGGTCGCTTGTCTGAATCAGTGAGTAAAGATATCTTTGGTAAAAAACTATCCTTAACGAAGCCAAAGAATTTTGAAATAACTTAACGGTATAATCCTCGTCAGTGACGTACGTTATTTAAAACCAGCGTGAAATCCTGGCAGCAAATAAATAGAGAAAGTCATCGGTAATTCAGAGAGGAAATTGTACGGCTGATCAGGCGGGATGGATGTTGACCTTCGATTGCGGCTTTCAAGTAAAACCATAAAACCTTTCCCCACACCCAAACAGACTTACATTCTCTTCAGATGTGTTAACACAACATGTCCTCAGTTGTTGTTGAACAAGAGTCAAGATGTCACTTAAGGTCAGTCTTAATCTTAATTAATTTTATTTATGTTTTAATGATCTGTTCATCAAGTGTATAGAGATTGTCAAGCCATGTAGTGTATTTTGCCCTTTTGGAGATCTGAAGAATAAGGCTTTTGTCGACTCCAACGTATGAGTGAATCATTTTTGAGTACTGCATAAAACACCAGTCAAATAAAATAGAAAAGACAGAGCTAGACAGGCTCAGTGGAACATTCAGCATATCTGTGCGGAAAGAACAGAGTTGGGGAGAAGGATGGGCTTGTGGCAGCATGAATTATGATGATTTATTGTCGCTGCAGCTCCATTTTAATAAATGATATACGCCAAGGCTAAACGTACATTAATCGGTCACTTGAGAGAAGTAGAGATCTAAATCCAGCTAAAAGTGGGCTAACCGATAGGCTGGTGATCCTGTCAAGATTACTGTATGTTGCCACACATGGCGTGAGAGGCGTTATCTCTGTACAGCTGATGGCGCTGAGGAGTGGACCACCAGATAGGCTGGGGATCCTGCCAAGATTAAAGTATGTTGCCACACATAGCGTGATAAACGTTATCTCTCTACAGCTGATGACGCTGAGGAGTAGGCTAACAGATAGGCTGGGGATCCTGCCAAAATTACAGTATGTTGCCACACATGGGGTGAGACGCGTTATCTCTACAGCTGATGGCGCTGAGGAATGGACTAACAAAGAGGCTGCTTGATCCTGCCAAGGTTACAGTATGTTGCCACACATAGCGTGAGACGTGTTATCTCTGTAAAACAGACAGGGCTGAGGCGTGGACTAACAGATAGGCTGGTGATCCCATCAAGATTACAATAAGTTGCAACACACACTATGTTCGTGTTAGAGACGTTATTTCTGTACAGCTAGGAGCTGAAGTGTGGGGTAACAGGTAGGTTGGGTATCCTGTCAATATTACAGTATGTTGCCACACTCGTTATACTCGCGTGAGAGGCGTTATCTCTGTACAGCTAGGGGGCTGAAGTGTGGGCTGACAGGTATGCTGGTGATTATGTCAATATTACAGTATGTTGCCACACTCGTTGTACTCGCGTGAGAGGCGTTATCTCTGTACAGCTAGGGGGCTGAAGTGTGGGCTGACAGGTATGCTGGTGATTATGTCAAGGTTACAGTATGTTGCCACACACGCTATGCTCAGGTGGGCTCTACAACAGACAGTGCTGAGGTGGGGCTAACAGATAGGCTGAAGATCTTGTCAAAATTACCGTATTACATGCTAAAAAGGCCGGTAAGAGGCGTTATTGCTGTACAGCTGATAGCGCTGAGGAGTGGGCTAACGGCCAGACTGGTGGAATTCCCCCGACAAACGTTAACAACACATGTCCATCACTCTGACAGCCGGGGATTCACCCATGGGACATGTAGTCACAAATTTAGGATTCTTGATTGCCGAGAGTTTCAAACTCGAGGAACGATCCGGAGAATCAAGGGTCTGTAGGTGTAGCTGGGAGATCGTCTCCATAGTGCCCTTGTATATAAATACAGGTTAGCCTGACTTTTTGCTGCAGCTTTCGCCCAACGACGTATTCCTTCTAGGCCAGATCATTGCTATATGATTGCTTAAATTGCTCTTTAAATTAAGCCAGTTTTTCGTGCAGCAATATGCATAAATCAAGCCCTGTCCGTGGAGAAAAAGAAGCACAGTTCAAATTTTTGTAGCAATATTTCACATCCCCTTGAACTAATATCCTGTCAGCATGCACACCTTATCTGCATTTTAGCCCTGCCTCAACATGTCCACTCTTACCACAGAGTGCACATCTGTAAAATAATTCTTACCGACAACTAGAAGGAAGGAAATATCTTCAAAGAAATAAAATAATGTACGTTGTATATTTTTGGAATGCATAGGTCATATTTTCCAGAATATTTGCTTTTATTCTTTGCAGTATTATTGTAAACGCCAGTAAATGGGAGAAACTGACTTACAAGAGACCTCAAACAAGTTTATATTTTATTTCTAAGCCTTGAGTGTATTGGACAATTGTACCCATCTGCATTTGTGTCCGTTTGCGTGAGGAACCATTAATATCTGGTTACAAAAGGAATATGTTTGAATACATTACGTTTCTCAATGAATTTAGTGTGCGGAGCGAGGGTGGGGGTTGAGCATGTCATTTTAAAAGCGGTCTTGGTAAAAGTGTTATTGTTGTTCAACTGTAGAATAGCTGCTAATCCAGCCACGCAGAAACCGAAATTCAACAACAAATAATGTTACATTAATTGTCACCCGCTCGTGTAGCAGGTGTCCAATGAGCCACAACTCAGGCCAGTTTTGTGACAGGAGTTGGTGACAAGTACAACCTGGCTCAGTCAGTATGTTTTTATTTGTCCTTTTATATGGTTTAAACCCATCGTGTGGGTTAAATAAAAGGTATTGTTTTCCTGATGACTATCAGGAACAGGTGACCTACAGGTAGTTGACCCGGGTCACACACAGGTCGTTCATCAGTACCGTGACCCCTGTTTTCTTCCACACTTAAAAAGCCTTTCTGCTAATTTTTACCTTTGATTCTGTCTGGCGTTTTACCAGATATTCGAAATTTGCGATCGTGAAGGCGGCAAGAGTGTTCGGTATCACAATCCATTCTCACCAGATATGGGTATTTTTCCTCACAGAGATGTTTTAATGAACAGTGTGAATGAAATTCCGTGTCAAAATCAAACGTGACCGCTGACCTGCAAATTGGGTAGATCAAATCCAAATGGAAAAGCAATAATTTAACTGATCTGTTACTTCTTTTATTTATTAGTTGCAATTGATTCACTCATTCACTGGTTGGCCCATTCATTTATTACTCGGTCCATATGCAATGTTGCCATGTCATAACAGTGTGGATGTGAGGCAAAATTTACATTTAATCGAGTATTATCGATATCAAAAACTGAAATATCGATAAGCTTTTAGCTCTCTGATCAATACTGCTCATTTGTAATTTCTCACAATAATTCAAAATTTTACTTGTGGTGAGTTATATAAATGAAAATTGTAAATTTTTCTGTATCACTCGTGCTACTTTGTCTCCTTCGACTGTCACAGTCTGCCCCACTGAGTCACCTGCCTTCGTGAGACGATCCTGCTTCTCCATGGATTACCCTGCTCCTTCGGCCATTGTAAATATACATTCCCTGACTCTGATTCGTAGCGACGTACATTTAGATGGAAAAGTCATTTCCACTGAAACCAAAAAGAAAACACTACTGAGCAATGTCGCTATCTTGGTTGCGCCCATCTTGGTTGACGGCTGGTATACTATTGTCTGTTTCGACGCATAGATTAACACCTGTGACATCAGATATGAAACCACTCTTGAGCACCAGTTACGATATGCATGGTCACAAAGCCTCGAGCATGGACTAAAAGAACGTTTCCAGAGTTCCCGTGTAAATTTTAAGGTATGGTATTCTTTTTCACTTTTTCACCTAAGCGAATCACAAATGAATTATGTGATTAAAGCACATTAAAGATGTTGAATGTGCCCTAAAAATGTTGAATATGCCCAAAAGCTGCCATAAAAGGCCCAAGCACTGTTCTTGGGGTAAGTTGCAGCTCTTCTTATTAAACTTTTTGGTAAACAGCATATTTAATACATATTTTCTTAATTTTTTAAGATACAGCATCTTACATGGATGCAGGAGACGACTGCCTTGTCAAGCAGTCAGCACCATTTCAAATACGTCACGTACAACTAAGAGGACAGCGATTACCGACAGCAGCGAAAATTGCCGCCCTAAAGAATTTAGAGGATTGCTGCCATGCGGGCAGATTTACTAACGCCACTTTAGGCAAAATAATCACTGAAACCCCAGCTAATCTTCTCAGTAAAATTAGGGATATCCAGAATGGATCACCAGGGAACGAAAACACCCTCGTAAAGCTGGCCATCACTTTTGTCGTTCTGGTTTCAGGGTCTCACTTGTGGATATTAATACTTATTTATGATAAATAAATCCTCAAAATGTCAGCCGTTTCCACGAAACGGAAAGCATTCAAATTCAAGTATCCTCATAATTTTTCTCCAAGTTTCATTCACAGGCGTAAGTCATGGTGTTGAGTCCAACAGAACCTATAAAATACCTGAGCAGTTCAGTGGGGAAAACAATGAAATAAATCTGTATCACTTTACAGTACATACTATTCCAGGTAAAAGTCATAGGTGTCCCATTTACACAAGCTAATGACCCAAACTAACCTGAACGCAGATGTTCGCAATGGTGAGGCAACGATGCAAACCATACATGTAACACACACCAAAACTAAAGATCACACTGACGGTCACCATACATGTAACACACACCACAACTAAAGATCACACTGACGGTCACCATACATGTAACACACACCACAACTAAAGATCACACTGACGGTCACCATACATGTAACACACACCACAACTAAAGATCACACTGACGGTCACCATACATGTAACACACGCCACAACTAAATGTCTCACTGACGGTCACCATACATGTAACACACGCCAAAACTAAAGATCATACTGACGGTCACCATACATGTAACACACGCCACAACTAAAGGTCTCACTGACGGCCACAATACCATACACCAAACCTAGAAACCACCCTTACGATCACCATACATGTAACACACACCACAACTAAAGATCACACTGACGGTCACCATACATGTAACACACACCAAAACTAAAGATCACACTGACGGTCACCATACATGTAACACACACCAAAACTAAAGATCACTCTGACGGCCACCATAGCATACACCAAACCAAGAGGACCCACTTACGGTCAACACAGCACACAACACACCTACAGGCCACATTGACGGTCACCATACATATAACACACACCAAAACTATAAGGCCACACTGAAGGTCACAATAGCACACACTAAACCTACAGGCCACACTGAGGGTCACCTTACATGTAACACACATCAAAACTAAATTTCTCACTGACGGTCAATATAGCACACACCGAACCTAGAGGCCACACCTACGGTCACCATAGCACACAACAAGCCTACAGCCCAGAGTTACGATAATCATAGCACACAACAAAGCTGCAGGCCACACCCACGCCAGCATGGCACAAAACAAACCTACAGGCACACTTTCGGTCACCTTAGCACACACCCAACCTACAGGCCATACCGACGCCACCATACCACACAACAAACTTACAGTCCACACTAACGATTACCATAGCACACACCAAACCAACAGGGCACACTGACGGTCAACATGGCACACACCAAACCTACAGGCCACACTGACAGCCACCATACATGTAACACACACCGAAACTACAGGCCACACGGAAGGTCACCATAGCACAAACCAAACCCAAAGACCACACTGACGCCAACACACCACACAACAAACCTACAGGCCACACGGAAGGTCACCATAGCACACACCAAACCCAAAGACCACACTGACGCTAACATAGCACACAACTAACCTACAGGGCACACTGACGGTCACCATGGCTCACACCAAACCTACAGGCCACACTGACAGCCACCATACATGTAACACATACGGAAACTACAGGCCACACCGACGGTCACCATAGCACACATCAAACCCAAAGGCCACACCAACGCCATCATACCACACAACTAACCTACAGGCCGCACCGACGATCACCATAGGACACAACAAACGTACAGGCAACACTAACGCCACCATAGCACACAATAAACCTACAGACCACACTGACGTTTACATGGGACACACCAAACCTACAGGCCACACTGACGATAACCATAACACACAACAAACCTACAGGTCACACTGACAATCACCATAGCACACAACAAACCTACATGCACACTGACGATCATCACAGTACACAAAAAACCTACAGGCTACACTGACGTTCACCATAACACACACCAAACCTACAGGCCACACTGACGACCACCATACATGTAACACACAGCAAACCTAGAG
This sequence comes from Liolophura sinensis, assembly GCF_032854445.1. Taxonomy (NCBI): domain Eukaryota; kingdom Metazoa; phylum Mollusca; class Polyplacophora; order Chitonida; family Chitonidae; genus Liolophura; species Liolophura sinensis. The sequence goes on along the minus strand of NC_088302.1, from coordinate 52,716,081 downwards.
GCCACACTTACAGTCGCCATAGAACACACCAAACTTACAGGCTCCACTGACGATCACCATAGCACACAACAAACCTACAGGACACACTGACGTTCATCATAGCACTTACCAAACCTTTTGGCCACACTGACGATCACTATAACACACACCAAATCTATCGGCCACACTGACGGTTGCCATACATGTAACACACACCAAACCTAGAGGGCACACTTACAGTCACCATAGCACACAACAAACCTAAAAGACATACTGACGCCACCATAGCAAACACCAAATCTAGAGGCCACACTGACGGCCTCCATACATGTAACAAAAACCAATTCTACAGGCCACACTGACGGTCACCATAACACACCCCATGCTTATTGGCCACACTGACGTTCATCACATCACACCCCAAACTTACAGGCCTAAAAAGTGGTTACCATACATGTAAAACACACCAAACCTAGAGGCCACGTTTACGGTCACCATAGCACACACCGAACTTACAGGCAACAGTGACGGTCGCCATACATGTAACACACAGCAAACCTAAAGGTCACACTTATGGTCACCATAGCACACAACAATCCTACAGGCCACAATGACGCCACCATAGCACACAACAAACCTACAGGCCACATCGACGGTCACCATAGCACACAAAAGACCTACAGGCCACACTTACAATCAGCATAGTACACACCGAACCTAGAGGTCACACTGATGATCACCATAGCACACAACAAACCTAGAAGCCAAAACGACGCCACCATGGCACACAGCAAACCTAGTGGCCACATTGACGTCACCACAGCACAGAAAAAAGCTATGTGCCACACTGACGGTCACCAAAGCACACAACAAACCTACAGCCCACACTGACGGTCACCATGGCACAGACCAAACCTACAGGTCACACTGATGACCACCATACATGTAACACACACCAGACCTAGAGGCCACACTTACTGTCGCCATAGCACACACCAAACTTACAGGCCACATTGACGGCCACCATACATCTAACACACACTAAACCCAGAGGCCACACTTACGGTCGCTATAGCACACACCAAACTTTCAGGCCACACTGACGATCACCATAGCACGCAACAAACTTATAGGCCATACTGACGATCACCATAGCACTCACCAAACCTACAGGCCACACTGACGGCGACCATACATGTAACACACACCAGACCTACAGGCCACACTGACTGTCCCCATAACACACCCGAAGCCTACTGGCCTCACTGACGGTCATCACATCACACCCCAAACTTACAGGCCTTGCAAGCGGATACCACTAATGGTTAAACACGAAAAATAGAACACTCTGACAAATTAGCCAAATGAACCTTATGACCTTTCAGATCTCTTTTGTGTAAGTTGCCGTTAAAAAGTCTTTTGTGTGCCACCGACTTAACACGATTTCCCTTGTGGTTAAAAACTCAGCATAGCCATTCCAAATGCCGCCAATATTTTGGCCTCATTTTACGTAATAATGTTTATTGCGTTTCCGTTTGTTTGTTCCTCTTATTTTAAAAGACTTTAGAGTCGGTTTTCAGCTTTAAATTATTGCACCTTAAAATTAAACACTGAACGTAATGTGTTTGCCAGAGCGCTTGTGTACAGGTTATAGCATTTTGCATTGTTTGATCTTTGCAGTCAAGAACTCTCAGGGTTACGTTTTATTGCGGCTTATTTAGCCATCCGGTCAAATGGTTGACAGCCCTAACATCGTTGTGCCACCGGGTAACCGTAGAGACTCTACTAAGGAGAATCACTTAGTCCTGTCTTACGACAGACCGGAACAACACTCAGTAGCTCCTTCTTGTCCTCTTGGGACACTTCACCCACATTGCGCAAGTCTGTGTGTCTTGAACTATTGCAGGGATGCTTGATCACGGGTAGAGTTTGGGGGAAAAAATTGATTGGTTTTGTCGACACAATTCAAAGAGGACAATCAGAGCTAGAGTTAGTGGATTGGAAGATAGCTGGAGACTTTACTCTGCAGTTGGATTGCTAATTGTGAAACTCCGTCTCGAATGGAATTCAAATATTGACAATGCTGTCCATGGACAGTCCCTTACGTTTTACGGAACTCAAATGCGGCCTGTTTTTTTTTTACACATGTACTCATGCAAGTTAACGTACTCTTTGGCGTTTGCTCAGTATCAGAAGACATACACAACAAACTGGATTCCATTAAAAGGGGGTTTTGTGGGGAAAGAAATCAGTGAATATTAGATTGCTGCGTTAATACTCGTTACAGTTTTTCACGACATGATTTCGTATTAGAACATCAAGACCTGATTTGAGTTTCGCTTAATCTTCTGACTTTTGGTGGACAGCATGTTTTTAAATCAGAATTATGTTTTTTCTTCTTTCATAACACAGCTCCTAGACAGCATTTTTCTTATTTGTTTCATTCTCTTTTTATATTTCTGACCGTTTATTTTGAGAATTGGGAGAGAGTCTCATTCGCGAGCGACCTACTTTCGTTAGGCAGCGATCGGTATTGTTTCATATGTAGTGAAAACCCCCATTATATCTGATAGACAACTTTTAAGAAACATTTCAGTGGAAAGGCCTAAATCTGAATTAAATATTTACAAATTATTTTCAGGATTTACGTTTCAATTTTGCATGTGTTTGGTGTGTTTCATTCTTCGCACGTGTAATGCCAAAAATGATATTCCACTAAACAGGTCCCTTATTCTGAATTTAAAAGCCCTGATTCTGTTTCTTAGGAAACGCAATAAGCGAACATTCTAACAAACCAGGGATATTTTTCTGTGGAATACAGTGTAAAATGTCAAACGCGTTTAACATATTTTGAAATGTAGTGCCAAAAAGGGGTATAGAAAGAACTGGTCAGACAAAAACAGCTCGAATTCGCCCGTGGATGTATTGCCCTCTCAGATTCGGTGCTTATTCAGTGTGACCTTGAAGAAAAATTGAGTAACAGCGGAGGTGATGCAAGATCAATATTCATTTGATTTTCAGAGCAAATATTGCTTAGCGTACTAGATTGATGACCATACTTAAGCTGTCCGAAACCGTTAAAGTAGAGCAGACGCAGCCTTATACAGGCTTCAGTCCCCCATTTGGGTGGCCGTAATGTATTAAAACCTAGACGATCAATACAATATTTAATGAAGCAGGAAGCGACATCTGGCTTTAAATCTCGCCTCAGTAGCAGAGAAAATCACTTTGATGGGACAAAAAATGGCGCGAATACATGTTTGTGGCAAATATGGGGAAATTTCAATAATGACATAAGCAAAAAAGAAGATGGCTTCCTAGTAATGTTATTGCCCAACATATGATAGAACGTTTACATCAGCTGTATGGCTGACTATCTGAATGAACTACGAAAGACTTGACTCCTTGACTCATTTATAAAACGGATAACAGATAATAACATTATCGATCATATCCATTTTTACAGGCAAATGAGCGGATTAAACATCGCTATCCTCAGCATCAGTTTAAAATTGCACGGTAGGATCATCTTGAAAGCGGGAGCATGTTTCATGACTTTTTGGGGGAGGGGGGTCGCGAAAACGATATGAGCTGTGTGGACCGAGCAAATTCAAAATAAACACGAGTCCTTCACCAGATTCGCAGTGATACGGAAACAGCCGAAGTTATCCGAAAAGGTTAAAAGTGATATTGGCCGTCAGTATTAACTGAGCTCTGGATGTACACGCATCGTTACTTCGGATTATGGTCTACGACCTTTCACAAGTGCTCAGACAGAACCCACTGTGAATCCAGCCGTCCAGAAGATTGGTTTAATAATAAAGAAAATTCGTTTGTGGTCTGAGATTTTTGACCTTTCGAAAATCAATGTAAGAGAATAATCGAGAAAGCGATTCCCTGGCTCCTTCGGCATCTGTGTTGGAAAAAGTTTCTGAATATTTTCAATAGGCTCTACTCCAATTAACCGGAAATGAACGCGAATGGAAGAATTTTTCTTTAATTGTCCCGCATTAAAGGCAGCTGAGGGCCTTTGAGAGCACAGGGCAATTAAAGATTAAAAGAGTGAAGAAAGAAAATGCACTTACCAGGGAATTAGTCCCATCTATAGATAAGAAGAGTGAATGTGAGAAAACTCGTCAGCTATTAAATAAAGTATCTGCTGGTGAGATCTACCATCTGTATGCGGTTATTATCCACATTAACCGAGTCGTGTAGATATTAACTGTGATAGGCTGCTAAGGCCGCTTTGGCTGAATTCGCATTCTATGTCACAGTTAATTGTAATTGCTCTTTACCTCTGACAAAACAGTGGGTAATTTTTTCTTACCTGTCCTACAGAGACATTTAATTCCCTGTCAACGGTCTTGGATTCCTGCCTTTCTTTGTCATGGTCCTGACTTTCTTGTCCTTTCGCCAGTAGAGGATGTGCCACATAATTATGTCCGGCTCTTTCTGACCAAACAGATAACAGAAAACGCTCAGGTTATCGTTACTTCGAACACGGTACGGTTGGTTTGTGTGAATGGAAATTAGCTCAAAATGGAATGTGCTTAAAGCCATGCTGTCTCTACAGCAAAGGCAAACATAAACCTCGGTTTAGGGCTCTGGTTGTGGAAGTCTCACTACACAATTGTTTTCTCAAATAATAAAACGCCAACCTCCATCGCGTTTTATTGGATTTTATTTATTTTATTGTTTTTATACTCATATACTTATACCATTGTCATACTCAAAACTTTTTACATAATTTCGTAGTTACAAAGGCTTGTATATGGTGCGTAAGTCACATTAAACAATTCCGTGTATACCACGGTTAAAACAAAATGTTTATTAGAACACAATTGAAAGCGAGCAGAATAACGCTTTCATTGGTCAGCATAGGTAAAAAAATAAATCAGATAACAGAATAGTGTTGATTGACAGCATGAATCAGATCTGCTGTCTGGTAGGCAAATATTTGGCTATATATCTTCTAGGCATATAATCACTCTTCCGAGAGACCCACAAAAGTCACCACAGTTCAATATCTAGATTCTGACAAGCTGGCAATCATATTCAAAGACCCGTGTCTAATTTTGGCAGGTTAGTTCTATGTTAACGATAAGACCCGCCCTGGGGTTTCTTGTCCACCAGCCATGGGCAGATATCAGTTTGAGTGGCAGAGATGGGATGTCTAAATGGCATGTAGACGCCACGGTCTTCCTACATGATCAACAACCATGACGTTGATGGTTTCAGTAAGGTATTAAACGCCAAATGTGCCAAACTGCCATGTATGAGGTGTAACCAAATGACTCGGGTGAACTGTGGTACGGACAGCTCGTTTATCAGGCTCACCTAGATAGCCCAGAGGGCCACTAAATAACGATACAAATATCTTGTTACGTTTCAACTAGCAATCATTAATAATGAAGTCGAGGCATCACCACGTAATGTAAAATGCTGGTGCGTCGACTTCATTATTATTACTATTGAATCGAGGTAAAACTATGAGTCGTAAGCAGTATATAAGCAATCATTGTTCTCAATCAACGTCAAAAAGAAGGAAGTATGAACTAGGATCACGAATATAACGTGTGCTCATTTATTTAGGTGATGCATGTTGTTGAAACGTTTGCGGAAACATTGTTTCGGGTCATTGTTAGGATGATTTATTTGATTTTAACTTTGTTTTAAGGTCATACATAAGAATTATTTCATTCATACGATGACGGTCAGCTTTACGGATGAGTGGAGAAGATTGGAGTGTCCACGTGTTAAACAACTCTTCATGCGTTGGTATGTATGCATGCTTGGGGTTTTACGTCCTACCTAATAATCTTTCAGTCATAGGACGATGAGGAGCCATTAGGTTTGTGTACATATACTTGTCAGCAAAGTGCTGTCTCAGCTGAAATTTCATGCGGAAGACACCAAATACGACACCCCACTCAATCACATTATACTTACACCAGACCAACCAGTCCTGCTTCTTGGCACTAACTTTTCGAAAACACTAACCATTAGGCCATGGAAGTCGTCGCTTTGTGTTTGTCAACAAATTATATACACATATGTATACTATGTGTTTACATCTACTCATAATTTATCAAAACACGATCTGATATCTGTATCATTTAATGGCTGTTTCAAATTGATGAAAAAATCCAAAAATAATTTTTGCAGTAGCCTGTTAACTTAACCACAGGCTGACGCTGATCTGAAAATGGACACAGATTCGGAAAGGCATCTTGGAAATGAGTATTAGATTAAGTGTATAGTTCATTACGCGTGCATAATTGCCGAGAGTTGAACACGTGATATAATCAATAAACATTTCAGGAGCCTCAGAATTTGTGGTAAAGGTAGCTCATTCAGGTATAACCACACCTCTGGCAATTTCCAGTATCAAAGTGCACTTGCTAAGGCACAGTAAGATCAAAACTCATGCCAAGAGCAAAATGATCAGAACGTATGGCTTCATTTCAGTCATTTCCAATACGATCGTTTTCTTTCTTTTTGTTGCTCTGTGTGTACATCACATGCCGTTGTCCAGTGGCAAAACATACAGACCGTAACTTAAACTAGACTTGGAAGAGCTTTCAATGTCTTCACGGATATTTGTCGGGGAAATGCATTTTGCTGTTTTTTATACTCTTGCTTAAGGCTTGCCCAAAATTTCTGCAGACAGATTAGCTTCCTTTGCAATCACGGGGGTAAATTGTCTCCCCTGAAAGCGAGGGCGGAGTGGACTAATTGTTCCATGTAGTTCACATTGACATAAACATTAATATACAAAAACATAAATCACTATGTTTGATAACGGTATTAGTACCTATATCGAAACGTCACTCCAGTTGTGATCAATATATTTGTTATGTTATAAACATTAATATTTTCAATGTATTTGTGTATCAAACAATCTCAATATTCTTTTTGTCTGTTTCTTTTCTGTTTCCTAGCTGCACTATGCGTTGTCTTTATGTTGTATTGGAATAGTCCTTGTCCTCGAAAAGAAATAAGTGTATGATTGATAAATGATTAGATTTCTCATTCTGTTGAATTTCAATTCCATCAGTCATTCATTGCTTATCGCTTTCCCGACATCATCATCCAAACCACACAGTCAAACGAAAACTGTTTTTATGCCCATCAACGAGATAACCATAGAAGTTCTTGAGAACATAATAATTTCCGGGAACAAATTAAAGCAGTTAACTTTCACTGTCTTCTAATTGGAATTGCTATGTATCCAGGACCACGTGATGTACAACCGTCATAACGTTGGGGCAAAAGTGGCGGGTCAGACCCCAGAGATTGGGCTACAGCTACACAGCGCCTAACCAGTGTTTACATAGCTAAACCATGTTGTCACATTGGATAATATCAGGGGGAAAACTGATACTATCGTGTCTGATAAATGAGCAAGTTGGTATCCGGTTACATACATTCATTTGCTGACATTGTTTCGATGATATTTGTTGAAGGACAAGGGGAACTTATGTCACGTTCAGAACCCTTCTAGTTCGACAGGGTCTACTCTACAACCGTGCTTTATCGTGTCCCGTGGAAATCCTCAAGGGCCAGGAACTGCTTAAACTGGGGTTCACACGGCAACGGTCCAAATAAACCATTGGTATATATGGACACTCAGGTATGCATGGACACGTGTCCAAGTCCTGAAGGTAAAACCCTCTTGTTTTTAGACTTTTAGAGAATACTACTTACAATAATCTCGTGATCTCCCAGTCAATGGCGTACAGTCAGTCTGACGTCTAATCTATCCCACATCAATGACGTGGTAAGCGGTTTCTCTGTTTGCTCAACATAATTGGGTAACTTTACAAACCCTGTGTGTATGTAAGTCTGAAAAGGATTCGTTGCGATATACATCGGCACTGGGTCTTTCGAACCTTACCACAGTTTTGTGTGTAAGATCGACAGCCATCTAACAAAGCCTATTGACCACTGTATGAAAGCTTATGTATATGTATGTATACAGTCACACCGATCGAGTTTAGTTATATCAGTGTATATTTTTTATATCCCAGTTGTCATAGCGTTATTTGGGATGTACATTTGTCTGTGTATAGCTCAGATTTTAGGGTTGAAAATCGCTGGAGACCAATATCCAAGCAAAAAGGTGGTTTGGCCAAATTTCAGCGCTAGAATGTGACCTATACCCATCAGAAAATGTGAATCCCAAGCGAGGATAGTACAGTTTGGCTTAACTAATATAAGTGTAGTATCCAAATGGTAGTTTAGACTTTCTAAATGACATCCACTATTCTGTAATATACCCCTAGGACATTGTGTAGCTACGTGTAGCAAGTAAAAAAATAAGTCTATATGTGATGTGATGCCTGTACGCTTTGTGTTGCGGACATATTGATTCTTTGCGTCGGAGTCATGTCTTTTGATATTATTACAGTTACATGTATAGTTTTCTGTTAGTTTTCCCCTTAAACCTTACAAGACTGCGTGAGGAGCAGCTCAGCTTTTGGTGAATTCTGAAATATTGATATTCGCAGTCGATATGCCTTCATCTCAGCATTTGACTAGGAATCCATAAATTCAAGCTTATTGACGTCAGACCGGCGTGTAGATAGACTGATTGATTGATTGATGAATAAATTTAGCTAAACGTCACAATCAATAACTTTTCACATGAACAACGGCGCTCAGTTTTATGAGTGAAGGAAACCAGACAGCTTTTAACAAGTTCTCGACGAACTTGCCTACTTATGACGCACAAGCTGCATGGATAGGTCTATGGAAAATGTGAAACTAGTGTAGGCCTAAGCGACAATTCAAGCTCACAGAAGCGCCCGCTTGTGGGGATAGATATCAACTGTAACATTTGGGACTTCCCAGCAGTGCAGTGGCGAGGAAAGTATAACAGCACGGATGATGCTCTATGGAATTATTCTGTTCTTGTCTTATCTCTAGTACATGTAATGGAAATATCCAGGGGTCTCTTACCACGAGCTAAGGACATCGAGAACAGCACGTCCCTGAATCGATATCTCGCTTTTTCCTCTCAATTAAGTAATTGGCCTGATGATAAGCGGTCTAGACTCGAAGTCCGACCCTAAGAGAAGACCCAAATTCGGCGATAAATTCCACAATGGTTCATGCCCCGGTCGAGTCGGTAAAGAAGAACTGATCCTCGGCCAAATTAGTCATTAACGCACAGGCTGAAAAAACGAGAGCTTGTGTCACGCAGAAAAGAGGTTTCTGGCAGCGATGCAGGGAAAAGTGTTGGCCAGCTGTTACTGTGAGTGGCTGACGTCCAGCCGAAGTCTTTAGATAGGTGACTGGTTTGTCTGTTCTCACAGATCCTCTTATTAAACGCATGATTCTAATAAAACAGACTGGACGGGAGACCCAAAACGGACTGCACACCATTGTACGGACCACGATTCATCAACAGAATAGTAGGTAAAATGAATCCGTCACACCCATTATTGATCCGTTCCAGCATTTACTCCAAAGAAGCAAAAGCTTCATTTGTTTGATTCAAGAACTTCCAAAGTGAAACACTAAAGTTTAAATGCCACTAAAGCAGAAAAAAGGTTTCCTCGGAAGTCAAAATTTAAATGTGAGTTATTTAAATAGTCAAGCATAAAAGTGTAAAATTATTCAATATACGCTATCACGATAGCAAACGAACACTTAATACGTAAAAGAGTTGATAATACCCACCCATCCATACATGTAACCACAACTCTTTACACTACTGCCCAACTGTAAGCAATTGTCGTTCATCTGATTGACAGACTTATAGAATGATTGTGGCTTAACGCAAAACCCAAGCGTTTTGCACTTAGAGCGGTCAACAACTGCCGGCCAAGGAAGGCACGATTTTATCAGGTCATGACAGTAAACATCAACACGTTTCTTGTTGACCACCGAGTGCCTTATACATGTTGGACACATTTTGCATTGACAAATTTACGCACAGTTGTTATTCTGCACTCTGATGTAACTGTTTTACAGAATACCTACATTTCCGATTGAGCAATATTCCATCCTTATTTGGTTTAATAGGCCTTTCCGACCATTCCGACGAGCAGTCGCCAATTCTTGTTTCCATTATTAAAAGTGTATGCTTTCCTATATTAAGCATTCACTCTCCTAAAAATTGCAGTATCTTATAATGAGTTATCAATAAAATCAATGAATTGCCAGGCTAATTAACGCTCACAGATTTTGATATAACATACATACTGTCTTGGTAATGTTGTAGTTTACTCACTTGAACTTCTAATCCAGGTATTAATTTGTAGGCTGGAATTACCTAAATGTTTTTAATCTTTAACCTTTACCAATGACAATGCAATGGACTTCGAGGGAAAGCGGCAATTACTCGCTGGGTTAATTTCTAATGAATTGGCTCACCGTTGTCTGTTTTGTTGGCCAGTAGGACAACCGAGCAAATGCACTTCTGTGAGCACAAAAGCTTCATTTTTAGGTGTGGACACATTCTTGGTAAGGTGGTCAAAACACTAATCCATAAAACCCTAAACATGTGCACCTGAACGATTAAACTGACTCTGTTAAAGAGAAAAAATATTGAATATAAATGCCTGTCAGGCCAAAACAGAGCCTTACTTTGACCAGTTGCAGGAGTTGGTGTCTTGATTTGCAGCTGGCATACAAGAGCAGTTCGTTTCTTTGTGCGAAATAAGGCGTATAATTGTTTTCATATTTCTCTTGTTACTATTTACAATGGCTGCTCGTTTTCCGTTTGTAACTTTTACATTAAGCCCTGGTTTTTTGTCCAATTTCAAAGCCCAAAAGCGGGCTGCCTTTCAAGACAAATGTTTATTGTCTTAAAAAACAATTCGAACTGACTTATATGGCGTACTATTCATCTAAGACAAACTTGGGCGAGCTTATAAATCATTGTTGTTAAGAAAGATGTTGGCATTTGAATTATTGGGAGGAATTTTAACCCCAGAAGTCATATCAGTTATTTTGTTGACCACTTCTTTGAGGGCTAAATGGCTGGTGGCCGTGCTGTGTGCTTTCGCTACAACCAGATGCGTTTTCTATGACTCTAAACACTAACAAGGATATGATTTACGCCGTTGACAAGGAAAACATCATTAACGCCAGAGATCCAAATTTACGTGTACAGTTTAAAGCGTAAATAAAAAAAACACTGTGATTTTCGAACTTCAAACGTTTGTTATGCAATATAATTTCAATGATTTTATGTGCATTTGTTTCATTTTCGTCATACCATTCAGGTACTTAATACTATCGACATCAAAAAGCAAAGAACTGGATTGTTGTTTTCTCCGTCAGTTTTCTCTCCGTCGAGCCTCACTGGTACATCTGAGAAATCATCGTGTTACGTGCACTGGAGAAGAGTACACCGGTCGTGGTTCGATACAGGGATGACCTGGATATGTTCTAGAGGCTGGCTGAGGTCTACCCGAGTATAGCTAATTTGGTCGTTTAATCCACCATCTTTACGTAGCGAATCCTGATTAAGTTGGGGTAATCATGGTGCACCTATTGTGGTAAGTCTAGACAAGATGACCTGAGATCACATAGTTAGCTTACATTTCCCTTCACCACACGCCCCCAAGACGGTTCTAAAATGGGAATGACCACACTGCCTTCCTTGAGTCGGCGAACCTAACATTTTAAAAGGCGCCCTATACCCCAAATAATAGTTCCCTTCAAAGATGACGCCGGGAATTCAAGGCCAAACCTCACTGGCCTGCATATCACTGCTCGACTCCAACATAGAAGCCGGCGTATTTAAGGAAAAGAGAGTAGTACTTTTGGGGGCTTCAGTATGGATTTCTTCTCTATTCAGTGAACAAATGTAGCCTTGGAACAATAGTTTTATGTCAGAAATGTTCGCATCATCCAAAACATGATGGAAAAACATGACGGGGAAGGCTACGCTTAAAACTGCTCAAGTCTGGCTGTTCAGGCGTGCTGTCAGGAATGTCCTCAAAGACTTCCAGCAGTCAGAAATATCCTCAAAGACTTCCAGCAGTCAGGAGACTACTGGAAAACTTTCAGAAATCATGAGAACACTCAAACACTTGTAGTGGTCAGGAATGTTCTTAATGCGTTATAGCGATCGTTATAGCCTAATAAATTTAAGCGTGAAAACAGACTTTCACATACCAGTCGTCAACCTGATCAAATATAATGCTCAACACAAACTAGCGAACAAAGATATAAAATATATATGCAACGATTTGAAGCGTTCAGGAATGTCCCCATTGCCTTCAGGAGGTCAAGAACGTTCTCAACGCCTTGTAACCGTAAGGAAATCCCCAATGCCTAGTAGCGGTCAGGAATGTCCCCAGTGCTTTATAGTGATCAGGAATGTCCACAATGCGTTATGCCATTCAGGAATGTTCTCAGTGTCTTATAGCAGTTAGCAACGTCCTCATTGCCTTATAGCAGTTAGGAATGTCCTCAACGTCTTATAGCGGTCAGTGAATTCCCCAATGTCTTATGGCGGTCAGGAATGTACACAATGTCTTGCGAAGGTCAGGAATGTACACAATGCCTTGTGGCGGTCAGTGAATTCCCCAAAGTCTTGTAGATGTTAATATAAAGTACACCGACGAGAAAGTAACAGCTGGCAAATGGTCATACGTAACGGGTAAAATCAGGCCTCTCGTCAGTTTGCATCAGTTAGGGTTTTATGCTAACTGATCATGTAAATGCAACAAATGTTCACTAGTACCGTGGGTCCATCACAGTTGATAAGCAAACGCATGAAAGCAATGCGGAGAGACCAGGCCTCGGGAACTCAATGTCCGCCAACAAAAACTAATTTTGTTCACGAATCATACAATAGAGCGAAGATCAAAACCATGGCAGCGACAACAGTGAGATATTTGACAAATAGCCATACGTGGCCGGTGAAATCCGGCCTCATCTCAGTTTACCTCAGCGTTTTATTCTAAGTTTTCACGAAAATGCTTAAATCGCAGTGACTTACACGATTCTTGGCACTATGGCAAAAGCAGAATTAGGTAAAAATATGCTCTGATGTTAATTACAATTTATTAAACGACACTGGTCTAGAATTACCCAAATTCGACGATGCAACATTATGAGCTAGCATGGAACGCTATTTGGATACTGATTTAAGGCATCATTGAAGAACTTTTCCTCTCTTGCTTCTCTTTGCATCAATGCATCTTAACTTTTTCGGTACTTTAAACGTGTTTTTTTGAAATTCCCCTTGCTATTATTTTCACGGAACGTTCATTCTGGCTGGCGACTGCTATACAAATGTCTGTTTTGATGTTTTAACAGCATAAAAAGGGACATTTCTTTGTTAATATTTTTTTCCTTTTGATCAGTGCTAGGCATTATTGAGTAACCCTGATGAAGACATGCAAAACTTACGTCAACGATTGGTAAGTTATTTCTATGTCCATCCATTGACTGACTCTCAGGCTTCACGTGAACGCGTCTGAACGCGCGGAAACACACAGACAGGAATCAGCAAGATGTCGATAAAGAAACAAACGGAATAAACCTAAGCATACTAAATTATTCAGCATTAATTCGTTGTTTATGCTTACAGCACAGTAGAACAACACATAACAGAGGTTCTCTGGCGTAGCACATGACACAGTTCCATGTGATGTTATATAGGTGACAATTGACATTGGGTGCTCTGTGCAGTGTAAGACTTGGTACAGAGAGATCGTTGTCGTGTCACAGGGAGATCAGTGTTGTGTAAGACTTGGTACAGAGAGAACAGTGTAGTGTAACGCGTAACACACTGAGATCAGTACGGTATAAAAGGCCGCAACACAGGTGGTAAAATCAGAAGATCGTCGGCCAGGTGATAGTTAGCCACACGTAAATGGTGAAACCTGGCCTCTTGTCAGTTTACCTCGGTTAGGGTTTTATTTACTGCTAATGTACATCCTTAAATAGTACCAACTTACAAATTCTCTATTACCTTAGCTTAGGCAGAGTTAGGTAAAAACAGTGCAACGATGTCAATTAAAATTTTTGTGATGTCAGTGGTCTTGGGAGATGCGTATAAATACTCTCTAGTTTATCATCTTCGCAAATTAGTCCAGATTCCCGATGGTACGCATTTCAATTAGAGCAAAGTTGCTCAATATCTAATTCACAACAATTAGTTATGGGATCAGAATAAGCCTAGAGCACACATGAATAATAACTATAAGTTAAAGAAAGGCGATTAACTGATGACTGGCACTCAACACTGACGCACACACCTGCATTGACCGACAGTCTTATTTCGCACTGGAATCCTTGTCCTCGGAAATTTCATCAGATCGATGAACATCACATTCTTTATGTGTAAAATTTCTTACTTGAAACTCGTTCCTCGAACCACTCTCCGATTTATTCATTAAGGGTTTGCCATAAATGGATAATACATATGACTAGAAAATCCGTCACTTGGAGATTGCTACTTAGTGAACATGTCCACCCCAATACATAACACCATAATACAGAAGCCACTCTCCTTTAACGTCACTGGGACTGCAGGAAAAATTGTTTTAACCAATATATTTGGGTCAATAAACTTATGTGTTGAAAACTGAGTCAGTTATTGACATGGAAGGCGCAAACGCGGACGGTGTCTCGAGAGCTCTCGTTTTAGTAAGTGTCTCTCAATGATGGAAATTTTCCTTCTGCTTCTAGGGCGTCGTGGTGCTAGTGAATGGTTCAGTATCAATAAGCTCTGTGTTCGTGGATGACTAGATTCTAAACCAGGTCCCAAACACGACAAACGAAGAACGGAAATCAATGTTAATTTGCGAACAGTGGGTCTGGTGAACCGAGAATACGCCCAAGGAAAAGCAAGCTGCGAGTTCCAAGAAGGCGATTCTCACATGTCTATTGAACCGTAGAACAAAATTCCGCCTCGAAGAGTACCTTGCTTTGTCCACCATATTTTAATTATAACGGGCGTGGTAGAGGTCCAGCACATAAAGTCATACAAGTGCAAGTGGACTGAACAACTAGTTCACGAAATGTGTGCCTTAATATGCTTGCTGTTATTCAGTTATATCCTGTTTGATCTTAAGTTCACTTTGTGCTGATTTTATATTTATTTCCCTAATTTCGTACCTTATATACTTTCTTAGTTCTTTCGTGGTTTGTGCTAAACGTCATTTTAAGAATTGTCCTTACGATTATTGACCCTGAACGGCCATTTTAAGACTATAACCAAGTTTCGGCATCGAAATAAATGTGTGAAGCACAGCAGCCTGGTTAACAAATCCTGAATGAAACTCGCCAGAGGTGAAATATTGTTTGCTTTTTCTGAAATAATTGCTCTCTTTGGGAGGAGTTCGACCATTCAGATTAAGGCTTTATCAGACAGAAAAGAACAATGTCAAAGTTAAAATGTCGGTTATCGGTTAGAGGTGGTCAAATATAAATTAGCATACTATTCGTGTCTCTGCACATAAACCCCTGTGTTCTTTATTTCCAAGACAACCGTTAGCATGCCCCTTATTTATGAAGGAGAATCATGGCAGTGCTGATTCCAACCGTGCTTCAAGGACACATCGCCATGACAGACCGCATTAAAGCAGAAAGACACGGTGAACACTTATCGAGAAAACAAAGCAATACTTAACAGGGGAAACTAGCGGCACACAATGTCCAAAGCCATTCAGAAGTTTTTCTATATGAGGATGGTATCTAGTCACAATCCACATCACATTATTCAGAAAATGACAAGAAAGTATTACGGTCATTATGCTGATGTACACAGCGGGCTGTTCGTTAGTTTTACCCACCACTTACGGCAATGATTGAGTGTCCATGTTATCAAACGCATTTACTTATACATGTAGCAAATCCTGAATGCGTGATTGACGTTTGTGTACAACCAATGGGTAAAAAGTGGCACAATCAGTGTAACAATCTATAGCTGGTCAGCGAGTGCTCACTGGACTACTGCTGTATTAGAACGATAATGTGTTTAGATAGAATACCGTGTAGCTCTTCAGTCAACAGATCTGCTCGTTGGTATAATATAATTTCATCTGTCAAAAGCATTTATTGAGCTGAAAACTCAAGCAGCGTTGGAAGCTAACAAACAGCCTCCTAGCCGAAACGGACGAGCCTTTGTCGGACCATAAGCCCGATTCTTGAGTGATCCGGTCATCTATTGCAAGGACTTACTCTGTGTTTTTCTGCCACTCTCTGAGTGTTTATGTCTGCCTACTAAAGACCGTCTACAGCGAGCTGAAAATGCACCACGACATCTCTGATTACACGACCAATTTGTCCTTCTCCATTTAGAGCCTGGGCCAGTCGGGTAACATCACACTGTCTACGACATAAACGGGGGTAAACGGAAGCTCATGTCTCAACGAGTTGCCTCTGAAATTTCACCTCAAAGTCACCGTTCCAGATTTCATTGATTTGTTTCGACGTTAGCGTCCTAAAAATAAAGGAAATACGTACATTGCCCTCTGAGGGCAGCGAAATTGTCTCTTTTAAGATTTAATTAACGTTTTCACTCCCTGACAATTTGGGCATTGGGGATAAACTTTTTGGAACAAAATCGAAATTGGTTACTGACTGTGAACTGTTTCGGTTATTAATAGTTTGTATAAGTTTTGTAACGTAGCCTAAACTGAACAGTTCCATTCAGCTAAAGACAATAATGACTTTTATGATATTTTCGATTGGATTAGCCGTTAGGTTTTCTGCATGATGTGACTTCATACCTAGTGTCGTGGTCAAGGTGAGCCTTCACATACATGACTGGTGCCTTCTTCATGATAATCCGCCATTTATGGTATCTTGGGCATGGTGAAAGATCATAGACATGCCTGGTGTCTTGAGGATGATGTGCTGTCATGCCTGGTTTCGTGGACATGGTGAGCCGTCGTGTTGTAGTGTCTTCAATATGGTCTTGTGGGGTGTCTTCGGTGTGGTTGCCGATCACATCTGGTGTTTTCGGGTGGCATGCCCTTATGTCTAGTTCTTACATGAGGTAGCACTGTAAATATCTTGGCTTCGGAACCATTCTACTGCAATGAGAGGTAAATCGATATATGACTGAAAAAATTCACATCTAAGCCAAAAAGAAACACTTTTATGCTCTTCTTTCTGTTGTTCAAGGGTTCAGTTGTCACCTGGAACAGGAAATTTAGAAAATCCTTGGGGTTTTGGTGACAATAAGCGGTCCACCGGGCTCATGTGTGAGGAAAATTTGCCAGTAACTTGCCAAAGATCGGTTGTTTACGCCGAGCGTTACGGGTTTTCCATACTCATAAACTGACTGCCATCGTATGAGTGAAAATTCTTAAGTATGTCGTTAAGTAACAACCAAATAAATAAGTAAATAAACATGTTCCAACTTTACCGAGAAACATATAGCTTGCTGATCAACAAAGATGAGTCGGGTGTCCACTATATAAAATCCATGTCGTGATGGAAATATATGAATCCAGTTATTGTTCATCCTTCCCATTTGATGAAGTAGTGGATTAATCGACCGTATTTATGAAAACTAACAAATAGGATTGATTGACTGGTTGATTAACTGATTGAAAGACGTTTTCCTTTACCCAAATAATGTAACAAGTTCTCCAGGACTTTAAAATACGTCTATAACGCAACATATCAGTCTCAAACAGAGCAAAAACAAATCGTTTCTTTGACTTGTACCTGTACTGTTCTGTTAATAACTGAGAAACAGAAAACCATAAATGTATTTTGTTCAATAATCACATTTGCTGTAATAGGGAATAACCCAATAATAAATTCTTTGGTTGACCTCAAATCTTAAGTTTAAGGGTGTAATTTACTTAGGTATCCTGAACGGCCCATAAAACCTGGAATGGATATAGTGCGTGCGAGAACCTGTTACTAAGATTAAATCCATCGTATCAGAAAAAAATATTCGCCTGTCGAGTAGCGATCCATATATCAATCTGAAATTTTATGCACTGATGCAACTTTAGGCATCAATTAACTTTAATGACTCCGTGACCATGAATGAAGTCTGACATGAAGATTCAAAATGTGAGTACCATCCTAAATATCCCATCGTCCTACAATTAGCCGAGACTCGTAGCTTGCGTGGGTCTGTTGACCTCTGACCTTAAGTCTATGACGTAAAATGTGGGGCATTGGCGAGGGTTTCTTACGGCATGTTATTTCCTTTCACATAGGTACTTGACGGCAATAACTGTATTAAAACCCTAATCTGACAGGCTTGAAAAAGCCTTTAATCTACCCACATCTGGTCATCGCGCAGATGTAATCACAATAATATCGGCACACTAAGTGTACAATATCGTTTTAGAGTTACATGTAATTAGAAGATAATAATAAGCTGTGTAAGAGCCAATAAGCATACTACAATTTAGATGTCAGTGAAATGAACGAATCATCAGTCAAATTGCAGAGTAGTTCGTCTAAAGGTGCAATCATCTGTGGCAATGAGAAATCACGTGCCAGCTGAAGAAATGTCATTTTACACATTTGACAGTCATTGGGACCATTTCTCAATCAAGAAAGCGATCGTCAATCATTGGAGAGTATCACGCGTAAAAGTCAATTAAAATGGATGATCCTCAACTAAGAAAACGAAAGTCAATCAAGGGAACAGATCGCAAACCAAATAATCTACTCTGCTATTAAAAAAAGGCCAATTCTCAGAGGGAACATCTGAAAGAACCAAATAGAGGAAACCCCAGTGCAGCAATGGCATTGTTACAACTGGTATTTGTAATTTTCCATGCAGTCCCACGTCACATTTTAGCCTTCACAAATTTATTCTTTAACAGCTGCAGCTAGTCGTAATACTTAACATTGGAAAATCTTCAATTTAATGAACCAGCCCCCAGCCATATATGTTATTTACACCTTAGCCATGCCTTATAGTCATAGATTAATCAAATATTGGTCATACCTTGATCATACCTGAGTCATCCTGTGACCATACCTTATTCACACTTTGGTCATAGAATAATCACTCCTTGGTCATACTTTGCTGACAAATTCGTCATGAATTAGTCATATCTTGGTCATTCATGTACCTGTCGCACCTTGTCCACACAATATACTTCCATCAAACCTTTTTCTTATTCATAGTTTGTCCATGTCTTAGGCATAGCTTGGTCATACCTTAATCATTACCTTATTCATACTTGATTCACAGTGTCGTCATGCCTTATTAACACTTTGGTCAGTTTATAGCTTAGTTATATCTTAGTCAAAGACTAATCAAGCCTGGTCATACTTCATCTACACCTTAGTCAAATATCTATCTTGTCTTAGTCAAACTTTGGCTTTACCTTATTCAGACTTTGGCCTCACCTTATTTATACTTTGGCCTTACCTTATATATACTTTGGCCTTACCTTATTCAAACTTTGGCCTCACCTTATTTATACTTTGGCCTTACCTTTTATATACTTTGGTCTTACCTTATTCAAACTTTGGTCTTACGTTATTCAGACTTTGGTCTTGCCTTATTCAGACTTTGGCCTCGCCTCATTTATACTTTGGCCTTACCTCATTCAGATATTGACTTTACCTTGTTCAGACTTTGGTCATACCTTATTCAGACTTTGGCCTCACCTTATTTACACTTTGGCCTCACCTTATTTATACTTTGGCCTCACCTTATTCAAACTTTGGTCTTACCTTATTTAAATATTGGCCTTGTCTTATTCAGAATTTGTCCTAACCTTATTCAGACTTTGGTCTCACCTTATTCAGACTTTGCCTTACCTTACTCAGACTTTGGCCTTACCTTATTTATACTTTGGCCTTACCTTATTTATGCTTTGGCCTTACCTCATTTATACTTTGGCCTCACCTTATTCATACTTTGGTCTTACCTTATTTATACTTTGGCCTTACCTCATTTTTACTTTGGCCTCATCTTATCTATACTTTGGCCTCACCTTATCTATACTTTGGCCTCACCTTATTTATGCTTTGGCCTTATCTCATTTATACTTTGGCCTTACCTTATTTTCACTTTGGCCTCACTTTATTTATACTTTGGCCTCATCTTATCTATACTTTGGCCTCACCTTATTTATACTTTGGCCTTACCTCATTTATACTTTGGCCTTACCTTATTTACACTTTGGCCTCACTTTATTTATACTTTGGGTTTACTCCTAGCCTAAGCTGAACTTAAAATATGACAAATTTATTCAAGGGTGTCCATGGTAGTAGGCATTAACCCAGGAAACCCTATCTACACTATCAGCCAATCAGCGTCGATTCTGTTGCCGTTTAAGTTTCCGACCGGCAGGGCTTCAAACGTCTGAGAGAGGGGATGAATGGGTAAAACACCAAATATAAATATGATTTGATTATAGATTATTATACGCAACTTGTATGTGGCCATTTCAGCTCCCACGGGTTGTTATTTTGTTCTTCCACAGATACATGCATATATTTCACGCGACTCAACTCCTTCCGCAAAAAACGCTCCAAGGCTTTCTCCCTTAATTTTTTTTCTTTTATATGTACTGTTTTCATATGGAATGGTATAGTTCATAAGGTGATATCTGGCTTGTCAGTGGTCATGAGGCCCAATTCCCCTTTCGGTCTGATACACCGATGCGATGCAATTCACAGCACACTCGTATTTTATCTTCCACTGATAGATAATCGATACAAACTTGACCACTCAGACACCAGACTGTGGCCAGGACTCCGCTTGATGGATTAACACTCGGCTCAGTCACAGCATTACATAATCATGGCTTGATCACAACCTAGCCTGAGCTCCGAGGCAGGCACGCCAGAAGCCCGCCAATCAGCCACAATTTCAGCATTATTTCAGGAGGCTAGAGCATATGTCCATTTACAACCCCCGGCTAACACGTACACAGCTTCCTTTTATCTCACTGACTCAAACGGGCAAAGTTCAGATTGCAATCCTCGGCCAGTTGGGGGTCATTCATTCACCGTTGGGCAGATAAAACAGGACCATTATATACACGTATAATGTCATGATGACATGAACGTTCACTATTATGTACCTTGTGATTCATGTAAATAACGCCTTTCAGCTCCAGGCATCCACATGGTTCAAGAATTAAAGAAACCTGAAGCAATATGAAGTAGGCTACATATCAGATAAAAGAACATTAAACACTCTCCTGGAAAATATTTCGATGTAGTCTGCTAGAATGTTTTCAACCGAGTAAAACGCATTTGAAACAATGGCTCCTAGGATGACATTTTCTAACCATATTCTGACCAGTGACGTCACACAAAAACACTGCTAGAGACTTATGCATTTAAAATGCAGATACATGCCTGTGAATGCACTCGCTGAATGGACCATAAAGGAACCATTAAAGAGAAAATACGATGTTTAATTGTTAATCACCTGATATATATACATATCTCATAATAGTGTTTTCTTTTGCCTTTAGGCTGGCATATAGTGCGACCCTCTCAGAAATACAAATACATCATTCTGATATGAAGGTTAAATCTCACCAACCCCACCTGTTCATATACTGGTAGATATTTTCAGGCAACGTGTACTTCCACATCACGTATATCGTTTTCTTTGCCTGTAAGCTATCATATAGTGTGACCCTCCCTGAAATACATCATTTTGATATGGGGATTAAATCGGCCTAACCCCACATGTTCATAGATTTCAGATATTTTCAGGCAACAGGTACTATTTCTATTACTTTCCCTTATCGTATACAGTTTTCTTTGCCTTAAAATTATGACATAGCGTGACCCTCCGTGAAATACATCGTTTCGATATGAAGATTAAATCGAACTAACCCTACCTCCTTACATATTGTCGGATGTTTTCAGGCAACAGTTATAGGCCTACTGTTAATGTAACATCCCCTTGTCGTATACAGTTTTCTTTGCCTTTAAGCCATTATATAGTGTGACCCTCAGAAAAAATACATCATTTTGATATGGAGGTTAAATCGGGCCAACGTTACCTGTTTATACATTGTTACAGATATATTTTCAGGCAACGCGTACTGTTAAAGCGACTTCCCCATGCCGTATGCTGCAAGTCCGTGCCTGTGTGGTCTGTTAATGCGACTTCCCCATGTCGTATGCTGTAAGTCCGTGTGTGTGTGGTCGTACATGAAGTTCACGGTAGATCGCTTTGATTTCACCAATATGTCGTTTGTCACGCATGGGAAAGCTGTGTTACTAAAAGCTTCTTCCACTCATAAAAGCGGCCGCCACTATATGAAGTATGGCGTGAAGCATCAATCAAATAAATGACTGGTCAGTGGCTTTGGCCTAACCTCTGTGTTAATTGCACACTAAGAGCAAACTCGTTCACTTCTTTTACGGGGAACTAACTGAGCTAAAGTCACAGCTGCTTTGGAACCAGTTAACACTGTGTTGAATCAATCGAATAAGCGAAAGTAGCTGGCCAAATCAAGGTACATATAATGTCAAGGGACGTAATCGAAGATTCGGCGCCATGTTGTGACCAGGTGCGTGGTCTACTGCCATTCGCTAACTGAGGATGGCCTATAGTCTGTTTGATGATTACGTGTAAAATTTGTCGATCTTTACCATCCAGAAAGTGATGATTCAGCGGAAATTGAAAGTTATAAAAGATACCCAGTTAATGGGTTCATGTGGAATGCGGGGCTCTATAAACTGAAACATAATAAATTTATGACGACGAAATGTTTAGCCTGTGTACAGTTATCAATTTCCTTTTATTACGTCATATTAGTGTTTAGCCATGGTCTGATCCCAATATAACACACAACAGCATAATGTCACAGGTCTTCTTTCTTCATTTGGTTAAATTCCAGATTTTGATAGCATATTTTATCAAACCGATGTACTCAATGTGTATTTAATTCATTTATGATACCATCATTAAGTAAATTTATCAAAATCTGTATTATTTAGTCACGAATAATTTTTAAATTTGAAAAATTAAAGTTTTGTTACATGACTGGTGTTTTTACTGTCTCTCTGCGTGGGAGGTTTGTCAGGTCATTTGTCGACAGGTCAGCAAAGACAGATACCGCCATCTTGATTCAAGTTATGCTTCCAAGCACAGGGCTATCACGAGTCATTTTTGTCGGGTGACAACTCAGCTGTTTTTCTCGAGGTTCATGCATTCATTCGTTGTGTGATCTTTGTTGATAAATTCTGGGCAGTTTAGTCCCTAACGTGGGTCAGAATCATCGTAATTGTCTTGGCAAAATCACAACACCCATCATTATGTTACAAAATGCGATGCTTCTGAAATGTATTGGTTCTTAAATAAATGATTTATACTAAATCAGTCGTCTTTATAGAAAAATTTGCCACCTTTTCCATTGGTGAACATTTATTATAATGTTCGGCGTTACCTTTGTGGGTGTAGTTTAAATGATCTTTGTGTTAGAATCCCTTTGTGGGGCACAGGCACGCCTCATACACATACACTTCGGTGTCCTAACGGTTAGAGTCCGTCTTGAATTCGGGAGACCTGCGATCAAACACCGGTTGAGGTTAGAGCAAAGGAAACATCACTGGTTGGCCCTTTGTCAGTATGGTGTGACTGGGTCTAGTATCCTCCGTATGATACTTCAGTAGCGGCAGGACTCCCCTGTCACAAGAAGATACAGTATATGTTGTTTTTTGTTTGTTTTTTTTTTTATTGGTGTTTTACGCCGTACTCAAGAATATTTCACTTATACGACGGCGGCCAGCATTATGGTGGGTGGAAACCGGGGAAACCCGGGGGAAACCCACGACCATCCGCAGGTTGCTGGAACACCTTCCCACTTACGGCCGGAGAGGAAGCCAGCATGAGCTGGACTTGAACTCACAGCGACCGCATTGGTGAGAGGCTACAGTATATGTACGCACACCTAACGACTCCCCGTCGACATATGACTGACAAACACCAAGCATGCATACATACATACACACACCCACGCATACGCACACGCATATGCCTACATACATACATACAAACACACACACACACACACACACACACACACACACACGCATACGTACACGCATACATACATATAGGTAGGGCGACTTACTTCCTTAACAGGAGTGTGGTGTGCAGTCCAGCACACTGTCTAGTCAACCAATCTGATTCTCTATCAAACACTGGACCATCGTGAACCCTGGGCGCATGTCATGATGAACCATGACAGGAAGTGTAGAGCGGACGAAGGGCGGTGTGACATTGACAAGAGTCGGCAATCAACAGGGATTTCCCCGAAGACAGAAAATTTCATTATTCATGGTCATTACAAAATAACTGTCAAATCATTGAATTTATGAGGATGAAGACGACTTGTATCGATCATTCAGTGTTTGGCTGCCTGTTGAGACAGCTTAATCCTGACAGCTCTGCTCTATCGTGAAGTGTGATCCTGATTGACAGTTTGTGACAACACGTGTCACGTGACTAGCCCCTTGTTTTTGTATTACAACAAAGTATCAGCACTTTTCTTTTATTTTAACAGTTGTTGTTTGAAAGTGGTTGTAAAAGAACAGTTTTTAAATCTGAAAATTTCATTTATTTGAACATCCGTTATCGTGAAGCAGTTATTAAAGCAGTTGCTTTCGGTTAACTAACTTATACCCTTTGTGTATGATCCAAATGTTCTGAACTTAAGTTAAATAACTTCAATTACCATACAACAGATATTCCACCATATGCGCCAGCCATCACTTAGGTTGGAACTCCTGGTGAAACATTCCTTATAGATTACTACATGTATAGAACCCCAGTGTGCCTATTCTCTGTGTCGACATAGAATATAGCGCGTTGTACCATGCATAGCTTCTCCCATTTTAGTCAACATTTGAACATCTGAAATCTTTAAGGAAGGCCTTTGGCGCGTGTTGGGAATAGTTTGCTTAGGAAACCAAACTAAATAGAGCCGTCGCTTTAGTAATGTATAACTTTCGAAATTGTTACTTTCTGTGTTACTATGTGTGGCGGTTTACCGAGGTGTCCGTGGCTGTCATAAGTCGGCTCGGATCTAGACAGTTTAACACTGATCGCGTGTTTGAATCCAGCATTTGTAGCTCATGCAGTTTGTCAGGTACCTCGCGAGGTATGACTGATTTATTTATTTATTTATTTACTTCATTGATGTTTTACGCCGTACTCAAGAATATTTCACTTACGCGACGGCAGTCAGCATTATTGTGGGAGGAAACTGGGCAGAGCCCGGGGAAACCCACGACCATCCGCACGTTACTGCGAAACTTCCCAGGTACGACCAGAGAGGAAGCCAGCATGAGCTAGACTGGAACTGACAGCGGCCAGATTGGTGGTAAGTTCCTGGGTCACTGGCCTGCTGACCCCCTCGGCCACGGAGGGTTTCTCCACACCCATTACTTTTACTGTCGTTAAACAAGTGAAATATTCTTGAAAACGGTTGCAGAATTTCATGAAACAAAAAGAAATGAAATCACGTATTTGGAGTCCGTCTTGTAGGTTTCTAGATGAAAATAGCCGCATAAAGCTAAAACAGCTAAAGCATTAAATACATATTATCAAATTTGTCGAATTATTAAATAAATATTAAAAATCTGTCGAAGTATTAAATACATATTACCAAATCTGTCGAAGAATTAAATACTTATTACTAAATCCGTTAAAGCAATAAATACATATTATCAAATCTATCAAAGTGTTAAATAAATATTATAAATTTGTCTCTCCTGGGAAGGTCTCCCAGCAACCTGCGGATGGTCGTGGATTTTCCCCTGGCTCTGCTCGGTTTCCTCCCACCACAATGCTGGCCGCCGTGGTATATGTGAAATATTCTTGAGTACGACGTTAAACACCAATCAAATAAATAAATAAATAAATACGAATCTGTCGAAGTATTAAATCCACATTACCAAATCTTTCGAAGTATTGAACACTTATTCCTAAATCTGTCAAAGCAATAAATACATATTATCAAATGTGTCGAAGTATTAAATAAATATTACAAATCTGTCGAAGTATTAAATACATATTACCAATTCTGTCGAAGTATTAATTACTTATTACTAAATCTGTCAAAGCAATAAATACATATTATCAAATCTGTCAAAGTACTAAATAATATTACAAATCTATTGAAGTATTAAATACATATTACCAAATCTGTCGAAGTATTAAATACTTATTACTAAATCTGTCAAAGCAAAATAACATATTATCAAATCTTTCGAAGTATTAAATAAATATTACAAATCTGTCGAAGTATTAAATAATATTACAAATCAGTCGAAGTATTAAATACATATTACCAAATCTGCCGAAGTACTAAATACATATTACCAAATTTGTCGAAGTATTAAATAATATTACAAATCTGTCGAAGTGATAAATATATATTACCAAATCTGTCGAAGTATTGAATACTTATTACTAAATCTGTCAAAGCAATAAAAAAATATTATCAAATCTTTCGAAGTATTAAATAAATATTACAAATCTGTCGAAGTATTAAATAATATTACAAATCTGTCGAAGTGATAAATACATATTACTAAATATGTTGAAGTATTAAATATATGTTACTAAATTTTCCAAAGCATCAAAAACATATTACCAACCCGACACAGATGGGACTGAGAGAAAAGTTATTCTAAGAGTTCATCGTAGAGTTCATACAACGATAACAGTATGTCGGTATTGAAGTTTATTACGTTAGTTTAGTCACTGTTAAATTTCATGTCCATTATACTGGAATATCACTTTTTACAAAATGTTATAAAATTCCAGACATGCTTCAAGTACAAAAATCACAAATGCCAGTCACAGTTAGTTTCAGTATTAATAATATTTTTTCCTAATTTTCGTCAATAAAGCATGTGAAAGAAAGCTGCCTATTTGACCACTCGGGCTCACAAGAATGTTCTGCAACCATATTACAGTGAAAGAAACCATAAAGAGTTCTCATTATCCCTACACATGTCACAAATGCTTGTTTCCTGCTAATCTGTAACAGAGTTGGGTAATGTGCCTCCCTGGTGCAGTGTCCAGGTGAAATCAGCAGTGGATTTACAAAGACCTCTTTTCAGTGCAGCGTCATTCCTCCTGCGTCAGTTCTAAGTTTACAAATGTCATCGTGAGATCCTATTACTCTTGCCGATGAAGCGCTGTCGGACATGATAGATTCATTTGAACATTTCACGATCTGTACTCATTACATGGCCAAGTTGTTGATTTCTTGTCGATGGACCCTGGTTCTGTTGCGCAGAGTATCTCCAGTTTCTGTGACATAATATTTTAGATATCCATTACAGACTAGGACGGAAATCAAATTCTTGAAATTACAATTCATACCTGTATTTATGATAAAGGGCCTTTCGGCAATTTTTCGGCAAATTTGGACTTAACTATTACATGATTACAACATTTACATCGTTTATCATGGCATTTGCTGACAGAAAAATTCTCCGTAGAGTTCGGACTGAAAGTGGCCTTGGTTAATAGTTGTTTCAAGTTCTTAGCTTGTCTGTTTTGCTTTTAGAAATTTGGATCCCTGAAATAGATTACGAAGGTCTATCATTGGACTGTTTGAATTGTGGGATATATACGTCGTAAATTTGGTTGACGTCTGAATTGTTTCGGGTTTCTTTGTTTCTATGGATATTCATATTCTTTGAGACTGATGAGTTAAGTTTCTTCTGTGAGGTAGAACATACGGAATGAACACTCTGTGTTTTTATTCGACTGAGTGTTTACCACATCAGTGTGGGTTCCATTCACCGTTGTCCCTGAGACGCCAGAAAGTGTCTGTTCTCGCCCTGGGATTGGATGTGCTAGTGATAAATGTATTTGGATTTTCAGTCGAAGGAGGATTTTCAAATCACTTTTCTTTTGCTATATGATCTGCGACTTTCCTCCCCTCAAAGATTTCCATCAGCCAAATTTCAGTTAATTTGGATTGAATTTTGGCATTTAGCACCTTCTGTATTTGCATTTCAAAGACATTTTGGGTTTGGTCCATGGTGATCTCATGTTTGGATTGTTCACGGAGACGGGAGATTTCAAACTTTCAGACCTTTTCCTTGTTCAGTTCTGTTTGGCGTTTGTTTATTCTCAACACTGTCCAGTCAGCTTGATTTCATTTTGCATTTTGCCGGGGACATAAGAAGGGTCGAAAGATCGAAAGAGAGAAAATTGCTCTCTCTCTCTCTCTCTCTCTCTCTCTCTCTCTCTCTCTCTCTCTCAAGTCCTCAAGTCAATTTACGTGTATTCTAAACAAGTTTTCGTGTAGTTTAAAGCCGTTCCCAGTTGGTATATAAGCCTTAAATTGATTCTCACTTATCAGACTGTAACTCACCGGTGTGGTAAAGAGCTAAATCTGCCATAGGCTGGAGGAAACTAACAGAACCTCTCACTGACTCCAACAAGCAGCCCCCGACATTTCCGCCTCTTCACGTGGAGATTATTGAGAAGCTAGATAAGGGCGAGCTATCAGACGACTTGAGCTCAATACTTAAGGCGACAATATCTGACCAGGCTCTGACAATTGAACTCGTTTTGGCCTTCTCCGTGGGAAGCAACAGCAGAGGCTGTTTCGCTAAAGCGCTGATTACTAGCCAGACTTAAATCCGATTACCAAAGACGTTTAGGATGGAATCTCGGAACCATTCAAAGCAAGAAGCAAGGATTGTCTGCTTCAAAGCCAAAGCAAAGTGATTTCTGTCGGAGACTTATACAAGAGGCTCCAAATTGAAGAGCATTTCCGCATACAATACATGCGGACGATTTTTCAATCCATTTAATTATTTTTACATTCGGAAGCAAAGATACTGTCACTCACTCAGCAGGCCTTGTAGAATCCGATATTGTCAATAATGCCACCAGATGACATTGGAACCCTAGTTTGCAGAAATAAATGGATAAGATAAGCTCCAAACCTGAGCTAATTTACAGCAAATAACATTTACTTTTTTTCCCACTCTACTGATTCTCTACGTCACAATTCCATTCAACATGCACTCGATTTGCTGAATCCATGGGATCCATCTTATTTTCCCTTCAAAAGTGACCGGATTTTCCAAAATAAATGATATCTGCTGTCTTTTCATGCCCAAGTTAAATTCCACTTAAACGAGACCAGTGTCAACGAAAACTTTCACAAAAAGAGTTCATTATAATTGAATTTTGGCATCATCCTCTAAGGCTCTAAATTTCAATGTTTGGTTGCTTGACTTATCTCCCTTTAAGCGAGTTTCGCTGTCGGCATAATGGTGGGTACGTGTAACTTGTATACCGTACGGATGATAATGTGTGTTTTTGGTGATGTGTGTGTTTTGGTCGTGCTGGGATGTAAGCAGACCGTATTGCTCTGAGAGGGGGAAATTATCATGTTAGGTGAAGTTTGTGGGTATGTTGGTTGGAAGATCCATTGGTCTAGGGCCATGTGGTCATTTATTACAGCACCCCAGATCACAGCCTTCGAGGATCCTTCGCTGCCGCTTGAAGAAGTGCAATCTAGTTTGATGGTGAATAGATTTTGTCATTTCAGTATTTGGGTGGCCGTAGTGTTGTACGCCATTTTCAAGGTTACATCAGTTACACATTGTTCAGGTTGACAGCATGAAAGACATTATTCTAGACCTAAAATGTTCAATCGAAGATTACCACAAACTGATAAACAATGAGTTAGCCATATTTTAAGCGATTTTCTTTCTTCAAACTGTAGAAAGCAACCTTTAGACATATCCAGAATTTACCTTCATACCGCCAAAATTTGTTAATACAATACAATGAAAGCCGGAAAGGCCATCAGCGCAATATCCACCTCTATCCACCACCCTCATTTCCGTAGCGACCATACAGTCCACTTCTTGAGACGTGGACATGACACAGCATCGCAGAGGGTCCTAAAAGTCCACCATCGATGCTAACATCGCCGGCAGCATTCCCTTCACACCTTTCTCTCACGCCGCTTTCATCCTCTTGTTTCCTTTGGCCCGCTGTGTGGCCATCGGCCCACCTGACACTGTCCTTTCCGTAATGGCTGGAAATAAACTGTAAGCGTATCGCTTAAAATCTCTCCAGATACAAGTTTCCTATTACAAGCACACTTTTAGCAACATGTATATCACAAGACAAAATTATCAAAGAAGCGGAACTGAAGAACTGACGTCAATACTGGCACTGATGTACTGACTTCAATGTTAATATTGGCATCTGTGATACTATTGATGCACATGATAATATTGACCTCAAAATACTACTGACCTCATTGATATTACTGACAACAGTGATAGTGCTGACATCAGTGATATTACTGACAACAGTGATAGTGCTGACATCAATGATATTACTGACAACAGTGATAGTGCTGACATGAATGATATTACTGACAACAGTGATAGTGCTGACATGAATGATATTACTGACAACAGTGATAGTGCTGACTTCAATTTTAATACTGGCATCAGTGATAATACTCACCTCAACGATAGTTTTTAATGTACATGATAGCATCGGTCTCAATGATAATAGTGACGTCAATTATAGTGTTGACGTCGATGATGGTACTGATGTCAGTGATATTACGTGATTGTGGCGTTAAGTCACCGGCCATTCATTCATTCATTCATTCATTCATTCAATCAATGATGGCAATTATATCCAAGATCGTACTGACCTCCATGATTACACTGACACCAATGATGTTGTACTAGCGCAAGTGATAACATTGGCTTCATCAGTATTAACGTCACTGACGTCAGCACTGATATAAATAATAACATTGATGTCAATATTAAATATTAAACTGATGTCAATATTAAAGATGTCCACGACAGTACTTACCTCATTGGTAGTACCGGCGTCAACGACAGTGCTGCCTTCAAATATAGAACCGGTCTTGATGACAGGGCCCGAGGTCCATGATGGTATTCGCCTCAAGGGCAATACTGGCATGAATGATAGTATTCACAAGAACCGTGGAATACTGATGTAAATGATAGCACTGGTGTCCATGATAGTAATGGTGTCCATGACAATAATGGTGTCCATGATAGTAATGGTGTCCATGATGGTACCGGTGCCCATGATAACACTGGTGTCCATGATAATAGTGGTGCCTATGACACGACCGGTGCCTATGACAGTATTGGTGCCCATGGTGGTACCGGTGCCCATGATAGTACTGGTGTCCATGATAGTACCAGTGTCCATCATAGTACTGGTATCCATGAGAGTACTGGTGTCCATGAGGGTACTGGCGTCCATGACAGTAGTGGTGCCTATAACAGTACCGGTGCTCATTATTGTACTGGTGTCCATGATAGTACTCGTGCCCATGATAACAGACAATTTTCAATGTTTGGACGTAAACTCAGCCCTGTTCGCAGTGCATCACCGGTAATTCTCAACAATCCTGACAGCATTCCCTCAAAGTCCCGTGCTATCAGGAATATCCAAAGTCCAAAGCCATGCCGAAATATACGAGAAATGTCTATCGTTGTGTGTGTTATCATCTGTTAGTAAACAGATGTTTTCCAAAGCTTAATTTTTCCGATCATGGCAAATTAGTTCAGTGCATTACTTTCATAGTGTTTTCTTATTTGACATTCAACTGAGCCTTGTTGCTTGGCCACTGGTGTCGCTGTAAGGAATGTAACAGCTTTAATTTTGTTCATTGTTGTTTAAGACTCACTCATGAATTATTCACGTATATTCAAGCAGCGGCAAGTTTTAGACATTTACACTGGTGACAGAAAAGTGTCCTTCAACGAAATGCACACTCTGCAAGCACAAACTGTCACACGAGCGCCGTCGATTGTAACCAGCAAGCTCTGAAGGCGGAAATGGGCCATCTTTTATGTGTCACTTTCTCAAATGGTCATGTCATGACTAACTTTACGCTAACATTACGCAGTGTATATAGATTTAACGAATTACTTCCACCTTTAAACCATTGTGTCAAACCAACCAATCTTGGTATGGCAATTTTCTGGTCTGTGCGAGCCTTTTATGGATACATCTGTCGACCTTATCACACATACAACACGGCAAACAGTCAGTTCACGCTATCTTTTCAACCTTGATAAAAATAGACGTCGAACCTTACAGCAAGGTTAGTCTCGGATGACATTTTCAGCCTGATTTGCCACCCTGCTAAGTCTTCGTGCGTGGTTTCGGCCGAAGCGATCACGTTTTCTCTTCACCCTACTGTAAATCGTGACCATTCACCCATCTTTCTGGCAAAATAACCATGTGTACATACATGCACGTATTACTATATTATCTTAAAGTTGTGTTAAACATGTATGCAACGACAATAAATAATATTACTTCATTGCTAGAATAAAGATTAACACATCAATGGTGTATAGGCTCATAAATCAACAGTAGAGCTGCAAATACAGCTGTAGCTGTAACATACTAAAGAATTGGCTAAACCCCTTTATAAACTTGTAATGTTTAGTATTAAATAATCGAATGAGGTTTTACTGATCGTTTCCCGCTAAGGATATCTCTTTGGGATATATTTTCTCCTCTGCTGATTATCGAATTTGCAATGAAAATACTGTATGTAGTGTCTTGTGTCACCTGTTACATCCGTGTTACAAACGGAACTCAGTCTTTCAACTATTGCCCCTACACATATCAAACGTCTTAAGACATACACCAAAATTCAAACACAGCTCTACGATTAAGACGATATTGTTTAAGTCAAATTGTGGTCGGAGCATTTTTTTCTGCGGTAAAGACTTAATCAGACTTAATCGGTAAAAAAAAGCTCTGACCACATTTGCACTTGATCTTTTCTGTTTTGTGTGTGGCTTTTTGAAAATTTGCAATTTATGACTTTAAGTCTTAAGATGTTTCATTGACATGGACCCAGATATTTTAGCCCGTTGGTGTTGTACACCGAACTGAGGATGGTGTACGACTAGGGCGAACAAGTAGCGCTTGAAATCCGGGACAGAACACGATAGAAACCCTTAATTGCATCTCGTCGGCACGTTTGTATAAACTTGTTTGGGCTGTGGACCATAGAGACGCGTGTTCGACCCTTGGGTTCGAACCCATAACTTCACTCATCAACAACCAGTGGTCTAATCTTTGATCAGCACACCTTCACAAACCCGAGAGTTATTTACGTTCTGATCACTTAGAATTTTAGGCCTACCTCGACATAATTTTTTTCTCTCTCTTTTATTCTTTTATTTTCCTTTATTTCTTTCTTTTCTTGAACGACTGGAGTTACGTCAAAGATCAGATAGGTTGGCGTTAAATTTAATGCTGAAATGCGTGTATTTCAGTACTCACTCAACCTTGGGAGCGGTTTTGACGTGCGGTAGCTGTTGTGCATCAAATATCTACGACGGCATAAGGGAGACAAATCTCACAAGAGTATACACTTAACTCCCCTACGCCAGATGTCCTTGTTCACCAATGCTGCGGAACCGCTTTCGTGACCTGATTTTTAACAATTTGTCTGATGCAACCTTCTTATGGGAGTTTCTTGAGGAAATATTGAAAAACAGAATAAGCATGATCTGTTTAAATATATTAAAATATTTTTTATATCCTTCTATGTATGGTAGGATACGTGGACTTGCTGATCCATAACCTCGTCCAGCGAAGAAAAGATCTACCGTCCTACCAGGTTGCTTCAGAGGCTCTCAGTAGCTACCTGTCGGTACCTGCCCCTACTACGTCAGGATTCGTACCTGTGGACAAAGCTTGTCTTATAGAGAGACATAAATCACGATTTTCGAAGACAACAAACTCCAATGATGTATGAATCTACGGAAACTTGGGGTATTGAAATCCGCAGTACTCCTGGCTGGGGAAGGCTTCCCGAATCTTCTTTACGGCACACGATGGTATTGGCTTTCGGTTTCCTCTGCCTAGCTTGTGCCATATCCATCGTGTAAATCTCCTGTATGCGATAAACCTGTACAACCTGGATGAGAAAAGACACAAATATCTTACATGTTTGCAGATATAAAGCTAAAATTGTTTATTTATAGATCTATGTATATGTGGGGTGGAGAAGGGGTTGGTGCTGTGAGACAATTGATATACTTGGTAAAATAAACAGATCTGTTGTATTTTGTATACTTGATTATGCATGTATGCAGGTCTGGTGTTAATATTTTCATCATTACCCTGTCTTGAGTTTTTTTTTTATTTTTATGTTTTTTTTTAGCAAAAGTTGCTAACTACTTTTCAATGCAAATAAACTGAGCTGATATCAAATTGTTAGCCCACACGGATACAGCAGTGATGGAGTAATGTTGCCAGGAGCTCTGAAATTAAATCATGCTGGCTTCGATTCATTTCTAGATGTTCATTTTCTTGTCTAATACATGCAATTATGTACTACACATTCGTATAAATGCTATTAAATTAGAAATTTATTCCATGTCACTTACTTGTGTGGTGGATCATTGTCATCGGTGGGGCCATAGTCTTCCAAAAACTCATAAATGGACGTTAGGATGACATGTCTGTTTGTACAGTTTACAATAAAGCCTTCGTGTTCTGTGATGCAATTTATATCTAGCTGCTCTTCGTCAGTCATTTCTATTATCCTTGGCACTTCCTGACAGCAAAGACATTCTACGTTAGTTGGCATAATATCACAGTTCTCACAATCACACCTGAAAATAAACAGATTTGATATTCAGAGAAGATCATACATATGTTGGTACAGATTCCTTGATACGATGAGAAGTGGATTCAAAGCTTCAGCTGTCGGCGTAACATATTTGCTGTTGTACAAATATGCACCTCGATAAATTTTTACTAACATATTCGGACATTTAGACCAAGTTGACGTGAATCTCAAAAGACTGAATCTTATGATTTAATCGTAATATTTGACATGTGGGTTAACACAGACCTCTGAATCAAGGCATTACCTCAAAGCCGAGGATATTAGGGCACTAACCTGCTTGAGGCACCGGCAGGGACAAAGTCATAAATAACACAGGAAGGGAAAGAAAAGTGACAAACACCGGGCCATAATTTGAGAGCTACGGCTTATAGGCCTAGTAACCAGAAATTACAGAATGCTTATCGTTTTCTGTTTGTGAACTTCAACAAAACCTAGTTTTGCACTTAAAATGCTGTGATTTAAAGGTCTGTATTAACTCCCGTGATATTTTGAAAATGCCAGGATACCTGCGACCAATTTATTTGATAGGCTGTTGAAGCCGTACTCAAGAATATTTCATTTCTGCCACGGCGGCCAGCATAAGGCCATATAGTGCCAGCAAATCGGAAAATAGCAAGGAATTAACTGAGATAAAATGTAGTCACCAGGTCAAATTGTCGGTCCGAAAATCTTCTGGTTTCTGACAGCTGTCGACGTGGTCAGACTCGCTGTCGGATGAGTGAGGGGAACGGTTTACTGGGCTGAATTCATGGGTTCCACGCGCTGAATCCGTTCGTATAGGATCATACATGTACGGGTCTATAGGTGGTATACACATTGGAATTTCTAGTATGTCCGTTTCACAGTCTGACATTATTTTATTTTGGTATTTTCGCGCCTAAGATCGTATGTGGTATGTGAAACAGTGTTGTTCAGTATGGGCCCGTTCTTACGGTGACGTCACTGGGATCACGTGACGGGCACCTCATTAACTCCACTCTGGCTGACGGCTCCCTAGCGTGAGAGCCGACTATCGCCGTGGGAAGCGAGTCCAGGGGTAAACAAACATCCAGGTTCGTTATAATGAGGGATTATGAGGTAATTATTAAATAAATACCGATGATCATAAGACCTTGACAGTATTCCTTTAAAGCGTCCGCCTCGAAGTCAGGAAAACTGGGATCAAACCCCGGTCATACTAAAGACTTCACAAGTAGTACTTGTGGCTGCCTCGTGCATAGAGCAAGGCAACATGACCGGTTGATAATGTGATCGGGTGGAGTGTCATATCTGGTGTCATCGGCAGGATACATGTACTTCAGTGACTGTGTATCGGGATTTCATTCACCATGGCTATGCAATATGAAAGACTATATACGTGCAGCATAATAATCGAGTAACACTAGAGCAAGGGCGAAAGTGTGAAGGATTGCTTACGTGAAAGACACACCTGTGTCTATAACCGGAGAATCGGCCTCTTGTCAATTTACCTCAAAGTTATTCTTTTTTACGAGTTGTTAGAACCTGTAAACTTTTTGAAAAGAGCAACTTAGATGCCTGAATCAGGTACCGTAAAGAAAGCGAAGTATGGGCCTATAGGCTAATTTATTTATTTGATTTGTGTTTTACGCCGTACTCAAGAAGATTTCACTTATACGACGGCGGCCAGCATTATGGTGGGTGGAAACCGGGCAGAGCCCGGGGGAAACCCACGACCATCCGCAGGTTGCTGGAACACCTTCCCACTTACGGCCGGAGAGGAAGCCAGCATGAGCTGGACTTGAACTCACAGCGACCGCATATAGGCTAATAATATCAGTAGCAGTTTATTAGACTCACTGGCCTAGAATTACTTGAAATGCGAAAGGCTATTGGCGTCACTTTAAACAAACAATAACACGAGAACAATGGATAAGCTTCTATTCTACCCCAGGATAAAAAAAATAAAAAATTAAAAATTTTTGTTTTGTTTTTTTTTATCTATTGGACAGACATGCGTGACACATGTATATTGTCTATACATGTAACTAAGTGTATCAGAGCATGTAGGTCTACTGGAGTGTAGTGCATACAGTCCGTGCTTGGCTTTTTGGGGCTATCACCAGTCCAGAAGAACGAGCTTGATGGCAATGTAACATTTGGGGCAGACTTGAGAAGTTAAAAAAAAAAAAAAGAAGCACACTTCCGCTATTCCACGTTATGACTGGTCGCAGCATAGGCCTGAAACAAGTTCAGCTTGAAAATATGTGACAGCATTAAATATCACACGAGTCCTGCATGTGTATATTCCAGATTCATGGATACGTGCATATAGACTTTGCTTGTAGGCTACATGGCATATATATATATATATATATATATATATATATATATATATATATATATATATATATATATATACACGGCCTGGGAAACAAGCGATCGGTGGGCTGAGAACAATGCCAGTTGTAACGTTCAATATAGCTTAGAACTATCCGTAAAAATTGGGGCGTTCTTAGCGTTCTAATGCTGATCACGAACATATAGCTGTCTTGTACTGGTCAAGATTGCATCCCACTCAGCCTAAATATCTATGCATGAACTGTCCCAGAAAGCTTGTGTCAACATCTACAGTCAGACTAGAAATGATTTGCCGTTAATAACTGGCCATTGTACATTTTCACACCCACCTTAATTTAATTTCTAAATGACGCAAGTGTGACGTCATAGAATACGAAAATACATGACGAGTAGGTCACAGGTGTGGATGTAAGTTTAAATGCATGGCTACATCAGATAACAATATGTTAACCACAGACGTAAAAAAAAAATCATAGCTGGTGTAATGAACACGGGCAGAGTAGGATTTAACTCCAGCGGCTTAATTTTACTCTTTGCACGCTGCACACTGCTTGCTTGTTTGTTGGGACTCTTGCCTTTTTGCTACCCATTTGACATTATCTGGGTCCAAGCACGCCTTTTATATGTACTTATTTGATTGATACCATACTCATAAAATTGTCACATATTTATTAATTTGATTCGTGTTTTAAGCCTTACTGAAAGATATTTTCACTATGGTTGTCCGTTTCATTTACCCCAACGTGTCGGCCATTTTTTAATTGCTCCACTCCCCTTTACGGAGTTCCAAGCTAGCCATCAGCTTGTACCGATCCTATCCGACCATACTAAACCATGGATAGAGGAAACCGGTATGTCTAAACACACCCGATTCGCTACAGGCATGCCTGTATTTATGTGCCGGTAATCACACGATACATGTAGTACTCCGATTATTTCAAAATACAAAATGAACCATCTACATGGTGGCGGTGTAATGTCACATGACCAGTTGTTGAAAATCCGTC
The DNA here is from genome assembly GCF_032854445.1 of Liolophura sinensis. NCBI lineage: Eukaryota > Metazoa > Mollusca > Polyplacophora > Chitonida > Chitonidae > Liolophura > Liolophura sinensis. The sequence goes on along the minus strand of NC_088302.1, from coordinate 52,678,184 downwards.
CCATTGACTAACTGCAGTTTAACAGTAACTGTCAGATTCCAACCCTTTCTCCAGGTAGGCATGCATATTTATGAAACACGTCATCACTGTTTTTAAGGTTAGGAGGTAGGGTTAGGGTTAGGGTTAGACGTGTTTCGTTAGTATTTATGAACAGGCCATGCCTACCTGAAGAAGGGGGTCGAAACTTTAGCATTACGCTGTTTAACATCAGATCGTAATACTTTTAAAAGATGACTGCGTCGCTGGCATAAATAGGAACCCACATGAATCCGAAACAGAGAAATGAAACTTAACCAATGTTATACCATACGTAACCCTGGCCGGAGAACAATGGCAGACTTCATAAATCATTGCAGCATAAAAAGGCAAAAAAGAGGAATACAATTTTTAAAAAGTTTAATAACCATAAAGTCGCCTGTACATACAAACTAAAAAGACACTAATTTCTGTTTTACTGACATAGGCTTGAGCTGAAGTCCTGCCACTGCTGAAGGCACACTGTGCCATTCTTTATAGGTCACACCATGCATGTTCAAATTTATGTCCACCTTTATGTTTGTGTTTCATTATCACAATGCTGTCAGCCAAATTTATGCCTACATGTAGCTAGAGAAGACAACCACTGCGTTTGGTATTACACATTGTGAAATCACCTGCCCATGATATTGCCAGTGCCATAATGTGCTCTGTCCTTGATTTTTCAATGTAGAATGAAGAACACAACGTTCAACACTCCCACACACACATAGGCTTAAATTACTAGTTCTACACAAACTAAAAAGCCCAAACATATGAAACAATATGGCTAAAATGATGAATCTTTCAGCGTAAATATTCAGCCTGGCAATGCTGGCATTTCTACCCAACTGTGAACAAGCTATGTGGTAGAGCTGCAACAAAACATAAGTATCCTACACTGATATACCCACAAATATCCTTCCATAATAGAATCAACTTCCGCGAGATCTCACTACTGGAAGTCAGTCCCTTGATCGAGATATCACACTGTGTATATATAATAATGGCAACTCTCATCTTGAATTTAAAAGAAAATAGCATGAAAACATGCCATAAATCCAGGTAGCAATGATGTGACACACATTTATAATAGAATCAAACTGTACATAAACCTGGAGTCCCTGCCAGGGTATGGCCTGAGCTGCAAGACCAAAACATTCAGTCCACAACTGATGAACATTTGCCCGATACCTTGTGTAAACTTGCCTCAGTGAAGCTATGTGGATGAAATTTGCTGTCACAGAGTATGTGACACGGTATCATAAAACCATGACATATCAAGTGATACTAAACAATGTCCTTATTTCCTATGTGCAAACAGGTATGCTACACTGTCTATACAAACATTTGAAGAGAAGTGGAGAAGTCTCTGATTATGTCCAACATAAACCTATATCACAAACATGATTAAAAAGAAATCACAATAAAAGATTACAATAAAAATCTGAAAGTACCTCAGAATATTACCAGTTTGTAGGGGGGGGGGGGACAAATAATAAAGTGAGAAAGTATCAATTATACAGAGACCTTTACTACAGGGATAATTACACAAATAAGTTTATAATTACATATCACTGTACAGCAAAACATGTCTGAACACAGGCTATCAGATTTCATAGGATGACACAAAATCCTCTAAATAGAACATCCACATATCATGCCAGGCTAAAATCATTCCCAGGAAACATACCCATACAAAATTTAACATATTGCCAATTCAGGTAAACAACTGTACAAAATCAGGTTTCATTTCTGAGAGTTCACCTTGTACGGTGATATCTGGATTGTCCCTGCCAACAACCTATACAACTTCTAGTGCAAATGAACTTAGCAGGAGGAAAGACAAATCTCACCACCCTACACAAGTTACCGTAAGAACCACAGTTTCAAAATTAGGCCTGGTTACTCGACAGCAAACTGGGTGTTACATAACTGAACATCAGGAAAAGTTATAACCACATCGATAAACAAAAGGTAAGTACACAAAACAACATCTCAATAGTTTATACAACTGAGAAATCCTTTTCACCTAGTACATGTCTCACATCACAACTTTCACTCAGCAGCCCCTATGAATGTATCGACTTAGAAACAAACCAAGCCCTTTTCACAACAGTTTACATACATGTTCAATTTCACACTATATTCCGATGTTTTAAAAGAGTAATCATAAAAAGAAGGATGACAAGTTTACAAAATTTGTGCCTGCTTCATCTACTCTAATGTCATCTATCATTCAGATGCACATTTACCCCAAGGAAACAACCATCCCTACAATATTCATTCACACATGATCCTGAATCGGAGTTACCTTGAGTCTTTCACACTGATAACAAATCTTGTTGAGTATCCAAACAGACAGTTACACTCATACACACACATGCACACAGTAGCCTTGAGGGGGAATCGGAGGTTCGATAAAACAACCAGCTGACAAGGACACGTCTGGGGAGATTTCTACACACAGGCTAGATCACGGTTTACGTTGTCTCACTTCATCCTTTCCCTTGTGGTCTTGAGCGTTGGCACTGAAATGACAGTTAAATCGTCAAGAATTATGAAGTCTGATCAGTTCTAATATCAGATTTTAACGAAGATAAAATCAGGTGGCTGCCGATGTATAAAAGAAAGATTCTTGAGTACAACGTAAAACACCAATTAAATAGAACAGCCCTTTACTACCTACCTGACAAAATTCACAACTCAAAGGAGGAGCCGAAATGGTAAAGCTTGAGTCATGCCTGACATTATCTATTCAGAGGCTCCAAATTTGTTTATTTGGTGTGTTAGTGTTAACATAGTCCAGATATATTGTTTCTCGCTTTTTGTTAAGCCCCATGTAAAAATACTATACAGTCCCATACAAGAACTTCCCTAAAATGTACTCTCCCCTTCCTTCCAGGCCACCTGAACTCTTTAAAAAGATACAAGAGCTTCAACCGTTAAATTTAACATTACCTTTCTGAAGATATTTTTCCTTGTTTATAAACCACAAAGGCCTTAATATCTTACGTTTTTTGAAGAGGAGCATCTTCCTCATCATCAGATTCCTTGCTTCTCTTTTTTTCATATATGAAAATTATTAAACACAAAATTGCCACCTCTGCGACAATTCCAAGGAATGGCCATAATGCTGCTAGCTTGTCTGAAATTAAAACAGATAGGAAATACAATGATTAGAATAATACGAAAATAGTAACCCACCAAATTCTCCCCGATTTCACATGTAAATACAGATAAAATAACATCATTTTTGTTTAAAAATTTACAAACTTACAACTGTAACAAAATCAAATGTAAGATGTTTCCTTGGAGTTCATGACCTTAAATATGTCAGACTTACCTTTTACTCTGACCAGGATAGTGCTGTTATCAGTGCCAAAAGTATTATTGGCCTCACACTTATACACAGCACGGTCTTCAAACTGGAGCTCAAATATAGTTAAGATGCCATTTTTGCTAATGATTACGCCATCCTTTTCTAGGTCCTCTACTGAGATTCTCTTATCGGAATCATAGTCAATCTCTTGATCATCTCTCTTCCACACCACTTCTGGCATCGGGTGACCATGCACAACACATTTCAGCTTAAGTTTGTCACCCTGTACCATGTTCTTAGACTTCTCAAATTTCTCAACAAACGGAGGAGCTGAAAACATACCAAGCAAAATGGTAATTATCCACCGTTCTAGACTCACAATTGTATGTGGGTTCATTGATAATAATGAGGTCAGCTTCACAATTCACAAGCTTTTACACCATTTTAACTGTCTGAACCATATTACGAGAGAAAACATTAAAACCCCATTAAACAAAGATCTGGGGTCGCTTGCAAAAAGGGATTATAAGCCAAAGTTGATTGTAATTCATTAAGACCACGATCGTTGCCTTAACTTACAACTGAGACCTTCTTGCAAGAAGATATTATAAGTTACAATAGTCATAACTAACAATCAGAAGTGACAACTGGGTAGATCCTGTTGGAAATAATTACAATCGACCCAAAATTAACCTTAAATACAAATACTTGCCTTGAAAAAGCTGTTTGCTTGTAATTTTGGGCTCACTTTGCAATCATGTGCAATTTAATTGTCTCAAAAAGATTATGAGTAACTCTGGAAAATTACAATCTCCTTACACTTCTTGAAAGCGGTGTACAAACTTGTGTTCACAATAAATTGTAATCTCAATTGTAGTGCCCAGAATTTTAAGTATGTATATTAGAATCAACATTTCCACAGAGACACTAAATGAAACAAGGAATGAGAGAGTTGGTAGGGGATGTTGAAAACAACTGATATACACAAGTAAATCTAGATTAACTTACAAATAGATGAAGCACATATACATGTACTTCCATTAAATGCCAAAGGAAAACTATCTTCATCAAGACCGTTTCATAATTGTGTATAATATGGGTCAAAATTCAGTCTTCACAGCGTAAAAATAGACTAAAGCCAAAAATACATCGCAAATTTTTGGACTTTTCAGGTCTATTTATCTTTACACTGCAATTAATATTGTCCAAAACTGGAGCACTCACCATTCAAGTTCACAGGCTGCACCAAATGTGTAAAAGTCATGACCTCCTTAAAGTTGAAATTACATTCATACTGACCAGCATCCTTCGGTTCTGAAATAAAAGCGTCCATGATAAGAATTTTGGTATTTGTAACCAAGACCAAACAAGCAAGACATAACACAAAGGACAGCATCAAAATATTTGCCAGGCACTGCATGTAGTTGCTCCCAAAGGTAGTACAAGATAAATTTTGTTGAATTCAAAATTTCAATGCACCAAAAATCTTGGGAACCAATCTATTTGATCATGTCAAGCAAGCCACTGTGATATCCCCGACTACTTCCTCTACAAAACTTTGCTGCCCGTCAATACAATTGACATTGTACACCAATATGTAATATTCTGAAGGAAATCAAAATCACTATCTTGACACAAAGCAAATGATACCTCACTACCGGTAATTCTTCACACCTATCACCTGGCATCATGTCTTATTTTCTTGTCTGGCTAAAATGTGTATGAATATCCAGCATGAACACAAATTCCATCCTTTACATGGGAAACTCTTCCACAACAATCTGACAGTCTACACTTTCTTAAATACAAAACTCATTTAATAGTTTACCTAGGTTATTGAACTCCAAAGTGTAGTTTTCCTTGTGCTCTGTAGCACGAGGGTTTTCTAAGTTTTGCCCATTGTAAGTCCACTTAAAGTGCAGCTCACTGATCTCCGCAGGGTCAAGGTTCTGAGGTTCACATCGCAGAATTGCTGAACCCCCAATAGTCAAGTTGGCATTGGTAGTCTCAACTGCAAGAACATATACATACCATATACTGCAGAAGTTTACAAGACAGATAAACGAACATCAGTTACTTGTCAAACTGATGGTTCCCTTAATCCAAATAAACATCAGTTCCTCTCTTTTTAAAGAATGTTCACTTTTCATCCTTAAATACATATTAATACAATATTGGTCACTTTTCAGCCTTTAAACACTTAGTAATACCATAACAATACAGCAATGGTTTCACTCAGGCTAAATCAAAGGACATTTGAAATATCCATTTGCATGCAAATATTGAAAACACTTTTTAAAGGAGAAAACATAAAAATGATGCCAAAAATCAGATGAAAGAGAATCAAAACTTATTTGCAAATATGGTCACTAATATTTTTTTTGGATTTGTTTTTTTAAGGAGAAAAGGGAATATGAAAATATTTTTGTATGGTGGGTATTTGGGACCAACTTTTGGCATTTATCGTTGTTGCACAATAATTTTCCAAATAAGGATGTGATGCTTGTCTAATAAATTTATTTGAATGTAAATTTGTTGTTTATTTCACAACATATGCATTTAACCTCAATTATGATAATACTTATGAACATATTAAAAATATAAATATGATCCAAAGTCAGGTTTAATACATTTGTTAGCTGAAATGAACTAGTGCAAAAATATTTATTAAACCTGTATTACATCCTCATTTATGACATTACTGAACAAAGAATACAACTACCAAAAGGTGATCCCAAATACAAAATTATCTTCCTGTGTCTTTCTCTCCTTATGGAAAAATTGGAAAAAATATTGAAGGAGGAGGAATTATTTAGGAATAACTTTTCGCACTCTTTCATCTGAGCTTTGTCATTTTTATGTTTTCTCCACCTTTAAGCACGTAAGTGAAACTTCACTTGAGAGGAACTATTCCATAGCCTGAGTAGTATGGGTATGTGTTTTAAATTAGGATAAATTATCCAATGTAGTACGGTTCAATAAAACACCCGACTGAAAACTGTCACATATTTATTCCCCAAAATTTTTACAAAGCTGTTACTAAATGCAGTTGTACATTTCTAAAGTTTCAGTGATGAGAACATCTTGATTTTGCATGTTTTTATTTTGTTTTGTTTTGTTTTGTTTTAGGATTTAGAGGTCTGGTAACAAAGTTAATATTCAGCTAACTGCTACATTTGCTGTTTTAGCTTACAGTTAATATTCAGCATCAACCTGTGTCTATAAACCATGTTAACTGCAAAAGTCCACATCTTTGTTTATAAGTCTGCCATTCTTCTTAATAAGAGTACATCGTTCATGCTGACCCTGTCCACTATATTTTGTCTGGCAAACACAGTCTGCTGTTTTATCAACATTGCTCAGCTTTACACTATATGATTGTCAATTTACATTTAAATAGAGGCATCAACTGTATCTGATCTATTCATTCAAAACAGCAGACTCATTCAGGCAGGACAAAAAAGTGAATGCAAAATCATAGCCCATTCTTCTCCACCATACCCTTCATGCAGATCCGTTTATTGTGAGCAGTGTCACTTGGTGCCGATATTCATGTGTGAGCTTTAAGCAACCAATGTTATGACAACTATCTCCTCCTCAAATCATTCTTGACTCTTTCATTCTGATCTGATCAGATTTCAGATAACAGTAAACACTTTGTTAACCTTGATCTCAGTCTTGGGGTAAGCAGATGGCAGGTATGTGTCCTAAAGCAGGATTATGTATGTGCCTCCATGTTAACCCGTCAAAACAGGATACTGCACAGGCCTCTACCTTAACATCTACCTTGTTTATATGGTGTGCTGTTAGGGGGTATAATGTGTCATGGGCCTCTAACATCCACCTCCTTTATTTGCTGAGCAGTCAGGAGATATGTGTCAAAGCTGGACTTTGCCTGGGTCCCCATGTTAACATTCACCCAGCATTAGTGGCTCTTAGATGAAATGTTGGGATCAATGATTTGCTAAGGCATCTAAAGACAATGTGTCGTAGAAACTCCACTGTAGTGTCAACTCTCAAGGTATTCATGCATCAGACAGAAAAATTCTACTAACTGCTGAGAAGAAACTGCACAGCTGTTTTACTTCATTACACAAACACTTGATGTGTGACCTAGACGTGAACATGCAGGTTTACCTTGCAGCACTTTGACAATCTTGGTTTCCTTTTCACCGGGAGAATTTTCGTCGTAACAGGAGTACTGTCCTTCATCGTCAGAGGTCGGGTTGACGACTCTCAGCGTACTGGTGGACTCCATGCCACCACCTACACTCTTTTTAAGTATGGAGATATTGTACTTCCCACCTTCGGTGATTCGATTTCCACCATGCTCCCATACGATATCAGTTTCCCTTTTTACCTTGCAGGTCAAATTAATCGTGCCAGGTGCTAAAACTCGAACTGGGTTCTTATCTGGAGTGATTGTTGGCTGACCTTAAATTAAGAAAACAATGACAGATACTTGTAAACGTAGCTTAAACCCCTTTTTAAACAAATAAGTGACTGAAGACATGTAATATAGCTCTGATCCATAAACACACTTTTAAATAGTAAGTAAATAAGTAATGTACATGAATGTAAAAGGTTAAAATGTCTGGTATAAAAAATAATAGCTAGTAAACTACTTATGGCAACCTCTGGATAATAAACAAGGGGGTATAAAGATGCACAATTTCTCCATCTATCACATGTCACTAACTCCTGCAACATATTACATTTATTTATTGGCCATTCCGGTCAAAAAGTATTTTATCTAGAAATGTCGAGAATGAATAGCAAAGATACTGATTTAACACAAGACTTTGAAATTACATGCAATATCCTCAGGGCCAGAAGGATATAGTACATGTAACACTGTCTTAGGATCAGAGTCATCAGACCATTAAGTTAATAAAAGGCTTAAGAAACACTGCCTTTCAACAAAGTTTGAGCCAGGGTATTTAATTCAAACGGTCAAGCCTTGAGCGATCTGTGAAACACGATTGGAGACGTGTAGTCTGGAAAAGTCAATCAGATGTGGAAAACAGGTCATCCACTTAGAGCTTTCTAATGTGTTTAGCAAAGTCTGTCAATAAAGCCCAGGTAGAAATAACAACTGCCACATTGCACGTCAACAGGCTTACATGTAACTCTATAGTCTTCAGAACACACTTGAACTTAACCAAAATATCTACTGTAAACAATAACACCACAAAAGATTACATAACCTGTCATACCACCAATCCATGAACAGTAATGCTGACTGTTATCCAGGTACACAGTATTGGCATACAACTTATCAGTTTACAATATGCTTGTCTATGTAGATGTCTTTAGTAGTTACCAAAGGGCTACACTTATAAATTGAAGACAAAGCCATTGTGTTCTAAATCTCTGACTGACAGCAGTAATGATGACCTCTGTGGTAGTGAGATGACAGCATCAGGGAATACGACCATGCACCTAAGTTTATAAATAGAAAAAGGTCAGCTTCTTGCTACAATTCTCTGCATGTAGGTCACAGCAAACACCTGATGGTTGTGTTGGGTCAGTTAATTAGGGCGCTACTAGTAATGGATGGATCCCAAGGGCCCAATTGTTTAATCACCACTTCTAAAACATCAATTTTCAATCAATTTTCAGTCAAGACTTCAGGCGTCATGGTGTCAAAGAAGACTGAACATTTGTAACCAGTGTGTAGGCCACAGATGATTCGGCTAACATACTTGATTATAACTGGTCAAACTACCCTATAGAAATAATATCTCATGACATTTATTTGCCACCAAAAAATACTCTTTTGAGGTCATTTAGGGCATAAGTAAATGAGTGCTTGAGGTTTAACGTCGCGCTCAACAATTTTTCAGTCAGACGACAATGAAGGAATCTTTAGGGTGTATGTAATGTACCTCCTTGTTGTAGGACGGATTTCCACCGGTCTTTTATTTAGTGCTGCTTCAATGAGATGACTTACCAAAGGTAAGTAAGCCGCCCCGCCCGAGCCATTATACTGATACGGGTCAACCAGTCGTTGCATTATCCCCTTCATGCTGAACGCCAAGCGAGGAAGTTCCAAATTCCTCCTTTAAAGTCTTAGGTGTGACTCGACCCAGGATTGATACTGGATCTACTACTCCTGAAGCAGACACTCTACCAACTGTGCATGTATACATGTATGTGAGCTTGAACCCTGAAGAGGATCATGATAGTTTGTACACATACATGATGATGTACATACACATAAACACATGCAAATTCATATGAAGTAGGGTTTTACTCCTGTGGTGAAATGGTAACATATAATTAAAGCATGGAAGATGCTTTTTTATCTTTTTCTTTTTTTACATCTTCCAACTGCAAAGTATTCGAGTATTCTGCTAAAATATATACATGTACACGATTCATTTGATGAAACTCAAATCAGTGTCTTTTGTAGACTTGTGACTTGAAGTACATGTTGTCTTGTACAAGCTGTGCCAGACAGGTGTTCTGTTAGCATCACTCCACAAAAACTGATATGTGTACATTTTCATGGGTGCTAAATAGGTAAAACCCATTGTTCCACATGTGTGAACACAAAGTATTTTTCAGAAACAGATGATACCAAGCCAAAACACATTAGTTAGCAAAGACCTTACATATGTTAGGCCTAATGAAATGGATATCACGCCACTACCAGAAATACATTTAACACTAAGCAAATAATATGAACACTCAGTTGGAAGAACTGATGAAATATGTTATGACAATTACGCCATTTTTATCTGAAGAAAATGACACACATGAACAACTAGACAAATTACCACTAACTAAATCTGTGACTGTAAAGACCATTATCCATGAAATATAATAAAACGAATGACCAACCTTTTACGGTGGTTTGCCGAAAGACCAAAAAATGTGGAATCACCCAGAATTAAAATAAGCAAATAAAGCTCAAATTACATGTATATCAATATTTTTTTTTTTTAATCAGACTTGACTGACATACAGTTGCAGTTATGGTTAATCCACCCAGATTCTTATATGATCTCCCTCGAATAAAAACTGTGCGCTGATTTGCGTCTGTGTCAGGCTGTCAATGTCATTGTCAACCATCGAACCAGCCGGCAACCGTAGGGCTCTGGTACTACTCAACCATAATGCATTATCCCCCCCCCCCCCCCACCCCTCGATAACTACAGTGAATAGTTGGCTGATCATGGTCCCAATGATATCGAACGATCTGCAAAAGTTATCAGTTTATAATCAAAATAACTACACACGTTAAAGGTAAGTGATCGAAGAAAAGCCCCGTAAAAGGCGGCGAGCTACATGGCGGATATATAATACAGAAGCCACAAACAGGGTGAACTTACCCGTAGCAATCCAAATTTGCAGCAGAACGCCTAAAGTCGCTAAGATTGGTCTTTGTAACATTTTCGGCAATCTGATGTCTTCGGCAAAGGTATTTTTTCAACCTTCTTGCCCTGATTTCTCGCAGAAAATAAACAAACAGTCCCTCTCAAGCTGGCTAAATCTCAACTGCGCTGCAAAAATGGCCGATCTATCATATGATCATAAGCTGCGGACATGCGCAGTGAGTGCGTCAAAGTGAAATAACGGTTGTGGTCGTTTTTAACTCGCTGCAACGTCTGTCAGTTATTACAGCACCTGTCGGAGACGTAATTCGTATAAATTAATTAGAATAAACGCGCCACATGTCTCGAATAAACTTATATTCTCTGTAAACAATATTTAAGGTAATATGACGTCAGTGTTTGAGGCCCGAAAGGACTATTCGGAAATGAGAACGTCAAGCTGCGGGCGGCTTAAGCCAGTTCACGTATGCAGAAGGTAGTAGCATCAAAGGACAATGAAACAATGTCAGCGTAGAGCAAACCAGCTGGTCGTAATGCTACAAAAGCAAAACAGTTAACTGTAAACCTGTTTGACAGAAAGAGGGTCAAACCAGTTACTGGCCGCTGCATGCCTGGGCAGCCTATGTCCACTCCTTGCACGGTCGACCTATGTATTTATGTATACTAATTGCAGGCCGATACATGGGCCTGCCGGGGACTATCTCACAGTATAGGCCTGCATGTACTTACGCATTCAAAACTACCTGTGTAACAGGCTATATCCCGTATTCTATATTTAACACGCAAAACACCATTGACCCGTATGTTAAGTATAGGTATGCTTAAGCGTTCCAGTTAATGGAAATGTACCACCATGCAAAACTAAAAAGTTTTTCAGTGAACACTGACACCGTTACATAGAATTTTATTTGGCCTATTTTCAACTGTGGCTGGTAGATCTAGACATGTAAATTTTGATTTTAATTTGTTTTTTTTTTTTTGGTTTTTTTTCACTTTTCCTGTGATTGGTACTATTCATGTTAGACAGATCATTGGTTGAGCGGGAAAAGGTGCATATACAGAATTTAAATCCAATGTAATAAAAAAAGTAGACATTTAAAAGAAAGAGTTTAAAAAATGAAGTAAGTAGGCCTATATGAAAACTGAAAATTATGGATTCAGTTTTCGTCTGATGACCCTTACTTCATTAACTTTACTTCACGAAAAGTACAACAGTATGGATCTTTTGTTACGCAAACTGTAGCCTACATCTTTGCTCCTTAGATAGCTATATGCATCATCGTTAAGATTGCAAGGCAGATATACCTCAACAGACGCATTAAACAGACTGTATACGCCTGTATATACATGTATATGTCTGACAATTTTACATAGCAGACACCAAGTTATGAACGACCAATGCCCGTGTTACAAGAGAGGACAGAATGTGATCGAGGGAGCAACACTCGGTTTCAGTCATACCAATTGATTCGATTGTTATTTATTTATTTATTTGGTTAATGTTTTACGCCGTACGACGACGGCCAGTATTATGGTGAGATGAAACGAAACAGGACCCGAGGAAGCCCTCGACTCTTCGCATGCTACTAGCAGACCTTCACACCAAATACTGAGCGTGGAAGAGGGACGTTATATGCTTTAGTCCTCTATATATAACACAAGTTTCTGCATGAGCAGAAATATCAAATTTAGACAGCACCTGTCAAACTAATCGAAATGTGATTCATGAATTGTATGAAATGAATGTATTAAATCGTTTCATCATACTAGACAAGTCGTTACACGAATGAATCCTAAACTATAGTTTAGGTTGTATGTCGCTAAACCATACGGATGCATGTTCAGGATTGTTTTTGGTTACGCTAAATTATGCTCCTGAAGTTCATTTCGTGAATAGAAGGATTAATACGTTATTACTAGCTTCAATAGGCCTACTCTAAGTCAATGGAACGAGTCTAAACTTTAGTAGGCCTACATGTAGGCCTATAGCCTAGGCCATAAAAATCATTATGAAATTAAACCAATAGAATGTACAAGTCTTTAGTCACAATAATTCCGTTAATGCAGCAGAGTATCAAATTATTTAATAATACGCTATCGGTGAACACCGAAACATTCTGCAAACTGTAAATTGCATGGCATCGTGTGCAGTCGCCTCAAGACACGTGAACGCTGACCAGAAGTGCTTATCTCCCTTTAATGCTCCCTTACTATAGCGGTGCCACGCATCAATGCATACATCGAAGGACCAAAATATGTTGGCATCAGTACAAGTAGCTCTCATTATTTTTTATGAAGTGACTGAACTCCTGTGCAGTACCAAGCACTTAAAAAAAAACAAAAAAATGGGATTGATTGTGAGTGCCTATAGCGTACTTTCTCCACGTCAAACAGTACTAATCTACCGGCTGTTGAGTAGACCTAACGCTTAAGGAGAGGACCTATAGCCGTGCTGATCTACATAATACAGTTTGTATATGCCCAAGCCCTAGAAAGAAGCAATAAGTAGCAGAGCATATATTCTTGTTAAAAACGCCAAAGTGGTCTAATCAGCATGCATTGCTGTGAAGGAATCAACTTTTGTAGGCTAAAAGGATCAGAATAGCAGTATGGTTTGCCTCATATCTAATCGTTGTATTAGGAATACTAGCAAAATTTCATCAACTTTACATTCATCTGTATAATTCTGTTACCTAAGAAACACAATTACGCCTCCTCATTAACCACATTATGATAATCTCGATATAAACAAGCCAATATACAAAGATATTTTGGTAATAATGACTTACTTTTCCTGATCGAGCTGTAAATGCCTATTAAAAACACAAACTCTTCGGTTGTTACATGCCATTTCAGCTTTTCCTCTTTTCAAGACATTTAAGAATCCTAATTCTTGAATGGCTTGACGACATGTAGCCGTGTTTATACTTTGCATAACATTAAGACGTTTATTATCCCACCTATATGGAAGGGCGCCAGACGATGTTGTCTTAACCGCTTGCATATTAATGAAGAAGTTGTCCAAATTATAAAACAAGCAGCCGGGGATATTGTCTTTACCACCTGTGGCAATTAATAAATTATTCAAACAGCAATTATACAAGGGGAATCAGCTGACTCAGATGTTAAAAGCGCTGGTTCGCTACCACTAAGTCTCTGACGAATGAAGCCGCATGCTTGAAGTCAGTTCTGTTCTCTCAGCGGCTTTAAGTAAAGAGGTTTGTCACGTTCCTGCCGAAGTTTGGTGGTTTAAACCGGTCATTCTGGTTTCCTTTACTCATAAACCTGACCGCCGTCATATAAGTGACAAATTCTTGCACACGGCCGGGTGTTAAACAATATGCAATCAGTGAATTGATCCATCAGCCCGAACAGTACAATGATCAAATGGTATTACTGACATAAATCAGTTATCCAAATTAAATAATTAATCAATGTCATTGTCTTCTTTCCTGTTTGCATGTCAGTTAAGAGCCACATAAACTATAAAATCAGGCAAGTCTTAAAATTCAAAATTTGACCTGTTTTTCAATTGAGCAAGTATTGCAGATTTGCACACAGAATACGGCAACTGTATACCGCGTGCAGTGCGTCACAGAGAGACTGCATATTTACTGCATCTAAATATATCTGCGCTGTCAGTAACGTCAAAGATAAAACATGTCAGGCCAAATCATGATTCATGTATACATAGTGTAGCAACAAATCAACTGGCGACGTGTGACTCATATACATGTCCGTGATCCAATCAAATCCGAGTATTCTGAATCGATCGTTTTGTCATCGATATGTCCAGACATTGGCAAGTCTGATTCACCATGACGTGTACGATGCATCTGTAAACCACTGTACATCTGCAGCTCATTGGTCAACTCTTGTGGCCTCCGTGGCTCAGTTGGTTAGCGCGCTAGCGCAGCGTAATTACCCAGGAGTCTCTCACCAATGCGGTCGCTGTGAGTTCAAGTCCAGCTCATGCTGGCTTCCTCTCCGGCCGTATGTGGGAAGGTCTTCCAGTAACCTGCGGATGGTCGTGGGTTTCCCCCGGGCTCTGCCCGGTTTCCACCCACCATAATGCTGGCCGACGTCGTATAAGTGAAATATTCTTGAGTACGGCGTAAAACACCAATCAAATAAATAAATAAATCAACTCTTGTGCAAGGGTTTATTTCTCATCGATATTTTACACATACACACATACGCCGACCCCTCCCACCCCCTTTGTTTTCATTGAGCTTTAAGGACGGTTTAGTAGATTCACCTCATTCTGCATGCACTTCAGAGCACAAACAGGTATGTTGGAAGCCCAAAATGGTTTATTACAAACTAGTGTCTACGCACTAAGCATGGGATTTTATTTTAATTTATCTCATGCGTGTTGACGTAATCCATACTATATGGGACAGTATATGCATGTTAAGAAAGGCTAATGTTTGCAGACATTGTAAAAGCATTACCCAAAATTAAGAGGAAACATGAAATTTGGTCTCAACGTATTTACTTTAGGTTCAACTAATGATATATAAATTGATTATATGTGGTGTCTCAAAGATTTGACTACAGTGTTCCATACAGAAACAATTGTGATATATCCGTGAAACATTCGTTTTACATGACAGAGAAACCACTTTGGCGTGTCAAAGACTTGACCGTGCTGCTTCAACAACAGTTGGTATATCTTGGGAATCGTTCGTTACAAATGTCAGGACAATGGGTGGTGGCTCAAAGACTTGACTGGTATTCCGACAACAATTCTTGAACATCTTCCAAAAATATTCGGTATAAATGACAGGGAGAACAGTATTGACCATGGTGTTACAGAAACAACTGTGCCATCTCCAAGAAACGTTCGTTATACATTTTAGGGAAAACATCAGCTGTTTCAAAGACTCGACAGCTGGATTCGCCAAACAATCGTAGTGTCTTAGAGAGACGAGAGACTGTGGTGTTTGAAAAACATGTTCATGTTCACACAGCGAGGTGTTTTTGAGACACCCATGTGGTTTCTGAAAGACCCTCTTGTGCCCCCTGGAGACAATCATACAGTGTTTGCGAGACCCAACTATCGTGTGCAGGATTAGGTACATCTGTGTAGTCTGTGATGTTTGGGGCACGGTGTGGGATGGGATGTCTTTCGGATGTACACTATGTCATGGGTAAAATATTTCAATAAGCTGGTCGTGCAATTTGATCATACTCTAAAATTTCTTACCAATTGTAATACCATTTGTCAAAGAAGGTTAATAAATTGCTATAAGGCAAACCCAAGGTGTTCATTGTTAACTGTATGTTTACAACACAGTTTCAGTATCCTCAAAGGAAGGTGGCAAGGAATAATTCAAAACATTGCCAGAGAGAGCACAGGTCACTGTGTCGTACGACGTACACACTGAATTTATATTTGAAATTAACACATTAAAATACAACATCCAATAAAACAGAAAATGGCAGGAGAAGAAAACTATAGCAACTAAAGTCAAACCGAAAGTAAAACACTGCAATCTGATTTCTTGGCAACAAGCCACCATTTTTTAATACAAAGATGAAAGTGTTCAGTTTTTCTGACAAATAATCTGATCGTGAGATGGAGTACTACTTTGTCTTGTCTCACAAACTACATCCAAACAATCTGATTATCTCAAACTTTTAGACTGACAAAAATCATTTTCCGGATAGGCATATTCAAAGAATCTAAGAAAGTAAGTGGACCATTTTCCGGGGAAGGGCAAGCAATAAATGCTCCTGAAATTAGATTGTTATATGAAACATTTTCAAAACTGAGTTCTGTTTACTTTTCACGCCGTGGTAGAGAATACAATTTTGCCAAACGCCAGAAATGAACTGTTATATATAATTACACCGGAACTCCTGAAACAGAAGGCTAAGCCACTGAAGAAGCTCGTAGTCTCTAGTACTGATTAATATTTACGATTCAGGTATTGAATATTAATGAGCTAGTCGAGTCTCTGTCAGTGAACCTGTGCTTCTAGCTGGTGTATCAGATCTGGCAAACCTGCTTCATTCCTATAGTCTTATAGGTTTACCTATCAATTAGGACAACTTACCCTGCACAGCCAATCGGATCCTCTTGGAGAGGCTTGCTTCTTGCACTAAACCGTCCGGAGTTTTCGTCTCAAACGTAAATATGCATTCATAATCCCCAGAATCACTTTGGTCTGCAAACAAATAAACAATCATTTTAGTATTCAACGTATGTTCAATGAATTCATGCCAGTGTTCAATAAAGAAAGTATTTTTCAAAAAATATTTTATACCTCTTTAGTTGCTTAACCAGCAATTCGTTATGACAAATTGTTACAATTATAATATGATTTTATTTCTTTCTTTCTTTTATTTATCCAAACATTAACATTCTTATTTAGGATTTATGACATAGATCATGTTTTGTGGGTCGAGGAAACATGGCTGTGTCCGAAACGACCCAAGCATCGCATCTTGCCAAGTTGTGACAAATCTGATGAAAAAGTAACGAGAATTCAGACTTTCAACCAAAACACTGTATCCTACACTAGAGCTTATCATTCACAGTATTATTGAAGTTTCCTCACAGCAAACCCATTTCAAGTAAACAAAGGTGTTTTGCTGTCAAAGATCTTGACAGTTTACCTCTTTGCCAATACACAGATGGTTAGTGAATGCATTAAACTAATATTTTATACGCACAAATATTAATTTCTGACAAATGTATGCAATATCCAATCCTTTGACATGCGCGTAACAGAAGTTTCTTGACAGTAAACCGAAAACAATACCTCGTCACCTTTAAGCCAATTTTAAGACAAGAATAGATGTCTCACCTAAGGAAGTTAGTTTTAAAGAGAAGGAGTTGTCGTTCTTGATTACCCTGGAACGCTGGTGAGAAGGAAGACTGTCATAGTTTCGTCGCCACTCTACTCTTTTGAAATCTTCATGTTTCAAATTTTGCGGGTTACACTTCAGCGTCGCACTGTCCCCGACTGGTTTGGTAACATCTGACCCCACCACTGCCAAAAACGTAAACATATTCAGACGTAGATCAAGTTTACCCGAGTGGTACACACGCTGTGGAAAATCAAGGTGCTTCTCTATACAGTCTGGTACATAAGCAAAGCATAACTTCATGTAAGTTTTTGTTGAGGTATATGAAGTTTCCTCCCAACAGAAGCTCCACACACCGTTTACACAAGGCTGACAACTACAGCGGAAGTTGATGAAAATGGATATAAGTTCGTTTATTCGCAATGTATGTCTATGATGGTACAGCTGAACAGCGTCAACACTGAGGCGTGGACGAGCTGACGTGACATGCGCTCAATACATTCAGTTAAACCTGAACTCATTGATGCGAAAAGCCAACCAATTACCCCACACTACAGATTAATTCATTAGTCAAAACCTAATTAAGTGTGTTGTACAGTGTGGTGAGCCTAGAAACAACACGAGGTAATAAAACGCGGACAGACAGGATGCTATTGACAGGACCATCATCTACATAAACAACCGAGGTCGATTCAACTAGTTCGAACACAGAAAGGCCACCCACTGTATACTCTTTATTGCCTTTCTTTGAAATTATAATTAACGCCAAGGGACCGTATTGGCATTATAACGTAGGGAGAAACTTACAGGAAACAAAACTGTTTGCTATAACATGACGTCAAGAAACAAAATAAGCAAAACACAAAAGCCAAATAGAGAATAAGCAAAATAGTTTAGGGTTAGATTTGCCAAACCAGCGGACTGGTTTTCACCATTAGATATTAACGGATTGTACATTCCTCTCAAAAGTAATTGAAATGGTCTTTGGAAATTGGTCTTGCCAATGATGTTTTGAACGTCCATCACTTTTGGCATGCAGTTGGTGTACAGATATCTGCTATGACCCCTAATACTCTAACGTATTGAATTCCATCACTTTTGTCATGCAGTTCGTATATAGATATCTGTACTGAAGCCTAATACCCTTACGTATTGAAGACTATAGGTATAAGTTAACATTTGGACATAATATTAAAGCCACACATCAGATTCAATGCATTTAGAAAATTATACTTTTAATGATCGGACCCATCACCTGAAGAGTTAATTCGGCACCGGTAATAGTATAGTCTACATGCTGATAATGAATAATTGACCATCGTTGTCTAGACCAGGTACGGATTGTGTTCATTTGAACTAAGTCTTTCGCTGTATGGTCTGCTGTCCCCGCGCCAGATCCAAAAGTATTGTGTGACATTGAGCAGGTGCATGTGTGTCTCGACTTATTTGCTTTTCGATCAACTCTCAGTTTGAAAAAAACAGTAACAGGAATTCTATATAACTAAATACTTCAGAGACAAGGATGTATCGCTTACCATTCAGAACTCTGACGTCAATAGTTCTATGTAGATGGCGCTGCTGGTTATCATAGCAACTGTAGGTGCCAGCGTCACTGATACGGACGTCGACTTTCCACAAATTGCTTGTAGTTGTTGTAACCGTTTGTCTCGTGGTCATTATGAACCCGGCCGTCGAGTCAATGTTCATTTTCACGTTATTTTTGTACCAGGAAATCTCTGTTCGACCGTCGGAGACACAGGTAAGGTTCAATGTGCTCTCTGTTCGCAGCCATAAAGGACTTACACTGGGGGACATTGTCATGGAACCTGAAAGGATACAGCACACAGAAGTACAATATAAGAGAAAGTTAAATATATACGCAAAAATATAATATTGCCCTACCTGGAGTTTCACTTAGTCATAATAAAATAGACATAAAGCATACATGAAAAATAATTCAAAAAAGGAAATTAAGAAAGTTATGTTACCAAAAAATGAAAAGAAATTCATTTCTCAGGTATTTTATATCTCTTTAACCCGTAAACCTTTAATGTATGTTATTGATTTTATGGTAAAACAAATAATATATTGTTATACAGAAATCTATATTGTTTATGCCACGTTTGTGTAGTGGATGACTATCAACCATACACAGAATCATTTACAGGCAAAATAGCGACAATGACAGGCCACTAGTCAAAGTCATAATATGCTACTCCTGTTATGTTTCGCCGATCCCGGTAAGAAATTGACAAATAGTAAAGTACAAACACAGTAACGAGGTGATAGTATTAAATCTGGATTGTACATGCCATACCGAAAGGCAAGAAACCAGGCCAGGACGTACTCATGCAGAGCATTTGCATGTGATGAGTTTAAAGTCAACACGGATCTTGTACGCAGTTTAACAACCGCATTTGGATCCTTAGCCCTGGTTTATCGAGGAATCTCATTCGCTAAACCGCGGCTACAAAATCCTTGACAGCGCCACACATTTTACTGCTCCGCTGCATAAGTAAAGGATCTTTGTATTGACTGAACTCAAATTGTAGTGCTGTAATTAGTGGGTACACAATTCTAATTGTACTTGATTAGACGGATTGTTCAGTTCCTGGATGGCTTGTGCTCACCATGTCCACTGTATGGACGTGTATAGTTGTGTTTGAAGGTGTGGTAATTTTGTCTTCATAGCCAGACTCCATCGAACCAGCTATGGCCTCCAGGGAAGTGAACGATGTTGGATGTTATGCCAAAATATTAACGCATATTAAGGACCAGTATCCTCAAAATATTAATCCCCATTGCAATTACAAAAACTGTATAGCTACGTTGTTCCAAAGACTCATTGCTCACATACACTACAGCTGTGACAGGAAAGCTAGTATCGTATGTCTGAACAAGAACTGCCTGGGTTAAAACAGTGTACATACGACAGAGTATATTTCCCCTATACGTTGCATCAAGCAATAATTACAAAAAAGAACTTCGCTTACCATTCTCTGGAAACATTGGTATCTTCAGCAAATTACTGGAAGGTAATGATGTAACACTGCACTGGTTATAGTATATATATACATAACGATTGATCGGACACAAGGCCTTAGTCATCAATACATGCACACCAAGAAGACACCGTGTCTGTTGTATCTCTGCGCTAAGCGTGTATATTGGGCCATTGTGAAAATGGTCAGGACTACTGAAGTGAGTGAAAGCCACTGTCATGACTGTGTGGCATTTGTGAGAACCAGAAGTAACGATGGCAAAATAAATGTTCCTGACGGCTGTCCAGTAACTTATTGATGAGGCCATTTCACGCACTAGGCAGATTGGCAAACAACTAAAAACTGAGAAAAGTTGCCAAAGTTGTGCGCAAATCTCCGCTTAAGCACAATTTGCTTTGAAAAGACCTTTGTAGGATAGGCTCTTGTAATTAGTTCAGTGGATCCTGTAAATCGATTGGCTGTCCAAAGCAAAGGCAGGAAGTGGCCCTCTATGCACTATTTCTAGCTCAACCCACTACCCCTATATTTATTGCTGTTCTCATGAAAACTGCTCTGTAATCCTCCTTATTTCAAAACGCTGCCTAGTTTGAAGGAGGGGAACATGAGAGAGTGGATGGGGTATAATTCCACCCGCTCGCTGTCTCACGGGGAATTGCAGGACGGGTGTAAAAATAGAGGAAACTTCTCACGGCGGTTTACTCTAAGTAAATGAACCTGTTTATGAGAACAACTGACTGGGCTTTAACTATTTCTCATCCAGATTTGATACTTTAATCTACAGCTATTGACATTAAACATTACATTAGGTAGAAAGGAATCGTTTCACAGACAGTGTGTGGAATTACACACTGCACTAACAACGTTTATAGGCGTGTATAGAAATATCCAATAGCGGGTGCATGTAGTAATATCTATGTGCACATGCATGCGTGAGTGATGTCCGCAACACAACACATTACATCTTGCAAGTGAAACGACAACTTTAACTGCAACCAAAAGACATTTTCACTGCCAACAACAAGCAGGGAGGGACAATATTTTTCTTTTCAACACACACGACATGGTTGGTAAACAGAGCGTAAGTGTGGCATCTCAGCAATAAACCGAAACCATGCTGAATCAGGCGGGCTACGTGACTTAAAGTCACGGCTAAATCTTGAGCTCAAGACCACAAACCAAACAGAATGTAGTTTTCGGAATGGCATATAAAAGGCAGTACGAACCTGGTTTCTCGAATACATTGTGATTGAGTAGAGGACTGCGTCTGCATGCAGCCTGCACCTTTCATAATACCACTGGCAACATACAGTGAAGACATACATCAGCACAGGAAGTGCATCTGGTCTGCAACATGACGCATGACATTGGAACTGATCTGCTGCGAAAGGACACCTCTGTTATGTGCCCGCATAAGTGTTAAAAGAGGCGTTAAACCCGAGGAAAATAAATGAACAGCCAGGTGAACCAATCTATGCGGCACGTGGCCCACGTGAAGGTGAAACGATCAAGTATGGAACAGAAACATCTGGGTCACTCAGCTCTTTGCGGCATGATGGCCTACACTGTTCTATTAGAGTTTAATCCTCAGCATCGTGCGTCAGTCTCCACATACGTCTTTTATTAATGTTGGACAAATGACGAAATGCATCACCAGGAAGTGTGTAGGCCTATAGACAATACGTAGTAATAATTAAAGACGTCCGTTTATCCATTCAGTCCGTGCGTTCGGAAGTCACCCCGCAGTCAGAACAGTTCTCATTCCCTTGCCAAATTTAATAAATTTATTTAATATTTTTAAGGCCATACTCAAAACAATTACACTTATAGGGTAGCGGGTTGAAAATACATATGGGAGGAAGGAACCGTATTGCCCGGGGTAAACCATCTGCAAGTAACTGACCAACTTACACACGTGTAACTTACAAATCTGCACAGCCTAGTGGTGGAAGGCAAATGGCTGTTTATTATCACGTGTCAGCACCAATAATGAAACCAATTTTCATTTTTCATAGTTTACAGCCAAACGCCATGACGTGGAAGAAGAAACATTTGTTTCATGACGTTTCAATCTGAGCTCAGAGGTATGACGTTGTAATACATGTGCAGTGCAATTTTACATTTCTATGTCACTCAACAATGAGACATGACGTCATACATACGCAGTTTTGAAATATTTGGGTCAACTGCAATGGAATAAGCTTGCCATTGACTGGTCTAAAACGTATGACCTCTGTGGAGGGAGGGAAAGAGAACGACCACGAAAAGCTGCATGAAATATACCGTTCTTGCCTCATTTTCTTAATTTTTGGGGGGCTAGAATAGACTTTAACACCTTCGTCTTGGTGTTTGTTGCGTAACCCGGTACCGTTGAACCTTGTTTCGCACCTCGTCAAATCCCTCGATTACTGCGCATTCTCGGGATTTGACTCGGTACGAAACAAGGTTCAGCGGTACCGGGTCACGCAACAAACACCGCAAACAGCGGGGTTAAACCCTTAAATTACGCATGTTGGATATTATTTTGACAATATCGTAGTTTTGTGTAAGGGTGAGATCAAAAACCTTACCTCCAGGATTCTAAAATACAGAACGATTGTTGTCCGAGTTAATTAGACTTCCAAGGGATTCTATTATGGGGTGTGCATGTCGCCTATTAGATATTATATATAAACACGTAATTTTCCATAGCGGAGTCTCTCCGTTTAAATTAAGTTCTGGCCTGATTTCCCCTGGGTTCTTCAGAGGCCGTGGTACGGGACCTGTTGACTGAATAACACGATTCCTCAATACATCATATAAACCACCCGACCCCACCCTACCCAAGCCGCTCTCAAGTCGAAATCCGCCCCAAGGGATCATCAGTGATAAGAAAGTGCCCCCATCCCTATCCTCAGGCCTTTTTTCTACACCGACAATCGCTAGAAACAGGGGAACGTGTTAACGGCTCTCTGTAAGAGTTCTATAAGCATGTAAATGTACAGGTATACACAGTTCCACTTGCATAATAACAGCGAAATATACCCTCCCATGACCCTTTCCATAGGGAACTAGAATTTATGGCATTTATGGCACTACTTAAAGCGGAACTTATCAAGGATAGAACTGGAGTGTCGCAGCTTCAAGCTTCAGGGATCCAACATTGTAAAAATGACGCCATTGGAACGTAATATGGAGATATATGTGCATAAATACTTTATACTTTATACTTTATAAAGTTATACTGTTATTTCTGTTTTAGACCCTCAATCTATTTATCACTTTGCTGAAATATTATTGAAATTATACACCATTTACAAGTAAATGTAATAAGCACCGCTCACGGAGGGCTATCAACAGTGCACAATTAATGGAAATGAGAGATCGATTTATTTGGCGCATAATAATGCCATTGTTGGATGCCGATTGCCGGCCGTACTCCCAAAGACCGATTCGCGTTTCTGTGGTTGGAGAATAGAAAATAGCATAACCTCAGATGAATGAGTGTTGTTTGCTATATTGCATCCACATCAACATAACAGAATAATTGAAACAAATAAACACATCACCTCATTAGGGCCAGGTATGGTATTTGTAACTTCACAAGTGATACCTATACGTTTGAACACATAAAACATAAGCAAGAAGCATTCAAGGAATACTAACAACTGCATGAGCACTGCGTCTAAAACAAGATTCAGCATAGAATTCCAGTGCTGAAATGAATACTCTATTTCTTATAATTTTCGGACAGATATTAGTAGTGCTGGAAGCAAAGAATACTTCTCTCTTAGTTTTTTTTTATATAAGTAAAGATATGAAAATGTTGTTAATTAGATGGACTAACCAAGTGAAAAAAGAAACTAAATATTCTTGCCACAATTACATGTATATTGGCTAAAGAAAGCAGGTGTCCCAAAAACTAGAAGAATTATACTGTAAGACCTGAATGCAAATTTACAGCCCGAAGCACTGTATATTGTTACATTAAATAATGTTGTAAATACTTTACACCATTTTCCAGCTCAATTCTGCACCTGTGTGGTGTCATTTTACTCTAGTCGATGTGTATTTACAGCATTGTGCGTAAAACTGTAGCTGTTTGACCATTTACAGTGCACTTTGATGTAAATGTACACCCTTGGTAGATATCTAGATTTTGTTAATTTGCAATGTTAACTGATCATTTATAATGGTATATGTGAAAATATACTACTATTTTGGGTGTAAATATTAAACAGTACATCTTGTAAATATACAGTGAATTTAACTGGTCACTAAATTGCCAGCACTTTTCACTGTAAAATTACAGTGACATTTGTTACAGTGTAGGGTTTTTATTCTTACAGTGAAGACAGGTTTACATCAAGAAACACGTAAGAAGCTTTCATAATTTATCTGCTGGAAGTTCAGCTTATATGGAAGGATATGTGAAATGTTAAAAATACAAGTCAGAATGATTAATGACGTTTTTGTCTGGTAGTGAAAATATCTGAAACCAAAAACTGATGTCAACCAACATGCCCACACTGACACGGTTGTTGATGATAATGTAAAGCGTTCTAAAATTGACTATCGCATGTTCCACAGTTAAGATATAACTCCCGTTACAGACAGACAGAAAATGAGGCTGACAGGCACAGGGGTAGGCTTTGGGATGGTGCAACAAAGAAAAACTACGACAGGGAACAATTTTTTATACATCTTCATCGTCTGCAGAACGTTCCCGACCAATAAATATGAACGCATCAAAATCAATTTGCTGGCCGTGTCACGTAACCCAAAGCGTTTCGCCAGCTGATCTCCCGATAACAGGAACTTCAGTATTAATCCTGGGCTGGGGTTGTCTTTGATTTACTGAGCACTGTTTCCCATGGACAAATCACAAACGATAGTGTTGGCATTTACGTGCCAACACTTTCTGATTTCTTTATTAACGGCACGCCTAATTTGTGTTGATCATTCTCCGGCTTTCATTATCTGGCTAATAAGATGGATAGCATGCACTTATGTCGTTGACACCCATGGGGCTTTGATTTGTCCTTATTTACCAATCATTAACGCCGCATCACAAAAATCCCCAGGAGATCCTCATTCGTACACATAACTACATAACTACTTCCACTGCAGGCAGTCGATCTGGGGGACCATTAGCCGTCCTATCTAGTTGGTTCCCTTACTGTTGATCTATGTACAACTGCTGCTGTTAAACATAAAGCTGTTATTGCCGCATGTTGTAGGCACAAGTGATTGCTTCTGCTGGGCTACTCTGGGAATCAGTATATCTATTGCCGCATGTTGTAAGCACAAGTGATTGCTTCTGCTGGGCTACTCTGGGGACCAGAATTTCTATTGCTGCATGTTGTAAGCACAAGTGATTGCTTCTGCTGGGCTACTCTGGGAATCAGTATTTCTATTGCCGCATGTTGTAAGCACAAGTGATTGCTTCTGCTGGGCTACTCTGGGAATCAGGATTTCTATTGCTGCATGTTGTAAGCACAAATGATTGCTTCTGCTGGGCTACTCTGGGGACCAGAATTTCTATTGCCGCATGTTGTAAGCACAAGTGATTGCTTCTGCTGGGCTACTCTGGGAACCAGTATTTCTGTTGCCCCGTGTTGATGGAGTAAATGTTTTTCTCTTACTGTTGCTACATTTGCAAGACGTTTCTGTTGGTTTTTGTGAAAAATCTGCAAGACTAGCCGCACCCTTTATATATGTATCTCTATCACCCAAAGATGACATACAACTGAAAAAACAAGTGATTTTTAATAGATACTGGTCTAAGGTGGTGCCGCCTGGATAGTTGATATCGCATTTTGACTTGGCGTTAGATAAGTTACCTTTATTGATTAACTGACTGATTAGCCTGCTTACTGCCGCTCACCCAGTGATGAAGTGGTAACATGACTGATCCATTTCTTGGTCGATTGAGGCTGTTCGTTAGGATATAAAAAAATGGCTATAATAGTGTGTACTTGGTGCATGGTTCCCCAGGTTATGCTGACGTCTTCTGACATGCCTGGGCCGGAACACCGCCTTGTCATGCATCTGGACACAGACCTAGCATGGGTAATAACTTAATCAACTGGCTTCCGTGTTGTGTCAATTATTCATACGCTATTGTTTTATTAGCGATGGACTGACTACGGCTTCTGACATACCTACAGGCAGTTGTGCTTCTCTCCCCCCCCCCCCCCCCCCACCCTCACTTCCCTATACCTCTCTACGCTTTCCATAGTCCCTCTCTATCCAGTGGTCCTATATTTTAAGAGTAAAATTACGCTTTTTCTTCAAAAAGACTTATCATCAACTACACTTAGTGAAACTAATTACCCAGAGTGGTTAAGTAAAGTGCGTATTGGGCTTTTTTATCACGATAATGACTCTGTGCAGGTGTTAGCAGGAAGAGAGAGAATGAGGGTGTATCATAATGTTAATCATGACTTAAACAACCAACTCAGAAAGACAATGCAAACGCATTTCACATCAATCTCTCTACTAACCAAACAACTCAGAAAGCTCACACAAATGCATTTTACAGCAGCCAGCGTATTGGCCAAGCAACTTAGAAAACCAGTCCAACCGCATTTTACATCAACCATTATACTGATCAAACAACTCAGAAAGCCAATTTAAGCGCAGTTTGCATCAACCACTGTGCTGACCAAGTAACTCAGAAAGCCTTTTTGCATCAAATAATGTATTCATAAAGCAATTCAGAAAATAAATCCAAGCTCAGTTTACATCAAGCATTGCCTTTACCAAGCAATTCAGAAAAGCTCTCGACACTCATTTTACATCAAAACTTCTATTTCTCAAGCAACTCAAAACATCCAGTCCAGAGTCATTTTACATTAAATGCTGTATTCGACACAACTCAGTAAAGCACTGCAAACGCTTTTGCATCAAGCGTTACATATAAAAAAAGAAATGCCTTCCCTTATTTTGTCTTGTATGTAATTCCAAACAGAAGTCGTTGAAAATAAAAAGAAACTGTGGGTTTTGAAGCTCAAGACTTTGTTCTCCAGGTTTTCCCATTTTTTGCCAGTATATGATGTTACTGTGATATTAATGCAAGTATTTATGACACCAAGATTACAATGCAATACAGAGTGCCTTGGTCAAACTGGGAGCCATTACAAGTTGTCTATTTGTACGATCCGTTATGTGCAACATAGGGGAAACCACGAAAATAGCTGTTGTGCGAACTAAGGCAATGTGTTTTATCAGTTTCAATTTAACGTTATCAGTGATGTATAGCTGACAGCATTCGTCATTCGGGGATCAATATGCAACAGGAGTTCTATTATTTTTTGCGCTCGTATTGTCATACAACACAGAGATAGACGAAATGCATTACACAGTTCAGAACCTGAGGTAAACCATTTGTATATTCGACTCAATATTGTCAGCATAACTTTGGCAATCTAGCAATATGATTTCTTATCAGATGAAATAAATTGCCCATAAACTTAATATACCTTCGATTTTTATATGGTATACCTTTAAATGGCGCTGAGCTGCCTGTCTCTCATTTTGAGTCTGGTATGTCGAACATGTACATATATAACCTGTGGTCTGATTGAAAACAGCCCACACAGGTCTTCTAAGAGGTTTAAATTTGTTTAAATTTGTGATGAGGAGCATGTGCGATTTGCATAGTGCATTTCAGTGATGTCATTACAAACATAGATACTGCGCTGTGATTTTGATTCATGACGTGGCCAAGCTCCAAAGTCAGACCTGTTAGAGCTGGATACGAGCCTGTGACCTTATTGACTTCACCTACAACATGTACCCCCTTAAATAAGGATGAAAAGCGATGCTTGGTTTCAACACGACAAATACTGCCCGTGAATGATCTCTACACCTTGGACTGATGCTCAGTGTATAGAACAGCTAGTGCTACCCGTGAGCTCTACATCTGCTACCGATGTTCAGTGCGCAGAACAACTTGTACTACTTTATCTGTCACAGATGCTCATCCTGTACAACAACTAGTGCTGCTCGTCACCTATGTGTGTCTCAGTCATGCTCACACCGTGGAAACACTACATTATTTACACGACTACTGCCTTAGTTTTCTGATTTTCTGGTTTTATTCTGTGTGAAACCGAAAGGCCTTACAAAAGACTAAAGTCTGCACTAATGATGCTTGAAAGACAATACAAGCTGCCTAATCTGGGTCGTGTTAAGTTAATAATGTAGGCGTCGAAACAGACATTCGTATACCAGCCGTTAACTAATAAGGACGTTTCCGGTCAATAAAACCAGTTCATAAATTGCAACATAGTACAGAGATCGTTCCAAGATGATGTGACTGAAACTGGAAAAGCATTGCAAGAAACCCATGCTTACTTCACCCGAGAAAAGGAAGAAATAATCTTATAAACTGAAAATCACTCAAGAAACAAATGTAAATAAAGTTGCCGTTGCAAGGGAAGAAAGAGCACGTACACAAAAAGTAAATGCACGTATAGTTGACCGGGTGATGTAGAACACAAAAGCCCTATATGACACACCCCTGCTCATGCATGCTCTAGATCCCATGTTGATATTATCCTACACAGCACATAATTGCCATAATGCACGATTCGAGTTTGTCAACATGTTTGATAAAGCATACATTCTCACTTTTGCCATCACATATTAGGACTATCATGAGGAGATTTATTGGGTTTTGATCATATAACCAAACAAGGAACGTAATGGCAACTTGATCAAGTCAGCGCACTTACAACACAGCCTGTTAACGAGGATGCATTGGCCAGGATTGAGCCGACTACTTCACTATTCCGCCTTCGCAAAGAGGCGGCACCAGTGATACAGCGCGATTGTTAAACCCCCATCTTTATAAGAATCACATTACACCCTAATAAACAGTAGTCTGTATCGACCACTCTACAAAGGTAGACGATTGCAGATTTAGATTCCCGAGCCCAAAGCAAATGGAATTCTACATGCAATCCACTCGCTAGCAGCAACTCCCACAACGGCCGTGACATTGGCCACAGACGGACTGCAGTACATACCAGGCTGGAATTGAACCATTTAGTCTGTTGTGATATTCCAGCACACTATATGGACAATACTACCGTCGGTATTGCTGGCCTAAATACCAGCGTCCATTCGGCCCTAATTGATTCCGGCCTGAGTGTTTGGCTACCGTAATCGGCATCGATTTGTGGCAGCTATAAGTCTCACGTTTAAACATAGACAGGAAGAATAGTCACCAAGCTGTGAAATATCCGAATAATACACATGAACAAGAATAATACGTGCAGAAATCATACACCTTTGCTTAATTGCTTCGTCTTCGGTGTCCACGACATTGCAGCTTTCATAACGATTGTTCTGTGCAGGCCGTCTTTGCAGCGAAAACTTAAACTGTGCTGGCGGTGGATGCATGCCTATCGCTAGAGATAGACTAGATAGCAGAGAACCATGTGAGACGAGAATCCGTTGTGGTAATTCCCGGTATGATCGTACCTCGCTGGTGTCCACATGTACGCCGCGGTTCTAGACAAGTGAAGAAGAGACAATTCCAGGCAGGCCATTGATCGGTAACACCACATGATTCAATGCTTTGCCCGCATTCTTGGCTAAAACGGCTTATGAAACTGCACGACACAGTCACATGCTGTACAAGTCTACTTACCAGCAGTGTAAGACGTTGACCACGCAAAAGCAAAGCAAATGACAAAGGCTATCCGTCCGACCATGATGTTAGCTGTGCCAGCGCTGTATCCTCGTGGATAGCACCAGCAAGGGAGGCTGGAAGCAATAGCTCTCAGCCCGGGTTCCGTGTTCACTCTAACACAGCTCACTCTCTCTCCCTCTCTCTACACACGCACTGCCGGCTACAGCACAACCTCTCAGAAAATGGCCGATAATTGCATGATCATATATTATGTCGATCCGCTCGGATTTATTCCAGTTGAGAGAAAGCACTCGCAGTTCGCAAGGACAGAATGTCTAAGCTTCTCTTTCCCCGTGTCATTGCTGATGACCAAAGCTTGAAGCTGACAGACAAATGTTGCTGACACACACCTTGACATTCATCAGTATCACGACTGCAAAAGCTCTTTAGTCCGGTTTTCTTCTCGTGTTTTCCCTCAGTTTCTGTGCAGATCTAGGCCAGGGCATTGCTCAGGACACCACAGGTTACCAAGCATCGCCGTCAGATAAGACTGTATGGCTTGTCCACCCGGTGACATCCTGTACCTTTTAATTCTCAGAAATTGTTTCCGATGACGTACATCTTAACCGATTTAAAGCACGCTTACGCAGTCTGCAGCGGATTTTTATGCCGATCCACCATCCACTGAGCAACTCGCCTAAAGACGCTGAGATCTGTTTCATACTTTATATCACGGAGGATCCCTGAGGCGAGCGACGGTGTCCAACATCTGGACAAAAACTGTGCCGGATTTTCTTTGGCAATTTAGAGCTGTAAGTCACCCATAGCTCTCTGACCGCAAGAGATTACAGATAATGGCACTTTCTTTGAGTTGGTTTATTAAGTTCTTAAATTTTCTATATCTGACAGGTGATGTACATTGCCCATAATTACTAGTTTTTGTATGAATTTTATGGTTTCCTTTTACCACAATGCTGATCGCTGTCGTACAAGTCAAATATTCTTGAGTACGGCCTAAAACACTAATTAAATAAATAAATGAATGAATTTTAGAGAAAATGTAGCAGATGATTCATTGTCTTGACCTTAATCGAGTGGATTTGAAATTTGTGTAGGCCAAAATTAGAATAGTTTAGACCTTCATGACACTTGAAAGTCTATTGGGCCTACTGTTAGTTTTAATGAAGATACTGTTTTCTTCACATTATTGTTACACACAATCGAAACCCAATTCGGAAATGTTGCACACAATTTACCAAGACAAAATCAGTGATATTGTCTTGGTAAATCAGATTACAGTAAGAGGCAAACTTATACTTTCTTCTTTGATATATATCGTGGCAATGAATCTCTATAAATATGCTAATCTGCCATAAAGCGGTAACTGAACCCCATATAAAGAATACAGATGTGTATGTTCTAAGTCCGCCTTTTACAGCTCCAGTGATACCAAGCTAAATAAACAGCGTAATTCCGGTCAGACTGAATAACTCGTGGCACCATATTACCGTTATACATGAGACGATTTACATCAAACAAACATTTGAACCGTCAACATGTGGTCATCAGCTTACGCGCTAGTCCTTGTCTGCGTCATCATCTTATCAAACGCTTTTTGATTGGCCAGCATGAGAGCAGAATAATGACGTGGGAAGTATCAAATTACCGGTACCCCGTACCTTTATATAAACCCGGATTGTCGATGCAGCTGGCATCAATCAATGAGCTGAACAAAATTTGTCATCAGATATCAAACGGAGTTGGAGAAACTATGTATAGAAAGTAATCAAATTATTCTAATTACTGTAGTCACAAAAACGGGCTTCCAAATACTACATACCTGTTTCCAATGTTGGGATTTGTTTTTACCCCTCGAGATGACAATATTTCCATGGCATACACAGGACGCATAAAACATCTTCAATGAACCTGTTCCCTTTTTAGTAGATTTGTAAAAAATAACAGTCCGATGCCAGTGTCGCGATATCCAAGGAGATGTCTGAGTGAAGCACTATGAATGACGTCCCACCATGTCGTGTCTGTATCGTAGGATAGACGCGACTACAATTGGACCATCTCGACTACGTTCATAATCAAACTTACTTTTCTTAGACTTGATCTAGCTCGTGGCTGATCTTGGATATCGAACGCTTGCTTAACTGTGAATAATCAAATGCACTTGTTAATTTACACACCGTGGTCTATAGTTAATATTGTAAGCATTGTGATTATATCCCAGGACAAAAGACCCTGATGCAGCTCATGTCATCACCCTCAACCGATTATGCATGATCAGTTGCACCATGATTTACCTCTGACACTACCGCGTACAACTGCTGCATGATTTACGACTAAAATTACCGCATCCAGCTGCACCATGATTTACCACTATCGCATACAACCGCACCATGATTTACCACTAAAACTACCGCATACAGCTGCACCATGATTTACTTCTAACACTACCACATGTAGGTGCACCATGAGTTACCATTAAAACCCCGCATTCAGCTGCACCATGATTTACCACTAAAACTATCGCATACAGCTGCACCATGATTTACATCTAACACTACCACATACAGCTGCACCATGATTTACCACTTAAACTACCGCATTCAGCTGTACCATAATTTACCTTTAACACTACCCCATATAGCTGCACCATGATTCACCGCTATCACTACCGCATACAGCTGCACCATGATTTACCGCTAAAATTACTCCATACAGCTGCACCATGATTTACCACTAAAGCTCTGCATACAGCTGCACCATGATTCACCGCTATCACTACCGCATACAGCTGCACCATGATTTACCACTAAAATTACTCCATACAGCTGCACCATGATTTACCACTAAAGCTCTGCATACAGCTGCACCATGATTTACCACTAACACTACCGCATACAGCTACATTCAGCATACGTTTAGCTACGCTATTAAAAATGGTCCTTTATTAGCAACAGGTGAGATAAACTTCTGAAACGTGGGGAAACAACGCTTTGCTTTATTTACAACAGGTTAGGCAGCCTTTCCACAGACATGCTACAAAAACAACGTTTTGTCAGCAACCGGCGAGAGATGGCTCTCTTTACTGGCACGTGTGATCAGGTGCGAGAGCATTTCTCCATAGACGCGACGGAAAGACGGCGCTCAATTGCCAAAAGGCGAGGGAGCCTCTTTCCACTGACAAGCTGGGGAAAACGACACTTAATTACATCAGGTGAGAGAGCCTTTTTATAGACATAACAGGCTTAATTGAAAATAGATGAGAGAGCCTCTTTTCTCAAAGGGAAAACGTTTTATTTTCCAACCTGTGAGAGAGTTTTCTTTCCATAGATACGCGAGGAAAACGACACTTAATTGGCATTAGGTGAGAAAGCCTCTTTTTATAGACACGAAGGGAAAGAGTTTCATTGGCAACCTGTGATGGAGCTTTTTTCCATGGACACGAGGAAAAAACGACTCTTAGTTTTCATAAAGTGAGAGGCTTTCCTACAGACACGAGGGGAAAGCCATGCATTATAGAAAACAGATGAGAGAGCCTCTTTTCATAGACAAAAGGGGCAAACGTTTTATTGGCAACCTATGAGAGATCTTCTTTCATAGACACAAGGGGAAAGCGACGCTTTTTGGCAATAGGTGAGAAAGCCTCTTTCCATACTCGCTAAGAAAAAAGACGCTTTATTGACAACAGGTGAGACAGCCTCTTTCCATACACGCTAAGGGAAACGACGTTTTCTTGACAACAGGTGAGAAAGCTTCTTTCCATACTCGCTAAGAAAAAAGATGCTTACTTGACAATAAATGAGACAGCCTCTTTCCATACACGCTAAGAGAAACGACGTTTTCTTGACAACAGGTGAGAAAGCTTCTTTCCATACTCGCTAAGAAAAAAATGCTTACTGGACAATAAATGAGGCAGCCTCTTTCCATACACGCTATTGAAAAACGACGCAGCAGGGTTACACCAGCAGCGGAAGCCGTAACGGTATAGTGCAGTCCTTGTATATTTGGTGAGATAGAACTAGTGAAGAACTACCACTCGACAAATGTCCTGCGTTTATATTCTACGGGTTGCGTTAGCGTGGCCTTGAGAGACACGAGACAAGGGAATTTTAAAGACAAATGCAAAGTGACCACATCTGATATTTGAAAAAGAATTATGATGTAGCTTTCTTAATTTTGTGATTGTACGTGCTTGTTTCCCGTTTACTCTCTACTGTGTATATATGGCCTGAATTTTCTTGATGTTGTATATTCCTGAAGATGGCTATCTAGTTACGCCCAAATGTAGAATACCAAATATGTTGATTTTATTACTCAGTGAGCGCGGCGTAAAACAGCAATCAGATAAATAAATAAAATAAATATTCGGAGTTTCCCTTGTTTTGATATCTGGTATGTACAAAGTTTGTTTTTACTAGGCTATCCGAACAACCAACAACCAAGTGACCGATTCAAGAAAATAGGCAGTTGGATCAAAGTGTAAGTCTACTGTGTTACTTTGTACACATTCCTTTCACACTTCCGGTGCCATTCTTAGGCAAGCATGTGGACGAGATAATTGGCTAAAAACCCATGGCTCTGTTTATTCCATCTGCGTACTAGTGGCTAATCCCGGGCTTAACTAATCAATGACAAATACCTATAACATGACTTCTTTTAACTTTTTTAACTTTTCATGCTATATATGTCACAAAGTTGCAATATTGTTATTAAAAAGCCATGCCTTCACACAAATATATCTATTTTTAATAAAAATGCTTTACTCTAAGTCTACTCCATTGTCTTCATTTCAAGAAAAATTGACATCCATAGTCACGTAAGCCTGATTTTTTAAACATAATACCAGGATCAATCCTATGGGGAAGCTTTTGCGTTAAGATATTCTTTCTCGGTTGGCGTCAGTGTGTGAAAAGAACCCATTGACCTGTGGCGGCCCGTGAGGGTTTTTGTCATTGCTCTGTTTCCCGGGAAATATTGACACGAAGAAGACAAGTGGTCTTGTATACTACCCCCGATTTGATATCGAGCTCCTGGAATCTGTGTACAAGCCAACCTCCTCGAACCAATACTATTGAAACTAACTCGGAGCCCGGATGGACAAGTGACGATAAAACCGGGCAGATTTGTTTGATTTATGACGGGCCTTCGTGCGCTACAGGCCGGTCAGTCGTGGACATCGACCCAGTTCGCTTTGCTTAGCGCAAGAAGGCAAGTATGGTGTACCCTATATACACAGCAGAGTTCAACCTAAGATAGGCTTATTCACCCTATGTTATTGTACGTACCCCATGGCTCTGATTTATAACAACGAAGCAGTGCTGTTTGGAATATTATGCTCGTATTAATTCATTTATTTGGCAGGGATTTTTATACCTTACTGTACTTTGACGATCTGGTTCACGTCTGGAGGAAATCTGGAAGATACCTGACAAACACCATGCTGTGTAGTTACTTCAGAACTAGCCGGAACTGAATTCCCAAACACGACTTCATTAGTCGAAGCGGGGGGTGTCGTCTTCACATGGAGTCAGACTGATCCAGTCTATGGCACTCTTACATGACTCATACAAGTCATGCATGGCGTCTTCGTCTAGGTGTTAATGGCGTGTGAAAATGAAACACTCAACACTATTTCACTTTTTCAACTATAGGGTTATGTTTATTCTTAGAGGAAATAGGGCAGAAGGCCAGGTATATCTGGCGATGGAAGTTATATACAGATATACCTGGCACACCTGCTGAAACAAGGGACGACCTCACTTCCTCAGGTACACCTGACACACTTCCTACAGCAAGGGCCCACCTCCAGGTATACCTCTTCTGTCACCAGATAACAATGGCACATCTGCTGAAACAAAGGACCACCTTTCTTCACCAGGTATACCTGACAGACCTGCTGAAACAAGGGACCATCTCCCGACATCAGGTATACTTGACACACCAGCTGAAACAAGGGACCACCTTTCTTCACCAGGTATACCTGACAGACCTGTTGAAACAAGGGACCATCTCCCGACATCAGGTATACTTGACACACCAGCTGAAACAAGGGACCACCTTTCTTCACCAGGTATACCTGACAGACCTGCTGAAACAAGAGACCATCTCCCGACATCAGGTATACTTGACACACCAGCTGAAACAAGGGACCACCTTTCTTCGCCAGGTATACCTGACAGACCTGCTGAAACAAGGGGCCATCTCTCTTCACCAGGTGTACATAACACACCAGCTGAAACAAGGCATCATCTCCCGTCATCAGGTATACCTGATACACCTGCTGAAACAAGGGACCACCTTTCTTCACCAGGTATACCTGACAGACCTGCTGAAACAAGGGACCACATTTTTTCATCGGGTATACCTGACAGACCTGCTGAAACAAGGGACCACCTCCCTTCATCAGGTACACTTGACACACCTACTGAAACAAGGGAGCGTCTCCCTTCATCGGGTATACCTAACACACTTGCTGAAACAAGGGACTACCTTCCTTCACCAGGCATACCTGACACACCTGCTGAAAATAGGGACCATCTCCCTTCACCGGGTATACCTGACACACTTGCTGAAACAAGGGACCACATCCCTTCATCAGGTACACATGACACACCTGCTGAAACAAGGGACCATCTCCCTTCATCAGGTATACGTGACACACCTACTGAAACAAGGGACCACGTAACTTTACCAAGTAACTAACACACCTGCTGAAACAAGGCTAAAAGAACGTTATTCGCTGAATCTAAACGACTCAAATACTTGTTGATGGATAGACAGTAAGCAATACATCAGGCAATATTGTTCTCAAAGTTATTTGTTTAAATCTTAAATAAATATCTTTGCCTTATTTTAGATTTCTTTAAATTTTATTTGAGTTTTCCTTCACATAAAACACTAGGGAGGTATATTCGTAGGTACGAATACAATATCCGATGCACTTGATTCTTTTATTGATAATTCTTCAGAAAAGTTTAAATGCACATACTTTGGGTACTTCTGTCTTTATCAAAATATGCTATGTATTTGCAGATCCCTCGAAATGGAAGATGATTCAGCCGTGGTAAAGTTTCCACGTCGCTTAGTGCTGTTGCACATAGATATAACTTGACTTATGGTTTACCGTTGACATAAGAACTGGCTGACTAACCGGTGAACTGGCTTTTCTACTTTTAACATTATGTTCCCAAATGTAAACTGTGGATTTAATGAGTTGACTTCCATATCACCTTCATCTTTTGCCACTTTTATCAAACTTGTACTTACTCTGTTGAATTAAGATAACCCAATAGCGTCGCGAAATCAGTGGAAGATACAATATTTACCCAGAAAACCAGATTTATTCCACCTTTTTAAAGTTTGCTTACTTATTTTAGAACATTTCATTATGAAGGTAACTCGTGTTAAATAACGAAGACACTTGTATGATCTGAAATAAATTACTTGCATCATGGATACAAAGTGTCTCTCAAGGTGGTGTCATATCGTATCAGCACTCTCATATGTAGAGTGTATTAAAATATATAACTGACCAAGTGTCTCAAGAGGTAGTTGCCCTATCATATCAGCACTGGCGTGTATAATTTATTGAATTAGATCGCCACATCAGCAGTGGCAAATGAGATACACATTTTGATTATCGACAACTTAAACATTAGCATGGTACGGTACACGATTTGAAAACAGTTTTCATTCATTTGTCTTGCGTCTTTTCAACATCGTTGAATATTGTTGACTGCCTCACTTTAGATGAGTCCGTCTTAATTTCATACTTTATATACTTTCTTTAGTTCTTTGGTGGCTTTTTTGTCGAAAGTTGTTTTGGGGCACTGGCCTCGCGATTACTGACATGGACGATTATTGACCTGGAACATGCATTTTTGTTGATTGCTAGTATACAAATGCTCGTTTTAGATACGGGAGATGGTTTTTGTTCTAATCAAAAAATCTTCAAACGTGCACAGC
Source organism: Liolophura sinensis (assembly GCF_032854445.1). Lineage (NCBI taxonomy): Eukaryota > Metazoa > Mollusca > Polyplacophora > Chitonida > Chitonidae > Liolophura > Liolophura sinensis. Next base: position 52,640,090 of record NC_088302.1, on the reverse strand, counting down.
GCATGATCAATGTATACCTCTGTCTGAGTGTTAAACCCTTGAGTTTTTCCTCACAATACAGTAATTACAACAGTGTTGATGGTTTGGGTCGATCCATTCGAGCAGCCTGAACTTTCGTCCTATCAACACATAAGGCGATCGTTTAAATTAGAACAGTACAAAGGACTCGATGGTGGAGCTCGTAACCGGATTCCTGCTGGCATTATACTCACGTGACCAGAGTTAGTAAACTTTCCGTTGATGAGTTTTGGGAAGACGGGTTCAGAGGTCGGGGGAGAATTTGGAAACGAGAAGTTGGGGTGGGCCGGCGGCGGGGGAAGGCGAGGGGGGGCTTCTGATGTTTCTTCTCAGTGAGTGGATGAGCCCTGGTAACATCGATTCTCAGACAGCCAAAAGATAACCCACCAAGCTGAGTCGGTGTTTTCCCAGCCTCGGAGCCGAGTAGCTGGTTCGACAATTAAATGGGTCCGGGTTTTGGATCGATTACGAGTGGAGGCATAGCGCCTTAGCCCGATCCCCTCTGCAGCAATTCCCTCCCCTGGCATCGATCTGCCACGCTTCATTGACTTGGCCGCCCGTGCCCACCAATATACCCAGCAAGCCCTAGCAGATCCACGTATATAGCCAGTATACATCCAGCATAGTGAAATATACCGTCATGTACAGATGCAAATGTGATACAGTATGATCCCAACAGCATTCATGTTAAGCTACTAAATGGTATCATACAGCCGGATATGCCCAAGCATCATCAAGTAGCCCCATATCCATGACTCATTTGTTGAATCTAGAGAACAGACATTCAACCTCTATGTGAAGACATACAATTGTAATAAATGTATTCTTGATATACCCTCTATATTCGCAGTTCGGTTGGGCCCCGATGGCCAAGTGGTTAGCGTGTTAGCGCAGAATCATATCCCGGCTAACACCATCTCACCAATGCTGAAATTCAATTCCAGCTTAGGCTCGCTTCCTCGCTGGTCCGTCACGTGGGAAGGTTTGTCAATAAGTGAAATAATCTTGAAATAATATTCCATCGTGTAAAACACCAATTAATATAAATATACTTGGAATTCATAATTTATACGTGTTTTCTGTTCCAGGGCTTTTGCCTATATATATATATATTAAGTGTTGTTTTTGAGTGTCAGGGCCTATATTGCCCACACATACCAGCATATCCTCTGTATGCTCATTTACATTAATGACGATACGAATACCAACAGCAACCTTCTCTTCTCTTCTGATCATCCAGTGGAGCTATGTGTACCAACAAAAATTAGCTGCGTCCGTGATCCACACAATACCAACTACTGGAGGCGATCTTGCGAGCTACTGCAGAAGCTACACAGATATTATTCTTCCTTAGTCTGCATTACTAAAGTGGGCCATGGAGGAGTGGGGTCTTTTTGTAAAGTGCAGTCATTTTTGTTTTTAAAGCCAGTGTCCCCCGACTTGCACCCTTAACCCGCTCCCACTTTGGGAATGGTTCCGCTACTCCTGTAATATAACCCACAACACGGTGGGTTATGTTAGGCATACTGGTACAATATAACATCCAGCACGGTCAGGAAATAATGTAACTAAAGTCAGATTGTATGAAGTGAGTGTGTAGCATGGAGCATATACAGGTTACTAAAACTAGTATAGTAGGCCTACCAGCTGAAATCCATATCTAAAACACTTACAACTGTAACATTTCAAATCTCCCCATTGCTAAGGAGAACGTTCACAATACAAATAACATCATATTGCTAAAATTGCGGATCCCTACGTATTTTTTTGAGAACTCGACAGTTCCATGTCATCAACAATACACCTGCCAAGTGCTCAGGCGATCAGAAGAGGAGAAATTCGAAGGCAAACATACGTTTACAAAAGTTACGGAAATTCCTTCCTTCATAAATATATATAGTTAGATATTTTTGATCATTATTATTGGGCTGTATTATTTTCTTTGATTTTTTATCTTTTGAACACAGGCCTATAAATGACTAGAAACTCACATTTCATGACAACCTGAGACAACCATGCATTAATTCGAATAGATCGTTTAGCAGGCCAACTTTAACACCGCGAAAAAAGTCAGAGGCCTATACCCTCCAAAAAATCTTCTGTTAAATTTGCTACCTGGGTGATGACGGATGGCATTCCGTTACGAAGTGATTCGTAATCAGAAACGGATTAATCCGTTAGATCGACGGAAATGCAATCCGTCATCCCTCGGGGAACGGATTTAACAGAAGATGGGGGTTTTTTAGCGTGGACATGCATTGAGCATGAAAGATTGCAAATATACACCGAGTGGTGTAAGCGGATCTTGATGAGAATAAGATCTGGATTACCCATTGCCCACTTGTCATGTATGTCTAAGTTATATAAAAAATATATGTGCTGAGCAAATGCAGTCAACTTCCACCACTCTTGCCTGAAGCACACCGAGAGAGTCCAGGCGTGTAAATACAGCATGTCGGAAATGAAACTGCCTGTCTTCACGGAGCACAGGTCATTGGATGCGTGACCTTCAGCCGAGTGCGCAGCTCGCGCGGTGTTGATGATGCTGCTTCGGGGAGAAAATGGCGACTGAAGCGCTGCGGGTTGACAACACAACCGAATCAATCGATTCTTTGAGCAGAGAAGCGGAGTCTTTGAAGGTTAAACTAGAAGAGGAAAAAGCAAAACTTAACGATGTTGACAGTAAGTCTAGTTATTCAGTGAATAATGCCTATTTTCTTATTTTTCATCGTCGTGGACTGCTGTGTTCAAATCAAACAGGATGTTGACAGTTGAGTTGCGACAAGATTGTTGACGTAACAAGTGTTAAGTTTTCGTTTAACAATGAAGGACATCAGTGTTTCAAGGTGTTACCGATTCTTTTGCAATTATACTTAATGTGTAGATGTAAATGTGATCAGTTGAATCGATGTGGCTGACGACCTGCTTTTTTCTAGGAAAGTGTCTAAGTTAAAATTATTAATCAGATGCATTATCAGGTGCTCAGTTTTCGTTATTAGCCGGACATTTGATATTTAACGCCCCCAAAAACTACAACCAGTTCTTATTAAGTTTAAATGTTATACAGTTTACTGTTTTATTTTCTTTCTCACATCGTCTTGAAACAACTTCCAAGAACGTGCTGTGGGTACTCAGAAAATGAGTAAGACACAACTAAGAAGTACTCAAACCTTTGTGTTGCAGTGTGTGTGGTAGCTCAGCGGCTGGAAGGTCTTCCCCAGTTGAACATCAAGTCTCGGCGAGTCCTAAAGGGCCACCAGGGGAAGGTGCTGTGTATGGACTGGTCAACTGATAAACGACACATTGTCTCCTCATCACAGGTATGCCATTTGTACAGATATTAACAAGTCCTAGGAACCAGTTATGGAAATAGGTGTCAAGAATTTTTCAGAAATGCTGTAGCACTCTGTGTTTTGATACTACTGGTTTGCATTTAAGACTAACATGTTAAGATTAACGTGTTAGATTAGCTGTTTTCAAGCAAGTTGTAAACAGGTAGCATATACATGTAATGCACATGATAAACTTCATCGACAGCAGTGTCCTATCCCCAGCTGAAGGGAGCTGTGCAAAACATTTTAATTCTGATGTTTTACTAATCATCAGAGGATGAGGAGTCTACTTTACTTTTACCCAAAAAATTTGCTCAAAAAGAAAAACATATTTTCAGACTCAAGTAAAGGTCATGAAATACCTGCATTACTTTGGTGTTAAAACATACTTTTTTCCAGTACGATATCATCTTATATTTCAGAGAAAGCTCGAAACATTTTTCTATACAATTAGAGCTTTCAGAAAGAGGCGAAGTAAAAAACTTTGTCTTGGATGAAATTTAAAGTTATGTCGACATGGGAAATGAGTAAGACTGCTTATTTGACGTAGAATACATTGTATATTAACTGATTCATTCAATTAACAAGGCAACTCAGAATGCAAATTATAATATAATTCTACACAAGATATAAATATGAATATATAAAATATTGTGAGTATGCAGAAGATATGCTTGTAAGATACTCTCTGTAAATATCATTATCAAACCTGGCTCAGCGGTTCTGCCTGTATGTCAGAAGAAAGTTTCAAGTTCAGATTGAGTTGGTCAGTGTGAAAAACCAAACAATTAAGGTTCAGTGGTACAACCTTGCATTTTCAGTTCATACAAGAAAGCTTCTATCAATACAGGGGAACTCATGCATATATTCCCTATCCTTCAGCAGTGTATTAAGAACACCAATCTAATAGGCCTGCTATGAATTATTTCTCAGATCCTTGTTAGATGACAGCCTTTGTGATGTAACGTGAGTTTTTGAGGCGTGAAACTACGAGAAATGGGACCTCTTCTATTAAAGTATGCAGTGTGTGAAAAATATTTTTTTAGGCAACAGAATAAAAAAAAAAAGTACATGATATCAGCTTTTGAGACTTGTAGAAATATCAAGAGATTTTAAATGAAGTCTGAGTTTTTAGCTTAATGTATTATATGTACTGTATTTAAACTGTCAATTGTACTTAATTAGGGTCAGGAATTTTAAATTAGCTTACGATGGATTGAAAAAAAAAGAAAAAATGTTGATTGTATGTGCTTTACAAATAAGTTTACAAAATTACTCTGAAACTTGCCATTAGCCATTTTCTGAGGTTCCATCTCATGCAGGCTACTCTTAAAATTGCACCTTTAAAAGGGACCTCAAGCCATAGGTTGTTGAAATATTTATGTACACATAGCAGCCTTACAACATGGAGATTTTACACCTTGGGGTCAGTTTACTGCTGAAAAGAACAGTGTTAATTTTATTGAAGGAGGTATATAGCTTCTCTCTGGTCAGACTATGTTTCTAGTTACATATTTGTTGAAATCTAGTTTTTCTCCAATCTACTCCTTCAATTATTATCAAGCTCTGTGCACACAATATCTAACATATGAAGGAGGATGTATTGTAAATTCAACACTTCCTCACAGGTGGATGCCATCTAATATGTTTCTCAAGTTGATAAATTATAAATAAAGTCAGCGCCAACATCCGCTGTGGGCCATCCCATTTTGCCTTAGAACTAGTCCTGAAGTCTTCTGTGTTAGGAGGACAATTGCTGTCGGAAACCGCCGAAGTGCAGTTCGAGCATTTCCGGTGGAACTCTTCTTCCCAGAAGGTAGCGAACAGTACATTTCATTTTCCGCTTGATGATCAGGAAACCGAAATGTTGGACGTAGGCTAAAAAGTTTACTTGAACAAGCTGGCAGTTTTAACAACTCTCATTGGCTGAGAGGCAACACACCCCAGTATAAATTACAGGGTGTTAAAGATGGAGGACGCGATGGACTCCACAATTTATGCCAGCTTTGCCGTTTTCAGACTTTACGTGTATGGCAAACAGCAGGTTCTCCCAGATAGAAAAAAATGTGCTCTTTTCAGCCTATAGTGTCATTTTTTTAAGTTTTCTTCTCCTTTAATGGGGAATTTGATTGAAATCGTGATTAGGGTATTGTAGCCCAATCAGCTGTCGGGATTGATCTCAGACTTTGCATAAATATCCGAGGTCAGGAAGGATATTGCAGTTACAGCAGGTTTGATAGAGATTAATTAGTTTAACGAGTTAATCCAATCCAATCATGCTAAGGTTCTGATACTCTCAACGACTAACCTAGTTATTCTCAATCTGGGGCACCCCTCATTCAGCATGCCAAGAGAGGGATATTTTAAATCCAATAGATTATATGCATATTAATTAGTCAAGCTTTTGAAGTAGAAGTATGCATAATAATATAATAATAATACATACAAGTAATTCACTAGGTTAAAATGCACATAAAGTCAAAAATAATATGTGTAACTGTCCAGAAATTCTTCAAATTCATTTTTTACATTTTTTTTTATTAGAGAGAAACTCTTGAAAGCAAGCAATTATTTTCTGAGATGGTTTTTTGGACAGAGATGATTTTACAGAAAATAATTATATTTAAAATGATCTGCTGACAACTAAGTGAATTCCTATGAAGTAAGCGATGTGATGTCCCATCACTTAGATGTGATCTGAAAAGGCCACCATTTTTGTCTGATGTTAAACATTTTTTGTGGCCCAGCAACAGTTGTAAATAATTATAGGAATACAGTTTTGCATGGCATCAAACTGTAGATACATATCTGGGTATAACAATTGTAAAAAGTATTTTTAGCACAAAGTTAATAGATAATCTACCTGAGCTGTAAAACAGGTACACAAATCTAACAGTGTCAAAGGCTTATATGGCAGAGATTTGCTACCTGACATTTTCTGATTTTTTGTGGCACTGTTTACAGGATGGCAAGATGCTGGTATGGGACGCCTTTACCACTAATAAGGTCAGTACTGAGTAAATAGCTAAATCTCTTTATTTATTTGTATGATTGGAGGTTTATGCTGTACTCAAGAATATTTCATGTGTTTGAGGACGGCCAGCGTTATAGTGAGAGCTAACCAAGCAGAGGGGGGACCCATAACCATTCGCATGTAGCTGACAGACATTCCCGTATACATGTATCTGTTTCTTCAGCTTTTACAGATTTTGCAGATTATTGTAAATTATTATGATTATTGTAAATAAAATACTTTTTTTGTGTGTGTGTATTTCAGGATTAGTAGCATTCAATTTATTGTCTTTAAGTGTACATGTACAAATATTTATGTGGGTTGGAATAAACGAATATGCAAATTAACTATTGAAATTTAAACCAAACATTGCAAAGCATGCTGTGCAAGCTGCAGTTGATACTGTATGAAATTAATAACAGGTGGATGAAAGTTAAAAGTTGCATTCTGCTTCATCATTTTCTGGTTGTCTTGAAAAGTGCACATTTATACATAATTGTGCTCTATTTTCGTCAGTAATGTTACAGCTGTTGCTTTGACAGGAACATGCTGTTACCATGCCGACGACCTGGGTGATGGCCTGCTCATACGGCCCATCAGGAAGTGTGGTGGCTTGTGGGTAAGAGATAATAGGCTTATCATGCTTGATAACACGCTGATGTAAGGATGATGTGAGAATCCATGCAGAGTTCCATGTGAATCTCTGACATTCCTCTCATAGTTAACCAGCTTATGACACTTACCGGAATCACCCTGTTCTTATAATCCCTGTGATAAACACAACCTTTAAACCACAAGAGTGTTTTAGCATGTGTGTGACATTTTTTGTGTCTAGTGGCCACATGAACTCTTTTGTTGTCATTGTCATATTTGCCATGGGTGTGAGAAGATTGTGACAAGCACAAATAATGATGTGGTAAAACATAAATCACGTTGCCTTTTTTTTCCCTTTTGTTTTTTTTTTTTTTTTTACATTCAAGAATTGAAAGCACTAAATGCCAAATGTGCTGTAATTTTATCTCAGCCAATGATGTCATGTTTTTTTTTTATGCTTGTCTGTCTTTTCTGATTTATGGATTGTTGTTATGTTTTGCTTATTTCACACAAAGAAAATTTACCCTTTTAATGTAACATTTTAGTTCATGAATAATGTTTTGATAACTCTTTAAAATCTAAATCTTTGTATTCTTACTGAAAGTTATACATACATTGTGGCAATAAACATTCATGGAAATGTAATGTGTATCATCTAGCAAACATTCCAACTATTATTTTGTTGATGGAACATACTTTTAATCCTTTTTGTTTTGTTTTTTTCATGCCAGAGGCTTGGATAACAAGTGTACTGTTTACCCTTTAAGTCTGGATGAAGACCCAGCCAGTAAGAAGAAGGCTGTGGCTACCCACACCAGCTACTTGTCCTGTTCTACCTTTACCAGCTCTGACCAACAGGTAGCCAATTCTCTAATTCATAGGATGCAAACGGATAGGTGATCATATAGCACCCTAGTGCCCCTATTGAATAGATATCATCACGCATAAACAGTGTGACATTCTAGGTGAAAACAATATTTAAAACACGTGCATACAATTCCATGCTAACCTGCAAATTTTTGTTGGAAATTATTCTGCAGCATAGACAGGGCTAGGTCAAGACATAGACTTTAAAACTGGCAACCACATTACTTCATCTAGTGATACCCACATAGCTTACATTTATGAAGATAGCGTAAAGTGTATGCCATCCCAGTGTCGGCAATATAAGTATCCCAGTGTAAGCGATGGGACATTGCATGTGTGTTTGGTACCCAGTGTGCTGGTAGCTCTGTTACACATGGTAAGACACTCATATTGTACAAAAATAATGAGTATCGTACGGCATCACTTCAGTTTTTCCTGCAGCCACCTGTTACATCGCTGCTCAAACAACTACAAAAGAAAAGAAAAAACAGCATGGAAATTATTTGTCATTACTGAAATAGAATATATACAAATACATATAATGTGTCATATGTATACTGTTGTGACAAATTCAGTATGACACATGAAATATCCATTCTCCTGTCTGTATTCATGACCTAGGTGTTAAATGCCTTTCTTCTCTTCAGATATTGACAGGGAGTGGGGACAGCACTTGTGCATTGTGGGATGTGGAGAGTGGTCAGCTAATCCAGAGTTTCCATGGTCACCATGGTGATGTCATGAGTATTGACCTGTCTCCGTCAGAGACTGGCAGCTTGTTTGTTTCTGGGGTATGTACATAGGGCTAAAAGTTTGGAAAAGCAAAGCTTTTTTGTAGTTTTAAGCTTGAAAAAGCCATGAAATTAAGAATTGGATTGTTATACTTCCAGCAAGCAGATCTGTAAACCGGCTACAGAACCATTCTGAGCTACTGTACATAGTGTGCTGACATTCTGTTGAATATGTTTTTTGTTTTCCAACATATTTTATGCAGTGCTGTGAAAGTCAAATAATGTGATCATTTTACCTTTCTTAAAATTTACATAAATAAAGAATTTTTATTCCAAGTAGTTTGGAAAAGTCAAGACATTTGAAATTTTTCAAGGTGTGACAGCCCATGGGCCACTTTCACAAAGCAGCGTACAACAGTTTTTAGTCGTACGATATTTTGTACGTAGCTACTAACATACCATTGTCCTATATGTGCGATATGGTACAAGTACAACATCTCTGTGAAAGTGGCCCCTGCCCCACAAAACATTGTGAAAGTGGCCCCTGGCCTATACATGAAGATGGTTTTTTTGTTGTTCAGGGCTGTGACAAGATGGCAATGATATGGGACATGAGAACCGGGGAGAGTGTGCAGGTGTTTGAGGGACACGAATCAGATATCAACAGCGTCAGGTTTTATCCCAGTGGGGACGCTTTCGCCACAGGCTCAGATGACGCCACGGTATGTGTCTCTCAACCGAGTGGCAGGTGCACGAATATTGGGGATATTTCAAACAAAAATGGTTTCAACTAAGCCTTGCACATGAATTGAGTATTGAGTAAATTTAGGTAGTTTTAGATTAGATTTGCACATTGAAAATAATGAGTTAGGAAGGAGGTTGTCAGACAGAAATGACTTCCACTTTGATAGTGAATTGATGAAAACGTAAGGGTAAATCTCCTTTGTTCTTTTCTATTTATTGATTGTGGATTTGTAGTCACATATTCTCTAGTTCATAGACCCTGCTCATTTGTTCCAGGAATGGCAATATCCAAATTGATGAGAGAATGTTGACGTGATAGCTCTTAACACATAGCCTTCTCAGGCGTATTACACCTACTCTGTGCTCTTTATGTCTAGTGTGGACTGTTTGATCTGCGGGCAGACAGGGAGGTGAACTGTTACAAGAAGTGATGTGATAGCTCTTAACACATAGCCTTCTCAGGCGTATTACACCTACTCTGTGCTCTTTATGTCTAGTGTGGACTGTTTGATCTGCGGGCAGACAGGGAGGTGAACTGTTACAAGAAGTGATGTGATAGCTCTTAACACATAGCCTTCTCAGGCATATTACACCTACCCTATGCTCTTTATGTCTAGTGTCGACTGTTTGATCTGCGGGCAGACAGGGAGGTCAACTGTTACAAGAAGTGATGTGATAGCTCTTAACACATAGCCTTCTCAGGCATATTACACCTACCCTGTGCTCTTTATGTCTAGTGTCGACTGTTTGATCTGCGGGCAGACAGGGAGGTGAACTGTTACAAGAAGTGATGTGATAGCTCTTAACACATAGCCTTCTCAGGCATATTACACCTACCCTATGCTCTTTATGTCTAGTGTCGACTGTTTGATCTGCGGGCAGACAGGGAGGTGAACTGTTACAAGAAGTGATGTGATAGCTCTTTACACATAGCCTTCTCAGGCATATTACACCTACCCTGTGCTCTTTATGTCTAGTGTCGACTGTTTGATCTGCGGGCAGACAGGGAGGTGACCTGTTACAAGAAGTGATGTGATAGCTCTAAACACATAACCTTCTCAGGCATATTACACCTACCCTGTGCTCTTTATGTCTAGTGTCGACTGTTTGATCTGCGGGCAGACAGGGAGGTGAACTGTTACAAGAAATGATGTGATAGCTCTTAACACATAGCCTTCTCAGGCGTATTACACCTACCCTATGCTCTTTATGTCTAGTGTCGACTGTTTGATCTGCGGGCAGACAGGGAGATGAACTGTTACAAGAAGTGATGTGATAGCTCTTAACACATAGCCTTCTCAGGCATATTACACCTACCCTATGCTCTTTATGTCTAGTGTCGACTGTTTGATCTGCGGGCAGACAGGGAGGTGAACTGTTACAAGAAGTGATGTGATAGCTCTTAACACATAGCCTTCTCAGACATATTACACCTACCCTATGCTCTTTATGTCTAGTGTGGACTGTTTGATCTGCGGGCAGACAGGGAGATGAACTGTTACAAGAAGTGATGTGATAGCTCTTAACACATAGCCTTCTCAGGCGTATTACACCTACCCTATGCTCTTTATGTCTAGTGTGGACTGTTTGATCTGCGGGCAGACAGGGAGGTCAACTGTTACAAGAAGTGATGTGATAGCTCTTAACACATAGCCTTCTCAGGCGTATTACACCTACCCTATGCTCTTTATGTCTAGTGTCGACTGTTTGATCTGCAGGCAGACAGGGAGGTGACCTGTTACAAGAAGTGATGTGATAGCTCTTAACACATAGCCTTCTCAGGCGTATTACACCTACCCTATGCTCTTTATGTCTAGTGTCGACTGTTTGATCTGTGGGTAGATAGGGAGGTGAACTGTTACAAGAAGTGATGTGATAGCCCTTAACACATAGCCTTCTCAGGCATATTACACCTACTCTGTGCTCTTTATGTCTAGTGTGGACTGTTTGATCTGCAGGCAGACAGGGAGGTGACCTGTTACAAGAAGTGATGTGATAGCTCTTAACACATAGCCTTCTCATGCTTATTACACCTACTCTGTGCTCTTTATGTCTAGTGTGGACTGTTTGATCTGTGGGCAGACAGGGAGGTGACCTGTTACAAGAAGTGATGTGATAGCTCTTAACACATAGCCTTCTCAGGCGTATTACACCTACCCTATGCTCTTTATGTCTAGTGTGGACTGTTTGATCTGTGGGCAGACAGGGAGGTGACCTGTTACAAGAAGTGATGTGATAGCTCTTTACACATAGCCTTCTCAGGCGTATTACACCTACTCTGTGCTCTTTATGTCTAGTGTCGACTGTTTGATCTGCAGGCAGACAGGGAGATGAAGTGTTACAAGAAGTGATGTGATAGCTCTTTACACATAGCCTTCTCAGGCGTATTACACCTACTCTGTGCTCTTTATGTCTAGTGTGGACTGTTTGATCTGCAGGCAGACAGGGAGGTGACCTGTTACAAGAAGTGATGTGATAGCTCTTAACACATAGCCTTCTCAGGCGTATTACACCTACTCTATGCTCTTTATGTCTAGTGTCAACTGTTTGATCTGTGGGCAGACAGGGAGGTGACCTGTTACAAGAAGTGATGTGATAGCCCTTAACACATAGCCTTCTCAGGCGTATTACACCTACCCTATGCTCTTTATGTCTAGTGTCGACTGTTTGATCTGCGGGCAGACAGGGAGGTGAACTGTTACAAGAAGGAGAGCATCATCTTTGGCTGTAACTCAGTCGACTTCTCTGTCAGTGGTAGGTACTACCTCTATCATAGCTTCATGTGCAAACATGTGCAAAGATTTGCACTACAGAAGGTTTCATATGCCAGAATTGTCTTTATTCACCTTTGTGCCACGTCTGTATTACTATGAGTTCTGATCACCGTTTATGTGAAAGCCTTTCTGTTGTGTAAATATGTACTTGTCTTCATATATCTTCATACATATAGTTTAGAGAAATGATCCTTTCTCCTGAATCTTGTATGGTTCAGGCATGTGAAATTGTTAAAGATATTCATAAGATAATAAGAAATCTAAAATCAGTTTTTGATTTGCTAGATTTGTTTTTCCATCAAACTTCTGTCGAAGACCTGTTGAATATGTGCCCCTGAAATTTATGTGTTTCATTACAAGGCGTGTACAATGTATACAGCATTAAATGAAAAAGGAAATAACATTAAATAATGATGTGTTGTGCTGAACATACTGTGCCATGCTGAACATACTGTGCCATGTTGAACGTACTGTGCCATGCTGAGTAGTGTTTTGGATGTGTTGATATGTGTTCATGGGACAAAAAGCTTAAGGTAACAAAGGAGTATTTTGTTTGACAGGTCGTATCCTGTATGGAGGTTACAACGACTACACAGTCAATGTATGGGATGTTCTGAAGGGGAACCGAATCAGTATACTGTATGGTCATGAGAACAGGGTTAGTTGTCTGGGCGTTTCACCAGATGGCACTGCGCTCTGCACAGGCAGCTGGGATTACACGCTACGAGTAAGTATAAGACAATTTATGGCACATTGTACAAGTTATAACATATCACCTCTCTCATTAAGGTTTTAGGTTTGTGACTGCTTGGATGAAATATAATGTGAATCTAAGTGTTAAGTCTGATATTTGCATATCACTTGTTAACCATGAAGGGGCGTTCCAAATCAATAATCACAAGACCCGTTTCCAAAACAACCAATGACACCAGTTCCCAAATGAATATGTGAGAAATAATATATCTAAAATTAGTTATACTGCTGATAGCATGTAAGAGAGAAACATTCATTAATTGTCAGTGGTGAAGGGAAGACAGTTGATATTTTAGGTGTGAAATCCAATTCAGAATTCATACTCTTAGTTTTACTGTAGATTTTTGCTGTCGAAATAATTACGGTACTTGTAATAATTAAGCATAGCTGCTGATAATGCCCCCAAAGCTTTACATGTCTGAAAATGTAATGGGATAGTGTTACTTTTTGTATAAGTCCAAAACTGACTGACATTGTGAAAGAGTGAATTTCTGTGGCATAAAAAGCAGTCGTAGAAACAATTAAGTAACCCTTGCATACACTATGTGAAAAAAACTTTTATCTCTAGAAAGAAGTTAATTATCTGTTAAAGAAAATTAAACCAGGATGGTAGAAGAATGTATTCATATTTTTTATTTTGTATTCAATGACGATGCCTTGACAGTATTTGTGCTATTTTGGATTATATTTCGATTTAATACAGTAATACTGTTCCCAAAACATCTTCCTAAATTGCGTGAAATAATCTTTTGTCTTACAGGCATACAGAGGTACTCAGTAGTTTGTCAAACCTGCTTCAATGTTATTTGTAGTATCCAGCTTTTTTGTAAAAATGAATTATGTCTCTTTTATGGGTGTTGTTTTGCTGTTAAATGTTGTTTCTCTTTCTTCAGGTCTGGGCTTGATGTTTGTGTGATCTTAGGTGGGAAGCCTCCATAGTTTTATCCTCTGGACACAGTGTATGTAGACTTGAGGTGTGTTGCACATCTGTATACAGCTAAAGACCATTGTTATTTTATGGTCTTTTTGTCAATATATTATTTCCCAGGTGCCAATAGTCATTTTTACAGGCAGTTTGTCATATTTTTTTTTTTTTTTTTTTTACAGTGTACATCATCAATATTGGTTCACTATTATTATCAACACTGTGTGGCTATAATTTTTAGGGACCATTTGCATTTTACAGAAATGTGTCTACATTTACATGGGTGTTTATTTATGTTTTGTAAAAGATATTTGTATCGTGCATAAACTTCATAAATGTAATTTTTGGAATGTTATCTTTCAAGAAGGTGAGAAAGTTATGAAAAGTATGAGCTGTGAGAAGTGCTTTTCCTAAATGGCATGCAGTCAGTAGGTGAACCTTACAGCAAGCTATGTCGATTTGAAGAGCTCTGTGGAACAAGGGGAGATAATTTATATACACTGCTGTGTATATAAGGGAATGTGCAATTATATATTTTAACTTGCTAGACTTCTTTCAATGGAATCTTTTCTTTCATTTCCAAGACAGACTTATTTCTATGAATTGGGAGAATTTTATCTTATGTATTAGACATTAATGTATGATCATTTTTACTCAGAAAAATGTTATTTATCTATTCTACAAACAATATATAAATGCATTTGTTTTTCTCTTCACATGTATTGCCTTAATTCTGTTAAATCTAGGACAATTATATGATAAATATTGTATGTGTTATTTACTTGTTACAGAACAACAGGTTATGGATATCTTCTTGATATTTTGGATTACTTACTGAAGTAACTTTTAACTACAGCGTTCGCACTCCATTCTGTCAGAAAGGTTTACTTACATCATAGTTAAAATTTAAGCATTAATAATTTCAGGTGAGAGGCAGTAAATAGCCTCCCAGTCCGTAGAATCAACACTACAGATATACAACTGCATGCCCAGTTTGCATTGACAAAGTTGTGAAATCATGGGAGATGTTATTATATTAATTTTTGTACTTGTTAAAATGTAAATAATGTCATAGTTGAAATTTTCATTACAGTTTTGATAGATGTGTATCTGTTTTGTGCATATACAGGAAGTGTGTGGTTGCCTGATTAATCATGCATATCTTACGGCATGTATCATTTGGTAGCTTGGTGTGTAAAGCATATACAAGTTGTTCACTGATTGGTTCTGTTGTTAGTGGACGTGATAAATGGAAGTGTAGACCAGGTCTTGAGTGAAGGTAACACAGGTCAGTTTTTCAAAGCGCATGCAGCATTTCATGTATGCAAAACTGCATGCATATTGTTAAAAGGGCTTAGACATTTATGTATTTAGCAAATCAAAAAAGAATGCAAGAAGCTCAGTAAATAAGTGATGTTAGATAGTGGTATGCTAGATTGATTCAGTGTGACTGTGACATGGGATATGTTTGGTGTGGGGCTTGATGCCAACATAGCACCTGCCACACAATGCCACCTACAATGTGTTCACTTGTACAAAGAGTTCAGTAGTTTTCTAGATGTCATTTAGTGATTATTACAATGGTCATTTCGTGTGGGCTTTGGTTCATGGTAAGGGGAGATAATCAATGTCTTAGCTACTCTTTCACTCAGTTAACTCCCCTGATAGCAATTGTCATATTGGTATTTTAAGTTAATTAATGCCACAGTGTACTAACTTTCGGAGACAAGATGTAAAACAAATAGCTGTTACTGTTTTGTTTGATGAATGCCATGACTTTATGAAATTTGTGCTTAGTTTTTTGTTCTTGTTTTAATCTCAACAAGACACTTTTGGAAAGTTACCCATGTTGTAGTTCCACATAGTTTCTCTCATTGAAAATATCCTAGGGTTGCATATGTATGGACCATTTATTTTGACAGAAAGGATGAATCCACCCTGTGCTTCTGGCAGACAATATATTTAATTTTTTTGCATAATATATATATATATATATATATGTATTTCTTTTCTTTTCTTGACCTCAGATCTCAAGCTTTTTTTCATCAGAAACCTTGTTTTATTTATTGAAGCCTTTCGCTACTGAATAATTAGGCAATCTCACTATTTGATACTCTGTTCAATAAAAGGGGAAGAAAAAAGAGCCATTCCATGAATTTTGTGGTTTTGTCGTGTATGTTGCTATCATTGGAGGGGAGGTATTTTCATTCCCTGTGTGACTATTTATTTGGTCTCCGAGTCTGCTACACTTATAGTACACGGCCAGTAAAAATTTGAGTAAAAGTAATGTTAAGGTAAATGTTTGTGGTGGTATCTCCAAGAAATATTGTACTGAGCTCAGGTATTGCATACATGTAAAGTACAATAACATGAGAGAGATTTTCCATCACTGATGTAAATTACTAAATTCACTACATAGTGTATGGTGTATTAGAATCAGTGTTAAGGTAAATGTTAGGGTTGGTGTATCAAAAAAAGCTACGGCTTGTACATCTAGTGCCCTCAGCTTTTACATGCATAAACGGTATAAACCGGAAAAGTGCAATGTTTTTTTCAAGCTTCAGACTTTCGTCTTCTTGAGTTTTCGACCTTATATATGTAACGTTAAAAGTGAGATAACACGAATGTCCAGATCCACCTTCTGGGAATAGGTGTAACAGAAACAGCCTTCTAGTGGCAGTTTTTTCTGCAAAGTTAGTATGTCACTTGAACACCACGTCCACGTCACATGAACACCTGCTATCATATATTGCCCTATGTGAAAGCTAAAGGAAATCCTACTGGATAGATCTTGGAAATAAGCATTCAATCTTGACCCAGTTTCCAGCGGCACATGCTACAGGAGATAAACATGTTCTCTTTGAAAAAAATAAACACAAATGCATCTGGCAAACTTTACATACAAAACATCTTTAATTCTCACTAATATCACAGATCAACAAAATACATAGATACATGTTGATATATAGTAATAGCAAATGCAATAAATGTTTCCAATATAGAAGCTGAAGTCACAAAGTAGAAACAGGCACTGTCAATTTTGATAACGTGACGTATAAAATAGAAAAACTGATGGCACTTTCGTACTGTTACTGTGTCAAGATTATGAAAGGACCTGTTTTAAAAGAACCACTCACTTCATAAGGAAATATTTTGGTCTGATTTCCATCATATTCCCAAATTAAGTCCAATAAATAATATGGAATGTAATACAAGTTCTGTGTATGAACATTTTCATTATGCTCATAAAAGGACTTTATATATATATATATATATATATATATATATATAAAGAGATAAACCCATTGCAGAATATCAATAAAATCATGTACATCATAAAACTGATGAACAATGAATGTTTTAATAATACCATACTTCAGTCATAAATTCCATGCACACATTACCATCATTACCATTTGTTAATGGATACTTGTCAGTGGATTCTGGGCTTAAGTCATTACTATCTTCAAAAAGTGGTCAGATTGACACTCAGCTTTTCACAATAAATATTGAAAGACAACATTGACTTTAATGTTAACTGCAGACTGATCTGGAGAATGTTATACAAGGTTCATACAAAGCCTTGAAAAGAGCCTAGAATTTAAAAGTAACTTTTCCAGGCCTTGAATTGTGAGGAAAATCAGGGTGTTTGTATGTGGGCCTAAGCAGTCATAGTATGCTGACATTTTCTTGGGGAAGTCTGCTTTTCAACACATGTGAAACTGAATGATGCAATGTACACTGGTGTGTATATGTGAAAAAAAGAGAAACCAAAAAGTTCAGCAAATTAAGGTCACATTGATTCAATCTTGCATTAAGCCCTGATTATTTTTTGCCAAGAAGACTGGAAAATGTGAATTTCAAGTCTGGAAAAGCCTTGAAAACGCAAGGAAATCTTTACTGTGTACGAACTCTGGTTATAATTGTGTCATTCAATGCATGGTGACATGTTGAAAATAAATTAGAGTACAATTACATACTTGTACATCAAAAGAGATAAAAACAAAAGTTAAAAATAAAATTATTCCTTCACAGATGCC
Organism: Liolophura sinensis; assembly: GCF_032854445.1. NCBI lineage: Eukaryota > Metazoa > Mollusca > Polyplacophora > Chitonida > Chitonidae > Liolophura > Liolophura sinensis. The sequence continues at coordinate 52,622,299 of NC_088302.1, read as the reverse complement.
GTTTTGACATGAGAAATGAAATCAACTGACATACATCAGTAGTTTTTGCTGACAACTAAATTGTCAAGGCATAAATTTCTTTTACCTGAAAACCTCAAACTAACATTAGGTTAAAGTATTAGTTACACATTTCAAATCTGTGATCAAATGACCTTTCCAGTATCAATTTTCCAGTATAACAGGAAAAATTAACTCGACCAACAGGAAATGTTCTCTGCGTCAGTTTCAGATGTGGTCAAAATATTGTGAGGCTGTAGCATTAACACACGTGTAAGTGTTCACAAGTTCTCTGAACACATTACTCTATCTACTGCAGGAACATACAACTGTCCTGCTTCTGATATTGTTACCCCCCCCTCCCCCCCCCAAAAAAAACAACAACAGAGCATCAATTGTTCATAGAAGTGACACAATAACTGACATTTTCTTTTATTAAGTTACATGATAAGACAGCCTCTTTTTACATTCTGTTGTATGATGGTTCATAAATATAATATGATATTGACTTCCCCAAGAATTTTAGCTACTGGTAATCAGAATTTGTCTTTCTTTTCTGCAGTGCCATACAAAATGACAGCACCATTAGAGTCATCTGCATGTGAAATACCCCCTAAAAGGTTATTGTCCTTTTCATTTTCATACTGTCTACCACAGTCATTTTATTTACACTTCAGCATTCGTCAATATTATTCACGCTCGCAAAAGAGACCATAACTATGAATCACTGCCAGGGCATGTACAAGTTTTTTTCAGCCAATCAGGTGCAAGATCAGCAGTCCATTAACTGCTGCTCTAACTGAGTTGTACAGCTTGGACCTCATCAATTACATCATTTCATACATCAGTATTATCACACAAGAAATATGCATGAGAACTGAATTGTGCAGTGTATTTCCCAACTTCCTCATCAAAGTGAAAAAAGTACATTACATAATTTCACTACAATGAAGTGTAAAATTGACACAAGAGTGCAGAAATGAAAGAATTGTAGAACTGAGATGTGTGAGGTGTGAAACAGCGTACTACATAACTGTAAAACAAATACATATTAAAAAGTCCACAAATACTTGAATGTGATTTCTCCTAATATATTTAACCAAACAATTAACCACATACAAACTGAACAAATGCTGGAATGAGGTCTTTTGTAAATTAAAATGTTTCAAATGAAATAGTATATAATGGGGAACTCTTAAAACTCCTTCCCTCCTGTAACAAGATGGTCCAAAGCTATGAACTCAATTGTTATTTCTTTCATTATTTTTATTATTATCAGTGTATGTGTGCTCATAAAACATATATAAAGTACACACGCTCAGCAACGTCACAGAAGAAACAATGCGCTCTACTGTCATTTGCACCTTTTGTGTAATTGTTCTCGAGTCTCCCATTACATACATGCTGCGGTGTGGTTTCTCCTGAATTAGGAAGTTTCAGGTGTAATAAAACTGCATATCTGAGTACATGTAAATACTAGAATGTGAGTCCTTACTTATTATTCCTCCTATCCGACGAGTTGACGGTATGCTAACTACATCACTGTACACATCCTCGAGCGAGATTTTTCCTCTGGTTTTTTCTCTGCCTCCTGAGCCAACTGTTTCTGATGTTCCTGGTACAGCAATTGTTCACTACAACACACAGAGATATCACATGTGTTTACTGGTCAACTAGTAACATCACAATTCCAATGTTAGAGTCACTTTCCATAAACCCCAATAACAAGGTAAAGTATGTCAAAATTTGACAAGTCAAATTTGACGCAGAATGAAAATAGAAGAAGACATATTACGTAAGCTGCGTTTAGATGTGATTTGTTGAATGCCACTGGCATGAAATAGAGCACGCCCTAATTTCATTCAATTAGTAGGACAACTGAACTGTGTGAACAATAATTTAATGACAAGTTCCAACTTGCTTTTGTGTCAGTGGTTTGGTTATGCACACAATTAAATTACCATCTGTTGGATTGGAGCATGGTGAATACAGAGCTCTAGTAGTGAGCATTATGCAATTTTACCTCCTGCCATTGAAGAGTTCAGGGACCAACTACATAATTTGTTTGTTTCAGCCAAGCAAAATAAATGTATCCTGTCATGACTGTTCTGTAAAGACCTACTTTCTTACAAAAAATAGTACAAAATTCTTCTTTTTGGGGGGCAAACATGATTTTAGGGTTTTTTTTTTTTTTCCTTTTTCCATTAAATAAGTGAAATATTCTTAAGTGTCTTTATTTATTTATTTGTTTATCTGATTGGTGTTTTATTAAGTACTCAAGAATATTTCACTTAACCAATATCTACCAGGACAATTGATGGGAGGAAACTGAATAAGGCCTGTGAGAAACTCAAGGCCATCTGCAGGTTTCTTAAGTATGATGTAAGCACCAAATAATTAAAAAAATCTTTTTCTCACAAGTAGATGTTCCGACAGAAAATCAGGATTTGTACTAGTAGTTATGCTATTGAGGCCAGATCTTGTCCACTGTGCAGAAACAGTGGCCCAGTCGAGAAGAAGCCTTACCGATGGCCACGTGGGAGCTGTGCTACACCTTCCCCCTCTTCCCTTGGGTGGATAGACTCGTACAGGCCCTCCTCCTCCTCCTCTTCCTCACACAGTACAGGCTGGGCACCAACTTGTACAGGTAACAAACGGGTGTTGTAGATTATATATATATATATATATGTACAATAAATCAGCCCTGATCGGGACCCAGTAGTAAGACTTTGATGCCATTTTATCCATGTCAAACATTCATTTTCACAGCTCACCATATTGACAGTACATTAAACACAGAACAACATTACAGTAGGAACTGACAGACGGTCTTTTACTTTACACTGCCGCAACCTACAGGACTCCCCTTAATCACCCTTCTGTACTACAGTTCGCAGAACGAGGTGATTATTTGAAGAAAAAGTTCAAAAATATTTAGGTGATCTGCTACACCTTTGATATGGAGCACATGTATGTTTCACTTAGAGGTGGGGGAACCGTCTGGTTTACATTGGAAGGACAAGAAAAATTAATTTATAATGCAATAAACAAACCTTTCATTTCACCTTCATCGTCTGAGTGGAAGAAGTTACTGGTCTGTGCACGTTCTCCTGATGCAGAGCTGCGTGGCGTCGACCCGCTGATCGGCCTCCCCGAGGCAGTGAAGTCTATCTCTGCATAATCGGGAGAGAAATTCTGTGTTGGTCGATGGTCACCAGCTTTTCCTTTCAGAACAGGGACTTCATACGTCCCAAGGAGCGTCCTCGGGGCTGAGTCAATGGGCAACGCTGGGTCATGTCCTGACACCCTGTGAGTGATGTCTTCCTCGTCCGTTGTATCCTCATCACGGTATTCTGAGGTTTCATCTGCTGAGCTGTGTTCAGCAACTGTTCCTTCCTTCACAACAGCAGACTGGGGGAATGATCTGTCACCATTAATTCCTCCAATCAATGCAGCTTCAATCACTGGCCTGTCATCACTGTCATCTGCTAATTGACCCTTGTCAGCTATTCCATGCCCAACAAATGTTTCCTGCACAGTTTTATTTTCAGTAGTTATATGAAGAGCTCCTGATTCCTCAGTTTCATCTGCTGCCTTGATATCATTTGGTATTCCTCTAATTGAGCTCATCTGAGCTGATTCTGATTCAAAACAAAGAAATTCACGGATAACTGCGATTGTTCAATCTTGTCAGATGTACCTTCTGAATACTTTTGTTCACTTCTCCATCTCTACTCATTTCTTAATTATTTCCAACATTGAAACACAACTTAAAATATGAGTAACTGTAAGACCATTCTGAACTTTATTAGTCCAAATATCTGAGTTAGCCAATACATCCACTTTACTGAAGAGCACGGACATGTGCATATGAAACTCTCTCAGTGGGTGTGTCTTCGGGAAGATATATTATATAGCCTATGACAAAAGACAGTAGAAAAGCATGATCCAGATAGGTTGTTACAAGTCCAACCATGCAATATACTTGCCTAGAGCCATGATGACAAGATTTTCTGTTTATATGTGAAGACTAAGCTAGACTACACAAGCAAACTAATATGACAGTGCTGAACTTGAGTGTGAATGGAAGCAGTTTCAGATTCCCGTCACCAACTCCTACGCAGACAAGATCAGCAGACAGACTGTCAGCAAAAAGGAAATCCTCTTTGCCCCTTCATTAGATTGCATAGACACAGTTCCGTGCCCATCTTCTCTTCATATATGTCTCTTTTTTAAGGATAAACTATGTCATATGAACAGAATATTTATGCTTTAATACATCTTAGAATTGACTCACAGATCAAACTAGATCCTGCTCAAGGCATTTGCAAAATAACTCCATCCTCTCACCCTCACTCCCCCGCCCACCCTGTTCTGCCATTATGGAGAAAACATTGACCTGCACATAAAGGTAGATTAGACCAACTCACAAAGTAACAGTCTAGCCTATGTCTAAATCTGGGCATAATAAACAAACCTGGCTGGATTGTTGCCTCTGTCTCTTGGATGGAATCTTCCTTATTCTCTTGTAATGGCGTAGACCCAATCTGACCGCTGGAAATTCTCTCACCTTGTACAGGCTCATGTATCTTGTCTGGCATGCCATTCTTCTTGAAACTTACACCTCTTTGGCAACAAAAATGAAGAAAATACAGATAGTGGACCCCAAAGAAAACACCCCTATTATGACTCTCTTACACAAATTTTTTAAATATTACTGGCTTTATTTCTTGTGAGGTGGTGTAAAGTTCATAAAGATTGTTTTTCTATTTCTCAAGAAATTTGTTTTGCATGTTCTGTGAAAATAGAGGCAATGTTGGTAGTTGACATTAATATCCTATATAGCTATATTACAGCAGCTTAATTCAGGTGTAAAATGCATCTTTAACAGCCTGTTTATATTGGAGAGGGTTTAAAAAATAATTCCAAATGCTCTTTTCTCCATAAAGAATAAAAAGACATCTCAATGACCATATTTACAAAGAGATTTTCACAGCACCATTTTCACGATTTCTTCTCCTTCAGGGAATTTCAGCATCTGTTTCAGCAGAAATAACAGTTTTACCTGGCATTTGATGATCTGTCTCGGCTATCTTGGGATGTAGACGGCTTGACAAGAATGCCCTGGTCTGGTTTACCTCCCTTCTGTGCACTGTAGTCACTGTCTTCAGTTGAATATTCTTCACTTGATGATTCATATTCTTCACTGTCCCATTCTTCATCACTGTCTTCTTCACTACTATATGACTCTTCATCATTAACTGTTTCCTCATCACTGACCTCTTCCCTTTCCCTTTTTCTGCAATAAGAATGATGGACAAAAACGTTTTATTAAAATGCTATGTCTTACAATACTCTAATGTAAATACTGATCAGGGCCTTCTATATGATCTGAAGGTAACACAATCACATTGTATGGTTTGAATCTTCTGATACATCAAGTGTGGGTAATTCCCATAATATTGAATTATTTACTGTTTTAAACTAGAAAGAGACAGATCAAATTAAAAAAAAACATCAGACAGATCTTTGAAAAAAGTAACTATAAATACCTTTACTAATGTTTTAAGATAGTGGAATTCTGGGTTATCATCAAATGGAGCATCACAACTTTGCCCATTAAATGTGCCAAATGATATGGCCTTCTGAGACATGTAGGTAAGACTCTAGTCATAACATAACATACATTTATCATTTAAACATAAATCAGCTTCTATGCTGCAAACCTGCTGGATGCTTGGGGATTTATGTCTGACATCAGGGATAGATAACCACAAGCAGGACACCTCAACACTGACAACATACACATGTACCTTATGGCTTCCTCATATTTGGAGATGTGAACATCTTGGACAAATGTTCCATTATGTTGTCCCACGTCCTGCCCAGGTTGTGACAAATCATCCTGGCCCCACACGACCCCCTCATGTCTGAAGACCCGCTCCCCAAAGCTCTCCAGAGACAGACCCCTTGGCACCGTTTGAAACCTCCGAGAGCCAGGCCGTGTAGCAACAACCCTGCCACATTCGCCACAATAAGCAACTCATTTAATAATACAAATAAATTAAGAAATATCTGGTTTAGGACAAAAACTGTCATGTTAATGACTGGAGGTCAGTGCACAAACATATTTCAGTATGTTTGTTTGGCAGAGGTCAGATGTTTCCAAGAGGTGCGTAGGGAATAGAATGGGTGTTTAAATTAGTCTCTGTCATTTTTCTTCCACCCACAAAATATATTTGAGTTTGGTGTCAAAATCAGATAATAAGACAGATTCAAGTTTTTTACAAGTATGTTTATTGTAAAAACTATCTTTAGTAGTTTCCTCCATTGATTTTTTGTCCCACCTCAGTTTCCTTCTGATTTAATTGGTGTTAAACACCATGATCAAATCTTTTTCACTTTAACATATGACAGTGGTCAGATTATGGTTGGAGAAAACCAAAGTTCCCAGAGTAAACCATCGACTTTTGTCAGTTAGCTGACAAACCTCCTGACCTAAAACCAAAACAGTGAGTGCTCAGATTTGGACACCCTAACTTCATTCATCAAGGGACTTGCAGTGCTTTCATCATCTAAACCAGCCAGGGCTCAATTTCCTTCCATCAGAATCTTCTGAGAACTTCTCTACAATTGTATGCCTGATGTAGAAGATGTTGCAGTAAGAATGTAAGACTGTCAAGGATTACCTGCCATTCACAAGCTGCTGTGACCCTGCTGCTGCCATACCCTGCATTGGAATTGAACCGCTGGTCCTTAGTCGCTTGTCCTCAAAAGATGCAGTCAGCTACAGTGGAAAACATGCCCACACATAAACATGTAATAACATACTGTGATTGTACCAGGAAAACATACACACATAACGTGTAATGACATACTGTGATTGTACCAGCAAAACATGCCCACACATAAACACGTAATAACATACTGTGATTGTACCAGCAAAACATGCCCACACATAAACACGTAATAACATACTGTGATTGTACCAGCAAAACATGCCCACACACAAACGTGTAATGACATACTGTGATTGTACCAGCAAAACATGCCCACACATAAACATGTAATGACATACTGTAATTGTACCAGCAAAACATGCCAACACATAAACCTGTAATGACATACTGTGATTGTACCAGGAAAACATGCCCACTCATAAACCTGTAATGACATACTGTGATTGTACCAGCAAAACATGCCCACACATAAAAATGTAATGACATACTGTGATTGTACCAGCAAAACATGCCCACACATAAAACCTGTAATGACATACTGTGATTGTACCAGGAAAACATGCCCACACATAAACACGTAATGACATACTGTGATTGTACCAGCAAAACATGCCCACACATAAACATGTAATGACATACTGTAATTGTACCAGGAAAACATGCCCACACATAAACATGTAATGACATACTGTGATTGTACCAGGAAAACATGCCCACTCATAAACTTGTAATGACATACTGTGATTGTACCAGCAAAACATGCCCACACATAAACATGTAATGACATACTGTGATTGTACCAGCAAAACATGCCCACACATAAAACCTGCAATGACATACTGTGATTGTACCTGGAAAACATGCCCACTCATAAACTTGTAATGACATACTGTGATTGTACCAGGAAAACATGCCCACACATAAAACCTGTAATGACATACTGTGATTGTACCAGGAAAACACACTGTGAATCTATGATGGCACCAGGAAAACATGCCCACACATGATGTGTAATGACATAATGTGATTCTACCAGGAAAACAAGCACACGTAATCCAGCTTTCTGTAGTGTGCAAAGTCTGATCAGTACTATTCCAGCTATCTTCTAAGTGCAAAGTTTGACCACTGTCCTTTCAGCTACCTACTGTGTGCAAAGTTTGATCACTGCTTTTTTAGGTATCTACTCTACAAAAAGTGAATGCTTTTGTCCATATCTGTGGAAAATATTCCTCCAGATAAATGTCAAATGTGGGGCTACTTTTTAAACTGGTAGTAACTCCTATTATGTTTGCATTTCGTTTTTCGTTTTAGTGTTTTCTACTAACAATGTCCCTTTTGTTAGACTACAGCATTAAATGTACGTTTAATAGACCATAGCATTAAGCCCGTCAACTGTGTTTCGCTATAGCATTAAATCTGCCAATTGCCAGTGTTAGACTACAGCATTAAATCTGCCAATTGTGTTAAGCTATAGCACTTAAAGTGTCCCCGAATCCTTTCACATTTGAAATTATGTCAGAATTATCAGTGTAAAGGGAGTCTCACACAAAGCCAGTTTCGACTAGAGATCTAGTGAGAGCTGTGCCACTAGCGCATACTACTGGCAATTGTAGATATTTTGGCCCTACCACTGGAGAATGGAAACAACTGTCTGCTACGAACTGATACCAATTGCAAGAGTTTTTCTTACACCATACAAGTATATGGTCAATGCCATGTATAACTTATTCACTTATGCTAATTATTGAACTTGTACCCTACTATATCAGTTGTATACTATCTGAAAGATAAGTGTTTTAAGTTTACTTAACTGATCCAGGAATATATAATTTTGAAGACAAAGTGTGCCATCTATGAGGACTGATAATGGGAGTGCTGATTTCAAGAAATTCACCAAAAATTGAAACACCAGATATTTAACACATGTGCCTGTATTTTCAACCATTTCTCTATCTGTTTTTTTGTCTCCTTGGTCAAAGGTTTTGACAAAACACAGAAAACTTGAATGAATTTCAGTTCAGTTTTTTAATTTTATTATTAAAATTTTTAAATTATTATGAAGCACCTGTCAGAATTTAGATGAATTTTTTTTATTCCCACAACATATACGTATACAAAAATGTTTCTCTTTGTTTTCTTGTGTCAACTTGAAGAAAGCATTTACATTGTGAAGTTATTCCTCTAATCTTTGTTAATTAAAAAGGCTCATTAGCGTGACGAGTGCTAGAAATTTTATGTGATGGGTGATTAATCACATAATATAGCACCCTTCACAATCAGGACAATTACGTCCAAAGACTGCATGAACTGATTAAGGCTTGGTGGTGCCATTAAAGGAAACTATTGCTTATTTCAATAGTGAGTGTACCAATGTCACTGCACAGGCTAGGAAATCTAAATGTAATCAATTTCTGCTTTAATACCTTCAATTATCATCTAATCTGTCTCAGATCGCATGGCCCGTTCTGTCTGGTCATGACATAAGAAGCACACTAAAATTTTGTGTAAATATTAACCTTAATAATATTTCTTGTTGCTAATGACCATTTCAGGCACATGAAGTATACAATCTGAACATTTCATGACAACATCGTCAGGGCAGTTTTAATAGTTAACCTGTACCACATACCTCCATGGCTATCAGAGTTATCAATTCAAAAAGGAATTCATGATATGCTTTCAACGTGTAGACTGTATTGACTGATTTAGGTCTTGGTGGTGTCATTAAAGGAAACAGTCTAACATTCATTAGCCAGAAATTTAAATGCAAAGAGGACAGAAAAGAAGAGTTTTGAGAACAACTTTCAAGTAAGAGAATGTATAATAATGTGCATTCGATCAGGTTTAAATATACGGGTATATGAAAAGAGCAGGTTACTTCATATAAGCAAATCTGACAGTGGTAAATACACAGAAGAATGCAATAATCTATATTCAGCTTTCTTGGGAAAGGCATGTTGCTTTACAGGTACACAAATCGGTGTGACTTGGTTTAAGTTTATTTATTTATTTATTTGATTGGTGTTTTACGCCGTACTCAAGAACATTTCACTTATACGACGGCGGCCAGCATTATGGTGGGTGGAAACCGGGCAGAGCCCGGGGGAAACCCACGACCATCCGCAGGTTGCTGACAGACCTCCTCATGTACGGCCAGCATGACCTGGACTTGAACTCACAGCAACCGCATTGGTGAGAGACTCCTGGGTCATTACGCCGCACTAGCGCTTTAACCGACTGAGCCACGGAGGCCCCTACTTGGTTTAAGTATAACTCAATAGTTATGAACTGATATTGGAATATTAACCATCTGCCTTTCCTTCATGTGTCTTTTAAGTACCTGATAAATTTTAAAGCAGAATTGCCTTGTTAAGCATGAATATAAACAATAATCAAGACGTCCATGCTCATATAGAATAAAGTGATTTGCATTCCTAATGCGTTATCCCTACTCCTTAAACCCTTGGATTTTATGAGATTTCAGCACAAACAATTCATTTAGAGTTCATTTAGAGTCAGTGACTGAAAACTCTCACACAAACTTAGATTAGCAATTCATTAGTTATAGGGACAACTAGGTTATTATAAAAAATATGTTTGTTGGGGGTAATCCTCTAAAACTGGGCCATACTTAAGTTTTTATTCCCCTTCTGATGGATTTTCTTTAAATGTTACTTTCTTTAAAATCTCTATGTCTTTCAATAGCCAGCATAAAAAAACATTTCCCTACCGGCTAACCAGGTAAAAGGGATTACCCCCATTCAAAGGCAATAGTCAAGGATGACTGTATAGGTACACTATAACTGTGAGAAAACATTCAAGTGCAAATATTATGGCACAACAAACATTCACACACACAGTACAGACAGACAGAGTGACAGACTGTAAGTTAATATTTGAAAATAAGTTAGATTCACTGAAACAAGATTCATTTCGTCTACAAATGTGCTGTCTGCATGGTTGTCTTCTATTGCCTTTAAAATAAACTTAGATGGTACAGTTTCAAGCAAGTACACCCGTCACATGACCATTATCCCACAGCTGGAGGTGTGTCAAGTGTGCTTATTCTTTGTCTTCTATAAATTGCATGTATAATGGAGAATACTTACCATCTGAGTGGGCTGTACATCACCAATGAGAATTTCCATATTTGTACCTGGGCTTGTTTTGGCCATGACTTGGGCCTCCAGTGCTTTACTCAGCTTTGCCACCAGCCTGTCCTGAACACCACTGTTCACCTCATCCGTACAGCTAAAAGCCGCCAAAGCTTCTTTTAAAAACTTGATAGATTTGTTGATGTTGCCCTGAATAAATGTGACAACACCTAAGCCTTCCAGGATTTGCCAGCGGGAATGCTTATCATCTGAAGCAGAAAAAATCACATCACAATACGTTGGCATGGCAAAGCGCTACTTGAACAAATAATTTCAAAAAAAGTATTTTACCTTATTTCTTTTTCCTTTTTTGGCTCAACAATACTTTTACCAGAAATATGGCAATCAAGTTTATGAGTGGAGGGATCCATTTAGAGCCTCGGAAGAAAAAAAAACCCAATGTCCATTGTCAAGCACATGACAAACTTGCTAGTTCATCATGTGAAGCTGGATCTAAGCATGTGACCCTGCTGATCAAGAGCCAATCATCTACAAGAAAAGCAACTTTTTTGCCACATGAATCAATGGCCTGCAAACCCTTTGCAAAGCATCCATAATTATTTATTTATTTGATTGGTGTTTTACGCCATACTCAAAAGCAGTTCTCTTACACAACAGCAGCCAGCATCATAGTGGGAGAAAACCGGGCAGAGCCCAGGTAAACCCAGTACCATCTGCAGGTTGCTGGCAGATGATCTCACATACAGCCAGAGAGGACTTGAACTCACAACGACCAGAATGGTGAGAGGCTCCTGGGTCAATGTGCCTACTTACCTGAATCTTTTGCTGCCTGGAGGGCATGTAAGAAAGCTTCAGAGGCAGACTCATAGTCCCTTAGCTGGCTGTACGCAAAAGCTTGGTTACAAAAACATTGGCCTTGACAAGTGCGATTCTTCTGTTTAGCTGAAATTATTTATCCAAAGACTTTAGTATGCATGCAAGTTAATTTAAAATTCTGCAATGCTGAAATGCTGGGTAATTGTGAGGCCTTAGGAGATGAACTTCTCATGAAATGTACTCTAAATGACCAACTTAGATTTAAGGAAGCTTACGGAAAAGAATTATCCTACATATTCAGCTTTATGATATATCTAAAAGCTTACCATAATCTTTAAACACAAAAAAAGGATTGAACGTGTACCATATTTTGTAGCTGCTTCCTCATGAAATTGTAAAGATCTTCTGTAGTCTCCAAGAAAATTATAGATGGCCCCCAGGTTCTGTAAGAGAACAGCCTGCTGTTTCTCATCACCATTAGGTTTTCTGCTATCTTGTAAGCCCAAGTTAAAACACATCTCAGCTTTGTCATAGATGTTGCACTGGGTGAATATTAACCCCAGGTCATTGTACATGAAACCTGTAAAGTATAAAAGTTGGTAATACATGTAACTATACATACTGACATAGGAACATTCACCTAGATATAATTTGATTTTTCAAAAAATGCCCAAGTTTCTAAAAAGTCAGAACCTGTATTTTAAGAACAAAGATGTACTGTATTTGCCTGAAAATTTTGCCTCATGAATGTTTAATGGCAGATAAAAGCCATGAAATATCACTTCCGGTGGATATCATATGACCCTACAAAAGACCTGAAAACACTTTTCTAAAATATAACAATAGAACTCCCAGCATCAGGCAAAAATAAATAAAACATATTATAATTATTAATTATTGTTGTATTGGTTATTCCTCAATCTTCATTGCTGTGCTGGTTATTACTCATTGCTGTACTGGCTATTCCTCATTTTTGTGCTGGTCGTTACTCATTGTTGTACTGGCTATTCCTCATTTTTGTGCTGGTCATTACTCATTGCTGTACTGGCTATTCCTCATTTTTGTGCTGGTCATTACTCACTGCTGTACTGGCTATTCCTCATTTTTATGCTGGTCATTACTCATTGCTGTACTGGTTATTCCTCATTTTTGTGTTGGTCATTACTCATTGTTGTACTGGTTATTGCCCACTGGTGCTACTCATTGCTGTACTGGGTTTGCCTCACTGTTATTAACTGAATATTATACTCATTGTTGTACTGGTAACTATTTATTCTTGTACTTGTTACTACTTATTGTTGTACCGGTTACTACTCATTGTTGTACTGGTTACTACTCACTGCTGTATTGGTTACTACCCACCCACTACTGATTTCTATACTGGCTATTACTCATTGTACTGGTTACTACTCACCCCTGTACTGGTTACTACATATTATCTGTAGTTACCCATAGTAATGTGCGGCCTATTCCTTTAACTCAATGTTGAAAATCTAAATCAACTGATTGCTGAAGAATTAACACCTTACTTCACTGCAATTTTGGATGAATAGGTGCATTTTAACATTGTGTTAACACGAATCGCATGGGAGGCTCAGATACATCTATATGTTCTTTATAATGATTGTAGACTGCTGGATCTAGTTCAACAAAACCTCTGCAGCACTGTAATGTTCTCAACTAGTTAATTGTTACCATAGATACTAGTATTGTAAGCAGTCCATTACCATAGTGATTAAAATCATATGTAACAGTGCCCAAGCTTTGCTAAACCAACCCCAAGGTAGTACATGTAACCAGAAATCCATTTCTGGAGATATGCAAGGTTCCTATAGCTAGTCTCCACAGTACAGTACACATGTTATGTCATTTGTAGAAGCTCATGCCACCTGGTGGAGAAACAAGTCAATCTCTTAGGTGGAAATTGTGAGCTCAATGAAAAATCCAGTTGTCAACGGCTGTTACAAGAACTGGCCACACCTTGCAACTGAACCTCGGTATTTAAAAACTACTATTCTGCTGATCACTGTCACTATGCAGTTAGGAACACATAGACTATCTTTATATTTCCAAGCAATCATAAAACAGTTACCATAAAAGACATTGATGTTCTTTTACCAAATTTTCCGTTGTACTAATTTTTTAAGTCTATTTCAACAGAACCATTTGGAACCCATCATGGGTCAGGTGTTTCACAAACATTTGCTGCGCAATAGAGAGAAAGAGAAAAACATGTCTGCGCAGACATATCACATAATGTGTTAACAGACTGAAGAAAAGCTTTAAGCGCCGTGGAGACTAGCTATAGGGAAATTGCATACTTCTAGGCAATGGACTTCTAATGTAACTTTTTCAGTGTGGTGAAAAAGTCATCTTTCTTAACATTAAGTTGACAGTTATGTTTGTAGGGAACAAGATCAGAACTGAAATGTAGGCAGTAGACTTCAAATGTGAATGTATACATGTTTTCAGTCAATTACTTGAACCTTACCTAAGTACTGATCACCACTTATTTTCGAGCACTTCTCGAGGCAGTCTTCAGCTAGTGCTAAAGCTTCATTTTGTTTCGAGTCACTGAACAGCTGATTGGCCTGTTCGCACTTGCAAGACACCTGCTTCCCCAGATCCTGGTGAATTCCAAAAGCTCTGGCAGCCTTTCCATAGTAGTTGGCAGAATCAGCAAAATACTTCAACTGGGAGTAGATGCGTGCAAGTTTAATACAGATGCTTCCTTGGTTGGGATAGTCATCCTCTTTGTCGTACAGCTCTAGAGCTTGCTTGTAGAAGTTGATGGCCTGTTCCATATTTTGTAGACTTTCATTGGCCACTCCCAAGTTGAAATACAGATCCCCAGAGGGCGTGGAGCAGAGGGAGTTAGGGCTAGAGCGCTCTGCTACTCTTAGCATCTCAATGCCCTTCTCTGGAAATCCCAGTGCAATATACACAGCACCTACATTAAAGGCACATGCTCTTCTTGCCTTTTCATCGCCCAAGTCCTCAGTATAGCCATATGCTGATTCATACACTGTGAGTGCCTTCTTTAGCTTGCCTTCTTTCACAAATTCAGCCCCTTGCTTAGCGAGCTTTTCAACCTCCTTGAACTTCCTCTCTCGACTTTCTGTCTCCATTTTACTGCCTTAACTACAATGTAGTTAATGATTCATTGTGTCATGAGTTGCTGTCACGCACATCAGCTACCCTCAGGATATGCATGCAGGTTGCCATGACTGCAAATAAGAAAATAACTAAGATTAACACATGAAGATAATATTATCACCAACAAGGATGTCTAAGCCGAGAAAAAGCCAACCACAATAGGCATGGAAAGATAAAAGACCAATACATGTACCAATCAAAGTAATCAGTTCACTTAAATTTCCAACATATATATATATATATATATATATACACATCGCACAGACAAGGTCAATTCAAATTAGCTGAAACCTCTCTGAGAGACAAAATAGTGAAATCTCAAGGACAAGAGGATTTTGCAATTTTGAATTCTGTTACATGTACATGTATAAACACCATTGCTGGACCTACAAATTCTTAACAGTGAGAAAAAAGTATCATGTGAAGTAGTAATATTTATATTAGAAAAAATAATAATAATTAAAAAAAAAATTCAAAACAATTATCAACATGACTGTTCTGTATGAATTTAAATTTCTTCAAGTTTTCTTGGGAATCGAATGCATTTAAAAAGAAAGACCTTTGATGATTTGTGGCAATACAGTGCAAGTGATGAGACATCAAACATTTTTCAATTACCATTCCTCAAAATATATTTGATATGCAGCCATCAACAGTTAATAAAAAGTAATCTTGGATCAATAGTTAAATAAAATAAATTTGCGCATGCTGGTAGTAAAGGAAAAGAGCTTTAGATATGGAAAACATGATTCAAGAAACCCACTTTAATGTTTTATATGTACATGTAGAAACGGCTTTGATGATGAACTAAGAGCTAACTCAGACCTTTGCTCCTCTAAGTTTCGTTTACCTGTGTATCATATACAATAATATTTAACTAATAAAGCAACAATAATCAAAGGATGGAGCAAATGGCAGAAGCTGACTTAGACAGACAGTACATGTAGGCTAGCTACTCCACACAATTCCTTACTATGTATAATAGCATACTAGTTTGGATGACAGTGAAGAAAGCAAGTGAAGAACATTTATGTAAGCCCAGTGGTCCAGAGTCTAACAGTTTACAATGACAGAATAGAATATTGCACCATTTCTTGCTAAGACCAGGATATAATCCTGTACAGATTTCTTCTCACAGACTGTGTGTTCCATCCATTTTGATGATTTTATTATAACGTCTAGAGACAGTGAAGCATTCACCTGAACTTTGCAAATAATTGAAAGGTACAGAAAGTGTCCATAGAGATTGACATATTCATGAGATTGTTGAACCAGCAAGTAATTATCCTAAACAGATTCACAATACTATTGCAAATGTCATACAGCCTAATACTGCATACTGCTACCCAATGAGCAGCCTAATAACACTGTGTCCAAAGTTAAAGGTGAAAACATATATAAACTTTGTCAATTTAATCATGACATAATCAGCATCCAGTGAAAACATGACACTATAATTTGGCACATAACTTAGCTCTGTGGGGCTGTTAATATGTTTACTATCACAGCCCTGTCTTGATCCATAAGCTTATCTTGAACACCTCTATACTCCCAGTGCTGGCTTCAATACACTACTGTTGGCTGTTAAATAATGTGTCTGTACATACACACAGTCATTTCAGCTATCGATTCCTGCTAGGTGTCCCCATGCATCATCTCTAGTAAATCCTCACAAGCATGAAACTGGTGGAAGTTGGATAAATTCAAACTCCAAGCGTAATTAAAAAAAAATTTTTGTGGCTAATGGAAGGGGAGATGTTACGACGATGATTTAAACAGCTAGAGGTAGGTGGAGTGGTTAATGGAGGTGTTACTTGTGTCACAACATTCGGACAAACTTGCTCGTCTCTGACTGTAGGTTGAGCACCCATGAATATGACATATCAGAATATTTCTCAACAGAGAGTCAGTGTACTCGGACTAAGACGACCATGAGTACGAACAGACATCATTTGGTGGCCAACAGAAGTGTACTGAAGCCAGAAAAGGAGGAATAAAGGTGTTCAAGGTCTGCTTATGGATCAAGGCAGAGCTGTGATAGTATTCTTAAACGCAGCCAAACAGAGCTAATGCAAACTCAACTCAGTGGCACTGTTATCTGTACGTATCATTATTTGATTATTCCGATAGCGATGGGATCGCTCAACGAAGCATGTGTGTTGTCTGTATTAGTAACTTCGATAATTATTCTCACTTTTAATATCTTACTTATGTTAAGCAGGCCTAATAGTTTCTTGCACATAATATTCCTTACTCAAATGAAAACGAAGGGCCTCCGTGGCTCAGTCGGTTAGCGCACTAGCGCAGCGTAATGACCCAGGAGCCTCTCACCAATGCGGTCGCTGTGAGTTCAAGTCAAGCTCATGCTGGCTTCCTCTCCGGCCGTAAGTGGGAAGGTCTGCCAGCAACCTGCGGATGGTCGTGGGTTTCCCCCGGGCTCTGCCCGGTTTCCACCCACCATAATGCTGGCCGCCGTCGTATAAGTGAAATATTCTTGAGTACGGCGTAAAACACCAATCAAATAAATAAATAAATCAAATGAAAACGAAAGCATACATATAGGCCTAGAGCCCATACAACAACAACAAAGGAGCACCTGCTCAGTTACGGCAGCTTCACTGCACATAATCCGTGGCCTTACCATGTAAATATACCTGAAAAAAACATTAATGAGTTAGCATCAACACAAGACACCAGGCAGACAAATGGCAAGTCAATAAAAGAAGATAAAAACACCAACACGTCGCAATGAAGAACTCACACTGTGACAGACGACTCGTCCTTCGTGTTGTTTACATTGTCACGTGATTCTCATGGTTACCTCAACTCGACAGTTTCCGCCATTTGTCGGAAACGACAGTCGTGTTAACCTAAGGTAAGTGATCAAAATCCGACAATTTGAAAGTCTTTTAAATAGTAAGAAGAAGTATGGCCTGTAAGGAAAAGCTGAAAATATGAAGCACGAATCAGACATGTGTGTTTCGTTTATTTCATCGCTGGAATAATTGTTGTTTATGAAGCCTTGGGAAATGAACACTTTGCCATGGAGATATAAACTGCTGGCCTATCAGGCTAAACATACACCATCGCACCAAAAGACCTTCACAGATTCAGCAATTCCTGCTTTTCACCATATCACCCCCATTGTGGTTGGATCCGATACCGGTACTTATGTACGGGTTACGTTTACCGGCACATTGATAGGGCTACTGTAAATCTTCAGCCTTTAAAGCAGTTTTTTTTTTTTCACAGCGGAATTTATGATTACAGCTATTATGAAAATTATATAAAATGATTTGTTTATGTCACCAAAGATGCAAATGTGGCATAGTGTATTTATGTACTTTGCTATTAGCCATTGAAAAAAGATGACGTTATTTTAGAATTCCATGAAATCTTCGATATTCCTGCAACTATATGTACCTATATCGTATATGATCAGCTTACGATAATTCATACATGCATGTATTTCAGTTCGTGCATATGTATTCATCACCAAGATCTACACGGACCAACTGGATGGACTAACTGGATTACCGCGTCCTTGGCCTCTAAACATAGATACATGATGATATCCGGTCTTATCGCCAACAAATATACACATACCATGCACCTGTTATATCCCACAACAATATATATAACCTAGTAATATTCCCTGCAGTGTCCAACACTTGGGAACTAACATAAGACGGAACTACCAACGTAAGGCTTGTAATTAGTCCAGACAAGAACTCATCCGATTTCGCTATATTTAAATTTCTTACATTGTTGTTTAACGCCGTCCTTAGGGTATTTTTTATTGAAACGATGTATGTCATGCACTTTCCTAGGTGGAAGAAATCAGAATGACCGCGGGCTAAAACCATCGACCTTGTGCACGTTGCTGAAGAACTTTCTCACGTGTGACGCACAGATCCACTTGACATATATGTTGCCGGAAGGCGTACATGCCGCTTTGAAAGATCGATAGATTGCGCAAATGGCCGCAGGAGCGCCGTTGACCGCTTATTGTCACCGCAGTTCTGTAACCAGGGTCAGGGGCCTCCGTGACTCAGTTGGTTAGCGCGCTAGCGCAGCGTAATGACCCAGGAGTCTCTCACCAATGCGGTCGCTGTGAGTTCAAGTCCAGCTCATGCTGGCTTTCTCTCCGGCCGTACGTGCGATGGCCTTTCAGCAACCTGCGGATGGTCGTGGGTTTCCCCCGGGCTCTACCCGGTTTCCACCCACCATAATGCTGGCCGCCGTCATATAAGTGAAATATTCTTGAGTACGGCGTTAAATATATAAGCGTCAAGTCCGACATTCCTATACCATTCGTAGTCCGTAAAGGGCGTTCCAAGTCGATAATCGCAAGATCCATTTCCAACTACAACGTTTAACATTAACTCCCGAAGGCAAAGGTATGTAAGCAATTATACAAATAAGAAATAAAGCCGGTAACACACAAGAGAGAAGCGGTCATCAGTTTTCAATGATGCCGGGCAGACAATGAATATTCCAGGCATGAATTCCATATCAAAGTTCAAATTCGTAGTCCGTGAATGAGTTCCATGTCAAATAACAGCTAAACAAGTATCTCAGTCGCGCTTTAATTGCAACTGTTCATAAAGGCATCATACTGATGTAATTAGCATGGCTACCTTTACGGCCCCTAGCCCCAGGTTAAGCAGTATTAGATACAGTTTGAAAATGACGAGCGTTACAGGCCCTAACCGATCAGATTATGATTCAAAAGTAACGGACGATTACGTCTTCCCGTTAATATGTAGATCTCATGCTACAAGAGGCGCCATCTATGATGTTACACATGACATACAAGATAGACGGTTACACTGGGCAACCAGCGCCATCTATGTTGTTAAATACCATGTACGTGATAGATATGTACACAGGGGTAACAGCGCCGTCTATGTGGTTGATCACAATGCAGATCGCCAGAGATTCTGAACGCTCTGTCCATACCTGCCAACGAGAGTGTTATACTCATTGTAAAATTTGAGAAACTTAGAATGAAGGCGTTTGATGGAGTATCCTTGACAAACTAGTTTTTGAACTAGCAACTTGTGACGCAGATTAAAGTCATCACAATTAACGCAAGATCTGACAAATGCTACAAGGCGAGATATGTATACGCCATACGCAGGACCCTTTGGTATATTGCTGTCTAAATAAGGATAATTTACAATATCAAAATTGAAATTATCTCTTTTGTCGTAAAGGCGGCGTGAAAGGAGACCTTGTTCGTCTTTGTACAGATATAGATCCAAATAAGATGTACCATCAGGACTATCTGTTGTCTCCTTTAAATCCAATGAAGGCGGATAGATTTCCCTCACCGCTTCAGCAATATGGGGATTATTTAACGCCAGTAGATCATCAATATACCGCTTGGTAAATGAAAAGGATCGAGCTTTAAAGATATTACTTTTAAGTAATTTCTGCACATAGTCGCATTCATATGAAAACAGGTGTAGGTCTGCCAAAAGAGGCGCACAATTGGTACCCACTGGAATACCTATGCACAGTTGGTAAATGGTATCTCCGAATTTCACATAGATGTTATTAATGAGAAATTCAAGTAATTCAATAAATAATGTAACATCCCATGAGTGGTAACCTTTATAAAGAGTAGAACTAAAGAAAGCCTTATTGCTTCTGACGTTAATGTAACGGTGACCTGTTTTAGTAAATACCGAGACAATTAACGACGATATTCTTTCAATAAGATCTTTGTGAGGAATCGTAGCATAGAGAGTAGAGAAATCCCATGTGGATACGTCTTTGTACGGTATATGCATATGAGCATCGAGTTCTCCTGTAAGACGTTTGGAGTTGTTAAGAATCCACATGCAGTTGACACCTGAATTTTTTGTTATGGCACAACAATACTTATTCCAAAATGACTTTACTTCTTGTAACGCTCTCGTAAGTAGGGTTGACAAGAGTTTGGTGGTACAGCTTCTTGAACCTGCAATAAATCGAGCCTTGTATGGGGATTTATGCATTTTAGGAATCCAGTAAAGTTGTGGTATTTCTGTGTGACGGGTAGGTATATTTATGCGCCTTTCTTTAAGAAAGGTTTTGTGTTTGTTAAATAGTTCCTCCAGAGTACATGTAGTAGCAGAATACGTGGATGTCGTTGTAGATGCACATAGCTCTTGAACAAGAATTTGATAATAATAATTCTTGTAAATAAAGATGACATTATTAGGAGCCTTGTCTGCTACAGTGATGACAAATGAATGCTACAGTAATTCCATGAATACACCTATCCTTCACGTGTATCATATCAAATGATAACTGTGCGCACGAATTTATCAGCGAAAGTATTTAAATTCGCGATATGTTCCAAACTGGCTACCATATATTCATACTGCACGACTAGGCTTGAATGAATATAATAAACTCAAACAGCTACATTTCCGTTTGCTAACTGCAAGAAACATTATTTCATTACCGAATTACCTTTTAACTAACAAATTTTTTCACAAAATGGTCAACATAAACAACAATAAGAAAAGCGTGCTCGATAGCACACGATAGCATGTGACGTCTGCATAAACGCTAACTTTAATTATGCATCTAACGTTTCTTTGTATGAAATACACGCAACCCTTGACATATAGACTTAAACTATGATGTTAGAGATGAGACTACATGAAATTTACCAAAGTACATACCTCTAAGTATGAATTTATTACGTTAAACAAAACCTTGGGTGAATCATCCCGTACAGTAGGCCTATGTCGGCCGGTAGGTGCGTATTCTCCCACAGTTCCACGTATATGCAGTAATATATAGGAGCAGATGGATCTATACAAACCGCCTCCCAAGGCTGGGATCGTATTGCACTTACACATGTGTACGTTACTAAACAACAGATTGCACAGCACCGTACTAACCACACATGCCTATATAATCATGCCTACTTTCTAGCGTAAATATATTAAGAGTGCTCCATGCTGGTACTTACGGTTTATTTGACTCCCAACAAAACATGGCATAGGCCTGTATATATATATATGAATTAAACTTCGGTGAAATGCGCACTTGTAACAAGACATTTTTGTCTGATTGCTTCATTCATTGTCTGAATTTAACGCCGAAATCAAGAACTTTCCACAATCACGTCGGTGATCAGGTTTGTGGGTGGAGTGGACCGGAGTGCCAGAGGTAAACCACTAATCTTCGGCAGGTACCTGATAAACCTCTTTAGAACAACGGCAAAAAAATGGATTCGAGACTTTTTCATTTGCCTTAATATATTGATATGCCGATCGCATGAACATTCCCTGTTGGGCCAATAACTGGCCATACGAAAAATTTTCAAAGTAGGGGGGCCAAGAATCCCAGCAAAAAAGGCGAGGGTCCAGGGGCCGCCAATGCCCCGGAAGCTCTGAAGGAGCTGTATCGCCTTAGAGCTTTGCCGTATCTTAGATATGCCAGTTGACTATTTAAGCCTGCCTGAAAAAATTGAAATAGACGTTTAGCTCAATTGTTGACGCTTTTGCCTGGAGAACCACGGGTCAACAAAGAACATTGTAACAATTTATACAGAATTCAACATTAAATTTATGCATGTCGGAGAAAGGTTGGTGTAGACTGACTAATCAAGCATTTAACTTGTATGGAGGAGAATCGGTGGATGGAAACATCCATGTTCTTACTGGGCCTTAGTGGTAAACTTGCCGGCCTATTCGCGCTGCCGTGCTTTCGATTATCGGTCATCCCTTTCTCCTCAATAAATATAGGCATATCATCAGAATAACTTTGTGGAACATAGGTCTATAAGCCCTATGTCTTGACTATGCATGTTTTTTTTTTAATTTTTTTTATTCTTTATCTGCCGTTTGTATTCAAAACAATAATAATAGTTTAAAAAACGTTCAAAAAACGCCAATGGGGCTACAGTAGAGATTGCACGCCCCATGCATAGGTCTACGCTTTCACTCATTATTGATTGTTATTATACACTAATTTTGTTTCATATTTAAGCCTAAACTTCGCATATGATAACATTTTAAAGCTAGTATTAAGAAAAGTTGGGATCTTGTATATTAAATAATTCAACATACACGTTTGACGTTTTATCCCTAGGTTATCACTGTGAGTAGACTTAAATTATACCCGGGTATATGACAAAGTTGTCAGCAGTTCGTAATATTTATGTATAAATGTATTACGCCATAGTAGTTCTTCTTGTTTATTTTGTTATTGTTTACCTCTAGATTTCCTGTTGACGGTGTAACTTCACTGCCACTTGGTTTTGGTGCCTGACTTTGTTCGCTTGCAGAGGGGCTTGTGTTGCTAGACGACGAAGTTCGATTTGCAGATGTCGTAAAAAAGGAATCTATCGACCATTGAACTCGACGAAGTGTGTCAGACGGCTCCATTTCAATCGATTGACGAATCCCATCTAAGGGAGCTAACTCATAAACATATATAAATATGAGGCCCAAGGACGGAAAAAAACATGTAGGCCCTATATTAATAGTAAAATGTGCGCTGTAAAAATTGCAGTTTACCATGTTTAGTTTACCGAGAAATATATTTGCAATAATGTGATGTTTTATTCGGCGAAGGGGCGTGTTTGTGTTACAAGTATATATAATTTCCGGAACCTGAAAAGTGAGGGGGCCAAAAGATATGCTGGCCCCCTTGACCCCCCACCCGTTTCCTACGCCCCTGCTACAAACAGTTTCAATTCTTCCAGATGTTAAGCTTCCGGATTGATCATTATGTTTCAGGAAAATGGATTGGTCATTTAAAACGGTGCTGACAACGATGGTGGTTATGTACGTCAGTATTAAACACCTGTCGGAAGTGGGGCCCGTTGACACACATGCAAACAAGGAGACGGCCAACTTGTTTTACAAGCTGCACTCTTTGGCCAAAGATCCACATCGTATCTTATTCGGGATGCAAAAAGCCACCCTACATGGAGCTCAAGGAGGACACAGTCCCTATCAAACTTTCCCCAATTCAAAATCCAAACACCAAAGGATGGGAATACACAGTAAGTTGATTACAATGGATATTTGTTACAACTAAAAATTAGGGTAAAATCTGTTAAATTTAAAGTAAGGTACGTTTTGATTCATCTCAGAATAGACTATGTTATTGCAATATAATATTGTACATGGACAACGCAATAGCCCCCTACATCGAAAACAAAGGTTTCTAATGGAATGACAGAGCAAGTCTCTTATAGTTTGTGTCAATAACATAATCAATAACAGAAACATAATATATTTCTCTGCCCCACAGCTATTTTGGTCCAAATCAAGAAATACCGCGTTTCATTAATATGTGTACAAAATATATGCAGATGCCACTGTTGCATCAGAGCAATGCTTTTCTCATACAGATGTTTGATGTGTGACTTGTGTTTTCACGCCGTACTCGTTGTATACGACGGCAGCAAGCATTTTGGTGGGTGGAAACCGGGCAGGGCCCGGGGGAAACCCACGATCATCCGCAGGTGGCTGCCAAACCTTCCCACGTACGGCCGGAGAGGAAGCCAGCATGAGCTAGACTTGAACTCAAAGCGACCGTTTCTTATATACAAAACGGAAAAAATATATTTGCACTGTAAAGAATGACTGAGAGCAAGTTGCCTTCCAAAATAGTCTATATTTTTATTTCCTGTTTGTTGGCCATTCGAAACCGTATTTTGGTACATATGTCCAATTCACTGGACATAAACAAGGTTAGACTTAATTCTGGAAATACACATGTACATAAACAACCAAAACATATCCAAAGACATTAATACACAAAACTTCAAACATATTTCTAAAATATAAATACAAATGATATATGCCATAAATTGATGTCTTATAAACAGCGCCTTCATTTTAGGTGATCTCTACATTATGCATTAAGGGAAACAAAATTGATTTAGATTGGTTAACTTTTACTACATCACACGTCAGCCTCACTGAGGCATGACACTGGGTAACAAA
The DNA here is from genome assembly GCF_032854445.1 of Liolophura sinensis. Classification (NCBI taxonomy): domain Eukaryota; kingdom Metazoa; phylum Mollusca; class Polyplacophora; order Chitonida; family Chitonidae; genus Liolophura; species Liolophura sinensis. The sequence continues at coordinate 52,597,510 of NC_088302.1, read as the reverse complement.
AAATCACTGAATGTATACGATGTTTCTACGACTTTAGACATTCTGAATCTATCAACACGGTCAGACAGAAAAGCGACCTCCCTGAACAGGTGATTTTCAACATTAAGTGTGTATGTCTATGTATATAGGGTCAATCCTCCCGGATTGTTAGAAATCAAATGTCTGAAACAACAAATAGGCGTCGAAAAAGGCGTCAAAAGTAAATTTATCATAAGATGTGCACTGAAAGAAACAAACGTGTCTTTATCTTGGAAGATGTATTGACTCTAATAAAAAATACAAATAGCAAGTGTCCATATCTAATATATAATATTAATTATAGAAACTTCACATAGCCATGAAGGCCTTTTTTGTGTCCATAGGTTGAAATTGCCAAAGAAAACAAATATGACGAGCTATGTGACGTCAAAGGTGTTACTGGTCATTACCCAGCCGTGATTGCACTCGATCTTTATGACCTACAAGACAAGATTATTACCCCTCTGAAGACTCTTACTAAACTTGCCTACGCCCGGGGATCTGTGATAACATTCTCTATGCATATGTCCAATCCGATCACTCATGGGCCTGTCAAAGTGGACGAAGACCACAAAGGCGTAGAACATACGCTGCGGCGTCATCTGCCCGGAGGGCGGAACAACGACGTTTGGCGTCACCGACTGGACGGAATCGCCGATATTGCGCACAGTTTACGCGACCACCATGAAAGACTTATACCGATTATATTTCGTCCTTTCCATGAGAATAACGGAAAGTGGTTCTTCTGGGGTCAAGGAAACAAAGCTCACAACACGCCTGACGATTTCATTAAAATATGGTGGTATACCGTGGACTATTTACGGAACACCAAGGACGTTCACAACTTCCTGTACGCCTACTCCCCCAAACGCTGGGTACACCGATCTTAACACAGACTCCTGGGTAACGTCTTACATGAAGACCTACTCTGGGGATAACTACGTGGACATCTGGGGAGTAGATGATTATTCCAATGTAATCAATCAAACGCGATTTCAGAACTTCGCGGACAGAATGTTGGTAGACCATGCAGAGGAACGGAACAAGATCCTGGCCCTGACTGAAGTTGGTTTCCAGGAGAATGGTATCAATACTCACCCTGATTTCTGGCTTACTAACGTGTTAAACCCCCTGAAGGGTAAAGGACTCCACAAACCCCGCCCGAACGCCCCGAGGATTGCTTACATGCTGGCCTGGCACAACAACTGTTCCTCGGACGGCCATTGTCCCATATGGGTGCCGTATAAAGGTCACCCGGGTGAGAAAAACTTCCGAAATTTTTATAACGATCCAGTCACTATCTTTGCTGATGGTATCCCAGACTTCTACCATTATAAATGAGACCATGTACAATTGTTTATAGAAAGAAACGCATTCATGCAATAAAATTAGCCGCATCAGTTGAAATTATAGGCTACATATGGCCTCTCAATAATGTCCTTCTAATTCTTTAATATGCTATGATTTAAATTCATTATTACGACTTCTTTTTACATGTCGTTCTCTGTAAATGTCTGTTATGACTTTCATTCAGGTCTACTTGTGACCGTGCGCTGGAATATTTCAGGCGCCCCGGTTTCTTCTACACGTAGATCTAACCGACTCCGTCCATGTATATGAACAACCACTGCTCAATCAAATTTGTGTTTTATGCTACTCAAGAATATTTCACTTATATGACAGCGGCCAGCATTATATGATGGGAGGAAACCCCATTCAAATGACTTGGTAAATAAATATCTGATTCATACGTACTAACACGATGGCGCCTGTATAACGACAGGCTAATAGGCTTAAATTCGTTAAGAAGACTTCTTTTTACGCCGTTCTCTGTATATTTCTGTTATGGTCTAAATTCAGGTCTAGCGGTTACCTGTAGCCGAACGCTGGTATATTTCCGGCACTCAGGTTTCCTCTACGCGTAAACCTCACCAACTCCGTTCATGTATATACATGTAAATCAAACTTTCTTGCGAACGGCGTTGCAAACAGTCCAGTCAAATGTATTTATTTGATTTGTGTTTTATGCTGTACTCAAGAATATTTCACTTATACGACAGCGGCCGGCATTATATGATGGGAGAAAACCCCCATTCAAATAATTTGGTAAATAAATATGTTATTCATACGTACTAACACGATGGCACCAGTATATCGGTAAGCTTGTGTGCCTGCGGCGCATGGGAAGAATTCATGAGAAAGCCCTAGTGGAAGACATCCGCACATGGACATTTGCATTTGTCAACTTCTTTGGACATGCAAGAAAGGATGCCATCAACCGCCAAGATAGTTATATATACTGAGAGGGGGGGGGGGGGGGGGGGTAATTTCCATCAAACATTTTGTTTCACGTTGTCTCGAATGTATGCCTCCACCAGGAGTTACAAATAACTATTAAGCTACATAAAGGAACACACACGTTTTCTTGACACATACAGAGGTACATGCAGAAAATCCGCGCTCGGGCAGTCAGTAAAGGATGTCCTGTGCTTATTCTTATGCTAGTTGCATTCTTACAACTGTTGGTTTGTTTCTCTTTGTTTTACATCATTTCTGAAACCACAGCGATCACAATACAACTACATGTATACCAATAACTAGAAACACTCACCAATCAGTACAACAATCTGTTTGAAGCAGAACAACAGTTTTTTGGACCACAAGAAACCTGGAATTTAGATGAATCCCAGAAGACACTAAGTGATATGGATGTGGATTAAAAAACGTCTGAATTTTATTTCACATATTAGTGTTACTGTCAAATGGACTGTACAAAGACACTGTACAAAGGTATGATGATAGCTGCCTGGGAGCAACAACTTATCATACATATTTGTACAAATAAATATAAAAATTAATGTTCAATATAAACATTCATACTGGTAGTGAATACAGCAGAACAGAGTTTTGACAGCTGATAATGGGTATCATAGCACAAATAGTATATCACACAACCCCAATATAGTCATTGTGCTTATACCAGTAAAGGTCGTCTCTCACAAAGCATTTGTTGATAGTAAAACAAATACCAGTACAACTCATGAAATGATAAGTGATCTGGAGCTATATACTAAAATACACATGAAACAATATCATATCTTTCAAATTTACAGGCCATTTATCGATTGATAACAAATGAAACCATAAAAATTAGTAAAGTAGATCATATATAGGGGATATCTTTTAAATTTACAAGCTACAGACATCATTGGGAACCAGTCCCACTGTGAAAGGTATGTCCACAGCTGAGATTGTACATCCTAGTACTATGTGAGGCTACAATATTTGTGCACAGTACTTGTTAAGTATTCTAAAGACAAAGTAATACAAACTGCCAAGAGCAACACATGGAAAACAGCTTTAGTTTATATGGTTAGCTTCTCCATTGCCTCACCTTTATTGCAGACAAATAAAGTGCTTTTAAAACTTGATTTGGTTGATTTGGGAGTATCACACAACTTCAGGGCTTTATGGATCAACATCTTATAACATTTAAACATAAGACAAGACTGAAGCCTTGTAGTAGCCTGAATACTTGTCACATGAGTAATGGGAACTATACTATGCCCTGCCTTCAAAACAGCATTTATGTGGAAATTTGGCCTTTTGAGACCTGTGGAACATGTGAAAGCAGAAACCACAAGGTCAACATTACACAGATCTGGGCGAAAACACGAAAAATCAGAACTGATGAGCCTTAGCTGAAAATGCTTAACGATGGGTGAGTCTCATCCTAACCCAAATCACACCACGGCTGATATCATCCTCATGAAATCACACACAGGAACTTCTGCAGGCTTTTCAAACCATCCTTTTTTGTCACTGATAAGTTAAAATCTTACAAGAAACCTTTGACAAGCTCAAATAAAGTTCTATTCTACTTAAGTACAATAAATATATTTTCTGTAAAACTAGAGTATAAGTTTTGCGCTCGTAATGTGCCTCATCTGAGATAAAATATAAGTGATGAAGGAAACGATGAACATGTTCTGATGACACTGACAATGATTTTTACACCTTGATTCACAACAGAAGTTTCAACAAAAAGACCACTGTAGCGTATGACTTGCCTGCTTTCTTATCTTTGCATCAAATCAATGTTAGAAATGATCCAAAATTTAGTGAAATTCTAAAGGATAAGTACCTAAAGGCTGAAGAATCTCTCTGACAACACCTGCCATTCTCTCGGCAGCAAGAATACAGCATACTGTGACCAATCATATCAGCTTTATGAGATAAATTTAACATCTGAAGTGAGACAATGTACATGTACTTGGAATCAATCAAGTTTTCATCTATCTGACAACCAATCATCCAATCCAGCTGGCAGAAAGTGAAGTCAATAAATTGGCTATATTGTGGACTGTATTCTATATCTGACCGACACTGGTTGACACTTCAACTATGAACAAATTTTCTGTCAACGGAAAATACTTAACATACGAGCTCAGTCACCTGGATGATACTCTAGTTTCCTGGCGAGTCATCTACAAGTAGCCCAATGTATCCTTATATGTATGCTTCACTGGGCCTACACATTTTGAGTGAATGAGTGCTCTGAACCAATGAACTTTAGGACAGCTTTTCAAATTGTATAATTATATTTCTACACTAGAATACTTTTAAATATTGAAGTGCCCTAATTCTTAGCCACATGTCGTCAGTTTCAGTGAATGCTCTCAGCTTATGAGATACAGAGCTGCAGGATTATCTGTTCAGACTGTCTGGATATGAGTGGACTGTTTACGTGCCCCTGAAGTGCAATTCACAATGGACATGACAACCACACCAGAAACATCAGCACTTTATATTATTTTTAATTCAGGGCAGAACATTCAAAGAAAGTTTCAATGATCACATAAGGTGAGTTGCCAGAGACACAGAACAAATTCTATTTGAGCACACTGATAGGGTGTGCTTCTGAAATCATTATCACTGTCCTATTTCTGATGTTGTATCTGTGCTTGTGACTGTCACGTCCACTGTGATTAGCCTGTACCTTTGAGCCTTAACCTTAATCAGAGTTATGCTTGTCTCAAAAGATTTATATGTGCTTCAAAACAAATGTTTGTAATGCTGTAACCAGACTATGAAGATCCAAATCATCTGTATCTACAATGTGGCGCAGTAAAGTAACTCTTCTCACTCACACATCTACTCATACATGCTCAAAAAAAAATTTGCCATTTCTGTTTGTCACTTGGCGATAGCCTCCCGTATCTGCCGTATCTGTCCCATTTTTATCTGAAGGATTTACAATTACATGTGCACGTAACAGCCTGTCAGATCTGCTGGCACTGTTCATCACGGGTCCTGTCTAGACTGACACATAACAGCCTGTCAGATCTGCTGGCACAGTTCATCACGGGTCCTGTCTAGACTGACACGTATCAGCCTGTCAGATCTGCTGGCACAGCTCATCACGGGTCCTGTCTAGACTGACACATAACAGCCTGTCAGATCTGCTGGCACAGCTCATCACGGGTCCTGTCTAGACTGACACATAACAGCTTGTCAGATCTGCTGGCACAGCTCATCACGAGTCCTGTCTAGACTGACACATAACAGCCTGTCAGATCTGCTGGCACAGCTCATCACGGGTCCTGTCTAGACTGACACATAACAGCTTGTCAGATCTGCTGGCACGGCTCATCACGGGTCCTGTCTATACTGGCACATAACAGCTTGTCAGATCTGCTGGCACAGTTCATCACGGGTCCTGTCTAGACTGACACATAACAGCCTGTCAGATCTGCTGGCACAGCTCATCACGGGTCCTGTCTATACTGGCACATAACAGCTTGTCAGATCTGCTGGCACAGTTCATCACAGGTCCTGTCTAGACTGACACATAACAGCCTGTCAGATCTGCTGGCACAGCTCATCACGGGTCCTGTCTAGACTGACACATAACCGCTTGTCAGATCTGCTGGCACAGTTCATCACGGGTCCTGTCTAGACTGACAAATAACAGCTTGTCAGATCTGCTGTTCATCAGTGCTAGTGGCATCTTGTCACCCATGTACACGTGAAACTATATGGCAACACGATCCAACATCATGTCTTCACTATGAACAAACCCTCTGGCAAGCATTCTGCTTAACCCAACAGACTTATTGGCCTCTCATAACACTTAAGAGCCTCAGATATCTGCCTAGCTGTTTTACAGGCAACTGTTTTCAGTACACACACCTACCTCAGCAACGATCCTGTATTAACTGACAGTTTATTGGCACCTGTCTGCCATATTTCCATAGCTAACTCAGTAAAAATATGTCACTAGCTGCCAGACTTCGTGGCAATAGCCTCCCGTATCTGCCTGTCTAACTCTGCAATAATCCTGTCCTGGCTAGTGTACACGCCAGTCTTCAGTAAAGTGTCCCGCTCCTCTATGAGCCGCGTGATGTGCTCATCTATGCTTCCATCCAGGCTGAAGGACTTTATCCCATTCACCTGCCCTCCACCTGTAACATCAGGCTCTGCCTGCTTCTCTTCCTCTAACTTACGTAGCCTACAGCAACAATGACAAACAAAATGTTGTTAAAAAACAACATAATTAAATCAAGCTTTCTTATTGCTCAACTTCCACATTATAGGTGCTTGAATAAGGCTGGTTGGGCTGCAATTTTTGTTTGCTACCAGGCAAGGTGTTTACTCTGGTTTCCTCTACTAATAAACCTGACAGCCATCATATAAGTGAAAAGTTTTTAGTTACGGAATTTAACATCAATGGAATAAATTATAAAATAAATCAACAGTACAGTAGCCATGGCAGACAGAAACAAATTCAGTCATGTGGTAAATAGTATTTTTCCATCATAAACGCATGGACGTCCTTGCAAATTTGTGAAAATTTAGGTAATGGATTTAACACCTCCATATCCATCTGGAAATTCATGCCTTGACTCACACCAAGAAAGTTTTTAAAACATCTAACTTACTTAGTTCACACTGACATTCCCTACTCACAACCAATTTGGTTAAAGTTCACTGTCTCACTTCCTACTATTCATATCACTGTTAATTCGTTAACAGCCACCTATGCATCCCCACCACGAGATGTTACCTGTTGAGTTCGTTCTTGATATGCTCCAGCTCTTCCTTCTCCCCCTTCATCACCTCCTTCTCCTCAGCAGCCAGGTATCTCAGCCTCATGTGCTCCAGCTCCTGTTGTTGTCGTTTCAGCTGTGCCCTGGCTGCAGCCTGCTCCTTCTGCTTCAGACGAGCCAGCTCCTTCAGAGCTCTCCCCCACTGCTGCTTGTAGTGGATCTTAGATTTAGTAATGGAGTCCAATTTCCGCTCCAGTTCAACCTTCAATCAGAGAAACAGAATGTTAAATAAAGTTTGTGTCAAACAATACAACACTGGTGAAGAACATCAGTCTCTTGGTAGTCCGTAATATAAATAATGTTCACTTTACACGTATGAAGACCTTTTCCATTAACAATTTCGAACGGGTATTAAGACAGTTGCATGTCACATTCCTTAAGGCACATGAGGAAGAGTTGAGGTAGCTTAGTAGGACAGTGAGCTTTCAAGAGATTTTGGATGACAAGCAGTTACATGAGGATGACCAAGATCATGAGATATTGACTGGTAGCCTTCATATATCAAACTATACAGCTATACCAGTCTCATGCTATAGGGCCTGTCATTATGTGAAGTTAATATAAAGATTACTGAAAACTCTGGGATGGTACCACATTTTAAGATCTGCTCAATTTTAAATGATTTATGGTATATGATATGAGGCATCTCAGCTTAACTGAACTATCATGTTCTAGCAAACCTTGAGATCCATTATTATACTTGAGTGAAAACTTTGATGTGCCAGTGGGTGGCTGAACAGATTCTCTCTTAATATTCTGTTTAAGCACTCATTATGAAAATCATGCATTTGAAGTGACATTAAATATAGTTAAGATAATTTTACTGACCTTTTCTAAAGTAAGCAGATTGATCTCAGACTGCAGACGCACTTCTGGTTTGTTACTCTGCTGCTCTCTAAACACAGCCATTTCCCTCTCCAGGTTGTGATACTTCTTTTCGGCATCTGCTAACTGAAACATAAAACAGAAACACTGGAATTATAGCAATGGTGCTGATATAATCCTCTTATACCTTGACTGCAAAACTATCCCAAAATAAACTGAACACATATAAGTGTGTAAGGTTTTCCGAAAAGATGAATCAAGATTAAAGGTTCACACTTATATTTAGATTGTATTTAAAGGCTCATATTTATATTAAGATTGTATTTAAGGGTTCACACTTATATTTAGATTGTATTTAAGGGTTCACACTTATATTTAGATTGTATTTAAAGGCTCACATTTATATTAAGATTGTATTTAAGGGTTCACACTTATATTTAGATTGTATTTAAAGGCTCACACTTATATTTAGATTGTATTTAAAGGCTCACACTTATATTAAGATTGTATTTAAAGGCTCACACTTATATTTAGATTGTATGTAAAGGCTCACACTTGTATTTACTTTATGAAAAGCGCTGTTTTATATACCTCCAAGTACCAGCATGGTAAAAAAAAAAAAAGAAAACTGTGAAGCAGATAAGGTAAGGTAAGGGGAACTCCTGATTTCTGTAAGTTAACAGAAATACACTATGTAAACTGAAAGTTGAATGGATGACTAGAATAACAGTACATACATGTACATGAATCACTGTTTTTACAACAGAGGACAAGGTTAGTGATATTTACCTCTTGTTTATAACGAGTGATCAGCTGCTCTAGTTCTCGACATTTAACCCTGAAAGAAGGAAAGACAAACTTTATAACTGCTTAACAAGTGAAATATCTACAATGCAAATGTCCCTAAAATGGAAAAGCACAAACAGAGTTTGAAATTTATACATAGTGTTATCATGTAAGTTCAGACCAGCCAATATGCATGAACTTGGTAGTTAGTAACGAATATATCAATCATGCTTAAAAATCAAATGATAATGCAGCATAATTTGCAAACGCATCTTTTACAAAGAAAGAATTGTGTAGACATTACACTACAGACTTGATGATAACTAGACTGTACCTCTCCATCTCCACCTGATGATCACAGTCCTCCTTCAGACGATGTGAGGCGTCCTTCATCTCCTGTAGTTTGCGATTATGTTCTCTGTGTAAATCATCTCTTAACCTGATCACCTGTGGGAAGATGGATTGATGAGTGTCTAGTGTGATATTCAATTATACAGCATAACAACAGTCAGCATCACAGCTGAAGAAACATGACTGCAAAACTTCGATCAGCTCAATGCATAAAGAGCTGAAATCACGAATTTGGAAATTTAAGGTAATTAATATGGAATCTCCCCCTCGTTGCGTTGTGCTTTACATGCATGTAAAACTTCAGGTTAATACATGCTGTACTTTTTGAGATACTACCCCTAACATTTTGTTTAACTCCGATTCTAACACACAATACACTAAGTCAGGAATTTGGAAATTTACAGCATTGAATATGCACACACCGCATCAACGATGGAATATTCCCCTCATATTTTTGTGCTCAAGAAAATGTAGTACTTTTTGAGATACCATGCCTAATGTTTTAGGTAAACTAAAATGAGTGCTCTGAGCAAACCACCCACTAGTAACTAGAGATCTTTTTCTCAGGAGATATTCACAGATTGTCACCAGCAAAGCAAGGTCAGTGTGTACATGACGTATTGGTGGAAGGCGAGTGATCAACAGCAAACTTTACATAAGATCACCTAAAAGGCATTCCTAGTACTGTCAACCACATAATTGCTACATATGCTAAAAATGAAGACAAGAGAATCTTGAAGATTCCCTGTCCAAGCCTGGAATTGAACTTAAGATTCCTTGTGTTCAAATCATTGAACTACAATCCAAATATCTGCACTTCCAGAGAAGAGATTACAATAGAATATCTTCATGAGGGTTAGATAACATCAAATACAAAGGTATACATATTCCATAATCCACATAACATGAAATATGCCATGCTCTCTCATGCTCTCCACTTTTCAAAACATTGGCACTGGCAAATAGCTTTTTCCAGTTTGCGACATTAATAGTTTGGAGACGGTTTACATGTGCATGAGAAAATGTACTGAAATACTGACAAAAGCAAACTGTGAAAACAAGTCCACTCAACAAAAAATGCTAAAGAATTCTTATGTAAGAAACTTATTTGACCTGCTGGCAATACTAGCTACAGTGTGAGGTAAACCGGTGAGGTGGTCATGATATGCATAATAAGCAAAGGTATGATTAATAGATGACAAGGCTTACTTCTTGTTCATTTGCTGTGAGTTGTCGTTCTCTTTTCTCCTGGTCAGCGATGGTTTTCTTGAGCTGTTGCTCCAATGCATTGTACTCATCTATCTGGTGAACAAGGTTTCATGTTATAAATATTAGTCATACATAAGCAGAAGTAAAACACAGTATCAATGATTGAAAGTGAAATTACACATATTTGATTTTCACCTAAGCAACTGCCAAAGAAATCAAGAACTGAAGTCAGAATACAGTGACAGAGTGGGACATTCTGCAAGGTATCTACAGCATGGTGTTTCGGTGAGGTAGCATTATAAATATACCGGCATAGGGACAGCGACCTTGCCCGCTACAGGGAGACACCCATGTAATTTGATGGAAGTGATGCTGAAAGCGATGTTAAACTCTGGGCAAAGGAACAAAACAAACCAATAACTTACTCTTTTCTTTGTCAGTAACTCCCTTTCTTTGTCTCTTCTCTTCCATTCCTCGGCCAAAGCTCTCATATACAACGTCTCTTTTTCTTTCAACTGCAAAATAAAAATTCAGTGTTTTTGAAATGAAAGAAATTTGAACTCATTCAGTTTACATATATTTATCTGATTGGGACTTCAGCAAGAACAATGGCGATACAAGGAGGAAGTTCGACAGAGGCCAGAGAAAAACACTGGCCTGTGCAAAAGACTTGGATGAGTAAGTGGCAGTAAGTGGCAGCATATGATATCATGTGTCAAAAATCAACTGAACACTGGAAAGTGCAATCTTTTAAACTAGTTAATGGAAAGGTCTGTCAGCCACCTACGGATGGTCCTGGGTTTCCCCCGGGCTCTGGGCGATTTCCTCCCGCCATAATGCTGGCTGTTGCCACATACTAGTAAGTGAAATGTTTTTGAGTGTGGCATACAACACTAATCAAATAAATAAATAAATCAATCATCTAACTAAAACTTTGCCTGACAAAAGTTGGATGTAAAGATATGACTGCAGCCACACAAATCTTTGACTTATTTTAAACATGAAAACTGCCAGCATCCAATAAACCCGCTGAGCCAGGGCAGTGCCACATGTACATTTGCAACCACTGGTATGCACCTTTCTATAAAACTTAAATAAAATACAAAAGAAACTTTCTTAATCCCCAAATGACCAACATCAGAGTTGAAAGCTAGTGCTGTAAAATTCCTGAAACCTAAATTTTTAATTCCTAAAAAACTCCTAAAACCTTCTAGAAAACGTGCACATACTTGTTTTTCAAACAGCTGTTCTTGTGTTTCCTTCCACATCTCTAGCTCCAAGGCTGCCTGATACTCAGCAGATGCACGTGGCTCTGTCACCGGTTTTTGTGGGGAAGAATTGACAGCTGTACTGCTAGCTTTACCCTGTATCTCCTGACCCAAGCTCTGCGACTGTGAACATTTGATGATTGCATTAACAGACATGTAAAGCAGTAAGTGATATTAGTCGCATTTAAAACTTGAATGGTGATCTAATATATAGCATCATTTGACAACAGTGCTAGAATCCACAATGAAACATCAACAACAAGGCATTCAGAGAATATTGGTAGTTCGCCTGATTGAGCAGTTTGTAAGACTGTGTAACCTTCATATCATGTGATACATTCTTATGTTGACCAAAAAAATAAATAAAAGCCTAATAAGCCTAAAAAATAAAGAAGAATGATTGACAGTGTCATACACAGATGTCATTCTCTAATTATAAGGTGCTAAGATCTTGCCATTAAATCAACAAGAAAGACCAAATTATTATACTGTCACAACTATCACTTTATCTTATGCGTAAGGATTGCAGAGCAGTGTCCTCACAGGAAATGCAACTTTTATACTGTTTCCAATTTTTTAGGACAAGTACGGGATTGGTCTTGATTAGCTGAAATCACGTTTCAAATGAGACTTGAGCACTGTCCTCTCACGGAGTGATACAATGACCTCTCTGAAAACCGCACAACTCCGATATCGGTAGGCCAACATGCATGTATGAAAGTATGACCGCAACACGGTCATCATCATAAAATAGTTGTAACCGTAAATGTGCTAAACTAACTAAAATTACTGAAAATCTTCCCCAGATTGAAGACCTACTGGTAGTTTACTGTAAGGGCATGTAAGTAAATGTGAAAGCACGCGTCAGTCAGCCATAATTGATTCCATGAAACTAAGAGGGCTGACCATTCAAAATCAAGTATTTAGTGAGTGATATTCTCAATTATTCAATGTCAGCTCACACTGGGTCATCGGCAGTAACAGAAGTCACATTTCAGATCTACACCTCCTATTTTATTGTAACGCATATGCTTTATTCTGTTTGGCATGGTCTGTTTTGACGCATAGATTCCATTCATAAAATTCGTGACAGACAGAATGCTGAGAAGCACATTGCAGAAAATTGTCATACCACCTATTCCAAAGGGTCAGGCTCTGTTGTGATTTATGTACAATAAAACAATAACACATTGTTATTGTAAATACATGTGATCATTATATATGCTTTGCTGTATATTCCGAGATCATACAGTCGACCAGGAATATGGTGGTTGACGATGAAATGGCACATTTTGTATGCTGTTTGCCTCCAGTCATGCAGATTTGCGAATCAGTAATGAGGCAAAATGTATTGGTTTAACTGAAAGTCTGAGCTACTTTATGCTATATTCTTTGTGATAAAATAAAAAATAAACCTGGGTTGTTTATTTACCATATAGCAGACTTGTAGTTCCTCTTTGCCCATATCTGTCATACTTATCTTCTTTTTACAACATTTACTTGTATATCAGTAGTTGCAGCAATGATTAAATTATAAATTAAGAGTATTTTAAAAATTTTGTGAAAAAGTATAGTTTTCTGTCGAATATGAAAATATATAAATTATCAATGAGACTTTCATGACAGCCTGTTCAATTTCAGATAAAAGAGACATCCTTGCATATGTTTACCCATGCAGCTTATGTGCATCAGTACTAGAGATAAATATTATTGGTTTTGTGTTAGCTGAACCTGGGACTGCCTGTAATGAAATGAAATAATTCTTGGTCTAATTCTGACCAAGTTTGGCAGTTTGGTGGAACTCTGCTGGATGCACAGTCACACAGTTGTTGCCACATTTTACAGAAGAGTCAAGGAAATTTGTCTTTATCTATATAAAATATTCAATATTCAGGGTCAGAGTTGTAGTTATCTTCTTGGAAAGTATACTGACATGGAGTACAATATATACAATATCAGTGATAAGTGCTCATAGAGGGGATTAGCATCTGGAAATTATGTTCTGACGCATCTATGATCTGATTATTAGCAGGTGTCATACGTTACTGATATGAACTCACTCACACACCAGTAGAGGCACATCTAAAAGAGCAGTTTGCTATAAAGAACAAATAAATTGAACACTAATCATAATTCTTTATATTATATTAATTTTAACCACTAAGCCATATCAATCAAGGTTCAAAGTGACTTCCTGAACTCTGAAACAATTACCTAGCTGTTCCCATTCACTGACTGCCGTTGCAATATGCAAGTATATGTTGCTCTTGCACAAAACAAAATAAAATAATGATGGAACATTATGTAATGAAAGACAAGTTCAGCTATGAAGAAAAACTGTCTCTGTTATCTGTGCGTATAACCTCCCTTTGTTGATCGCTCTCCAACATTAGCAGAACCACATGCTATACATCCAACACAGAACTCCTGAAAAGCGAAAGATTTGTGCACTGTCCTGAAACACGTATAGGTTTTCATGCAGAGACTATTTTCTGCAACCATCCTCTCAGCAAAAAAATTATTTAAATGTATACTGGCAGAAGTGTTCTTGTATGAAGGCCTACTTTCAACTTTGACTTGGAATTTATAGTATCCTACACGTTCGTCTTTATTTGACGTACCGGTACCCGCACATTTTCTTTTCAATCAAAAATAAAAAAATAAAAAAAACATGTTGTATAATTTTAACAAACAGCTTTTATTAGTTTTAGTAACCATAACAACAATCAATGCGGCACGATTGCCAATATCAGTATCCCGCCAGTACTCTTCGGATTTCGTTTTGTCATCTCTCGAAGGCGCCACGAGGAAATACTTCTGTCTTTCTTTCCCCCTGACGACGGCAATCTCGCCCTTGCCCGAGATTTTACAGGCTTAATCAGAATACAGTTTAAACTAATTGCGACCAGACTGCGAGGTGCGGAGGGCCTGTTGATCTGTTTCAAAATTGACAAAACGCAAAATTCTCAAATCACGAATCATTGATTTGCGAATATTTCGCTACGCTTCCTTAGTGCATACATTTACCTAAGAGGTCTTAAACATGCAAATCACAAACTGCCTTTGGCAATCCGTGTACTAATTACAACCTTGTGAATACCTGAGCCAAATGTTATGAGGTAAAAGACTTCAAGTCTTTGATATGCAAATTGCTACCAATGATCGGCTATCTGTGTACCATGGGTGGCCACTGCAAACCCTATGACTGGCCAAAACCTTTAACTAAACTGGACACTGCCACTGACAGCATCTGATTTTCCTCTCACAGTACCTCTTCTTTCTTTGTAATTTGAGCTAATAAATGAAATCTTTTTTACCTATTTAATGTTCTGCAATTCTGTGACACCTGTGGCATGTAGGAAGAATATTATTGTTACTTAATCATAAAATTAATAAGAAAATGAGCACCCGACAACCGTTTTTCAACATAGCTGTAGTTACCTGGACAACAAATGCTTTCTTTCGCCTTTCAAGTCGCATTAGGCAGCAGATTTAACCTGTTTCCAAACTTGATCATTTCTGTCAGATTTGTCAAGATTATTTGCTTTTTTCATTGTGTGTAAAGACTTACCTCAGAATCCTCATTGACTAATACAATTTGCTCACTGTTGATGGGTCCCCAGTCCTCCAAAGCCAAAACAAATGTCACCTCAGCTACTGTTGATGGCTTGCTAAGAAATATAAATGCCAAAAAAACTTAGGGTAAGAGAAACTTTCACTTTTAAAACATGAGCCGCAGAACTGCAGTAGCACTCGTCCCTACATATTCCCTGCAGCTTTAGATGACCTTCTCTGCAAAACCTTATGAATTTACTTTCAATAGTTTGAGAGATATAACTGTTAAACTGGTTCACATGCAAGTTAACGCAAGAACAGATCTGAAAAAGAGTCACAATGATCATCTCAGCAAAACTATATATGTATATACTAAGGTTGGTTCAGTAGCCTGTTTGTAAATCAAGGCCTGGAAAAGTTTAAATTCCAGACTTTTCAAGTTTTGCAAGGCCCCATACACACAATGACGGACAGACGGAAAGAACCATGACATTACTGACATGACCTCAAGCCAATTTTGTGAGAACAGATGGCCGCCAGTTTGACAACCTTATATTCTTACGTAGATTGACTAAAATCTGACTGGCCTCAAACTACTGTGCACATATGAACATGATTGGTTGAAAACTGCTAAGATATCTCGCTTGCAAGATCAAGTTTGACAGACGTATTTCCGTAACGTTTAATAACAGATCTGCAATAAAGGAGAGATTCGGATTTATATACATGTAGCCTTCAACCATGATGATTTAGCGGGAGCTGGTTACTAGTGGAATTCAGCAGAATTTATCTACTTGATTGGTGTTTTATGCTGTAATCAAGAATATTTCACTTATACGATGAAGGCCAGCATTATGATAGGAGGAAACCGACAGAGCCTGGGGGAAACTCACAACCATCTGCAACATATTACGCCTGCGCAAATGTAGCTTCCCTCGTACAGCCGGAGAGCAAGCCAGCATCACTAACACTATCCTAGGCCTACATGCACGTCCTACTTACTCACCCATCAGAAGACGTCACTGGTACCCTGTCACTGTGCACCTGTCTCCACCCTGAGGAACCTGCGTCCTTCTGCTAATGACAGATCCATCTACATTTATATACCGGTTAAGATCTGTTGATCATACTAAAACTTTATTTGTTTTACAGCTAGATGTATTTATAGATAAGGAAACTATCCAAGGTTCAGCAGATTTTGATTTTAATTACAAACAATTTTTACGAAAAAAATACTGAATGAAAAATGGAATTCAAAGACCTTTTTAACGAAAAAAACTGCATGCATGCACCAAACGGGACTATTTCTCTGACAGTTCTCATCACATGTGTAACAATAGGTAAAACACTGTTTCTGAAAACAGCATCTTAGTGACATTAGTGAAAGTTAATTTAGACACTAGATGCAAATTCACCCTGTCTGCAAATAATTTTGTAGAGCAAAAACTTGGCCACACAGTTTTTCGGGTGAGTCATTTTCCATTACAACATCAGCTAAACTGATAGGCTAGTTTGCAGTGCTTGCGTCATCAACCCATGTACTAAACCGACTTTAGGTACACGCATTGACATGGCAAATATGCAGGAAACAACAGAACTAATGATTTGAAGGAAGTTATTCCATGTCATAACCTGGACTGCAACATCAACTGTCTACAAAAAGTGTTTGAATATTAACTGACCATAACTCTTGACTTCTCAGCAGTTAGCAGGCTACCCAAAGGAAGACGAGCTGCCCCAAGCAGGACATCTTTCGAGAGCTGTCTGTCTCTGTGCCACAATTCCACCAGCAGGGGCACCCTGAGAAAGCAATCAGATATACATGTATCTAACAATCTTAGAAATGAGAACAAAGGTAAAATAACATGAACACTGCTCAAAACTTTACACAAAAAATTATCCACTCAGGGAACCTGCAACCATGGAACTTGCGAAAGGCCTGTATTAGTCTTTCCTTTGTAATTTATTTTTCTTCATTTGATGGACAGTAAACTATCACACATGACTGCTATGTGAACAGGGATTTAATCTTCTTGAGATATGTTTTTTGAAATGTGTCCTACCTCAAGAATGTTTCTTGGAGCTGTGGTGTTGTACATGCAAAGTCAAACACACAGAGAGATTGTGGCAGTAATACCTCACAGCCTCTCCTAGCCTCAACTGCTGGGTGAGTCAGGATTGGGGCAGCACTCCCGAAAAATGGGTAGGTATACCTGAAAAATACCAAACCCATAATACACATAGTAGCCAAAACACAGATGTGCACAAAAAATGGGTAGGTATACCTGAAAAATACCAAACCCATAATACACATAGTAGCCAAAACACAGATGTGCACACAAAATGGGTAGGTATACCTGAAAAATACCAAACACATAATACACGTGGTAGCCAAAACACAGATTTGCCCACAAAATGGGTAGGTATACCTGAAAAATACCAAACACATAATACACGTGGTAGCCAAAACACAGATGTGCACACAAAATGGGTAGGTATACCAGAAAAATACCAAATACATAATACACATGGTAGCCAAAACACAGATGTGCTCACAAAATGGGTAGGTATACCTGAAAAATACCACACACATAATACACGTGGTAGCCAAAACACAGATGTGCCCACAAAACGGGTAGGTATACCAGAAAAATACCAAACGCATAATACACATGGTAGCCAAAACACGACTGTACCCACAAAATGGGTAGGTATACCTGAAAAATACCAAACGCATAATACACATGGTAGCCAAAACACAACTGTACCCACAAAATACTTGAAAACTACCAAATGCATACTACACAAAGTATCTAAAACACAGATGTGCCCACAAAATGGGTAGGTATACCAGAAAAATACTGAACGCAGAATACACATGGAAGCCAAAACCCGACTGTACCCACAAAATGGGTAGGTATACCTGAAAAATACCATTAAACGCATAATACGCATTCTAGCCAAAACACGAATGTGCCCACAAAATGGGTATGTATACCTGACAAGAAGGAAACAGTAATATATATGCTTGGCAAAACAGGGATATTCTCAAAAAATGAGAATGTATACCTGACAAGTAGAAAACAGTTATACACAAAGAGCAAAACAGGGATGTCTCCATGAAATGGATTTGTATACATGACAGCTAAAAAAAACAGCCGCACACATGCTGGGCAAAACAGGGATGTGCCCGCAAAATGGATATCTATACCTCACAAGTAAGCAACAACTACAGTAATTCTTCCATCTTTTACACATGTTTGCAAGGTGTTTATTTAAGGATACTTTGACGGCATTATTCTGTGTAGACTGATAAAATTATACTTTTTGTGAAGCCCTGAACTTGGCCAAAAAAACAATGTTGTGTTGTCCGCAAAATGAAATTAAAAATATGCATAAATTGTATTGAAAGTTGCTCTTTTACATGAGAAAAGGTGGAGGAATTAGGCCTTACACAAGCTGAGCTCAACAGGGATATGTCCCCAAGATGAGAAAACACAGCAAACCATCAAACATGGCTTACATATCATGTCTGTACATACAATGCCCAAAATGAAAATATTTTTTTTCAAAACTTAAAACCTTGACTAAACAATTTAGACATACAATTTACAATTAGGCCTATCATTGAATTCAAGAAGAAGACATATTTTTTCCAGTATGTAAATTTTGCTGCCATAAAATTTTCTGGTTTCGCTTTGTTAATAGCCCCAACATACATACTGATCCAAGATTGTTTTCTTTGTCCAAGAAATTTTGTTTTCATTTAAAAAAAACTTTTTTCTGTCAAAAGCTTCTAATTATTAACTTGATGAAATCCAGATTCATGTGGCCACTTGTGGCAATGATATCCTGCCTTTTCCACTTTAGTATGGATGTGTAGTCTATATCGTGATAGTCCAACAAAACCTGCTCCTGTATACATGTACAAATCATGGTAATGAACTTTGATATGCTCTTCACATTCATCTCCATCCATTGACCACATCCTGTTGTGGTCTTGGGGTAATAAACTCTGGTGCCTCTGGTGCTACAGTGCAGGCAGAACCTGAACCTGGTGTTCTTTTTCATGTGTCGAAAATGTCGTACCACATGATGTAATCGCTTTCATGGTCACATGAATACTAAACTGATCACATGACCACTGAAATGATCACATGACAACTGAAATAATCACATGAATCTTTGACCAAAAACAAAATGCTCTTGATCAGAAATTAAAAAAAAAAACAAAGCCAAACAAACATACCTTGGATAAAAATCTGAGAAAAAAAAATAGCATTTCTACAAACTGAAGAGAATATGCAAGAATACATGCTTACGAGATTTAAGTACATTATTTAATATATAGCTTTAAAAGTCCCTGTATAGCATAAATAACTGCTGCACTTGTCATATATCAGTAGAGCCAAGCTGGTATGCTCCACACATATCAAATCTTTATACATTGTTGTCAGACAAACCAGTAGGGTTTAACAGTCTCGCCTGTAATGTGTTCCCCCTTACCTGAGGAAGATGTTGATGGGGTGGGTTGTTTGAACATTATTGACACTGCGTAAGTCTAGAGAGAAGCTGAAGTGATGAGACTGAGGAGGGATGGAGATGTGATGCTGGGTGGTGCTCTCTGAATCCGTTACTGATACTCCTGCAATGAAACAACATCATTTAAACTTTTTTGTCAGTTTCAACAATTCTTACATAGTCCTTTATAAGTTTAACACAAAATAATGTCCAAGCTCTATTTTCACAAATCAAATTATAACCCAATTTTCTTTTATACTTGAAGTAATCTGGGTAAAGTAATAGCATTTATAAAAAACGTTTCATGAAAGTTAGCACTGTACATGTACTAATATTTCACTCAAAATTAAAAAACACAAAATGTCCACCAGTTCAGAGTCTTCGAAAAAAACTCTGAGGTAGTTTGTGCAAAATCCACTTCAGATGAAATATTATTTTACTTTCAATAATCAATGATGTAAACACATTCTTATCTACTCAAAAACTTTTAAAATAATCAATGAACCACTTATGCCCATAAAATTCTATAAATATTAAGCATCAAAAAGCATTAAAAATGTCAAGGTATAAATGTTGTAATTTATCAGCATATAAATGAACAACACATTTCACATTACCTGATCCAGTGGGTTGAGCTTTAGGGTAACCTCCCTTGTTTGTCGGTTCTATGATTTTCTTTTTCTCTTTTGCATTGGCAGCCTCTTCTGCTAAATTCCAGACAAAATGACAGAGAAACCAAAAATAGTAAAAAATAATTTCCACAAGTCTTTAAAAAACTATGTAAGAAGCCAGCTTCAATAAATGGGGGCTAGCTTACGAGAAGCCACCAGAAGAGTTATCTACCTTTATCCAGGCCTCCCTGTAAACTGCTGAGGTCATCTTCTGTTTTATCCTCTGAGTACTGGTCTGTTTCTCTGGGCTGAGGTCGTGGAGGGCTCCTTACAGCCTTCGTCTTCTCCTTAGGACTTGACACAGGGCTTTGTTTAGGAGAGGAATGCCTCTGCTCAGGAGACTGCGTCATCTTTGACATTTGTGTTTGGGGAGTCTCCTTCACAGGACTGCCTGGGGGTAATGTCTGACAGAGAAATAGCCTATTTTATCCATTATGACAGATTACAAAGATAATAAACACGTAAAATTAAAAAAAAAAAACATCAAAGGTAGGTGAAGATCATTCAAATGTGAAGACTGGGATTTACCCAGAAACTATTCCACCAACTCAATGGGCAGGCTAGTCTTTATTTTGGGAAGCACTGCAGAAACAGACTGCAGCAAACATTACACAAAAGTAGTAGTATTTCCCCATCTTCCCAACATTTCACAGAAACCTTTCAACATGCTAGAAAGCTCTCATCACAAATTTGGACAGTTGTATGTACCTACATGCATTTGTATCTTGTCAAACTTTTATATCCTTGAGGGACCTCAATTTTTCAATGACTCGGCCCAGCATTCTCCCATCAAAATGCAGGCAGGCGTTGCATAGATGAAATATTCTTGAATATGGAGTAAAACAACCAACTAATAGCTCAGCTGGTTAAAGCACTAGCTTGCTGCGAATATCAGTCCCTTGCCCAATGAATTCTCATATTTGAATCAAGTTCATTCTGTGTCAGCTGCATTATCCGGTGAAGGTACGTGGTTTCCTCTGCCCATAAGCCTAACTGTTGTGATATGGATGAAAAAAAAAATTCCTGAACACGACATTAAAACACCAATCAATCAATCCATATGTTGGACAAGATTATCATCTTGACACAGACATACTGTGGTTTATCTTTTAACTTCATCCCATACAATTGTCATTATAATATTTGAACATGATATACCAATATGAGTAATATGTTAAGTGTTTAGTTCCAGCTTACCAGGTCCTCTTTCCTGAGGACTATAGCTACCCCCAGCACTGGGGCGTGGTCACTG
This sequence comes from Liolophura sinensis, assembly GCF_032854445.1. Lineage (NCBI taxonomy): Eukaryota > Metazoa > Mollusca > Polyplacophora > Chitonida > Chitonidae > Liolophura > Liolophura sinensis. The sequence goes on along the minus strand of NC_088302.1, from coordinate 52,575,945 downwards.
GCAACTGGGGCCATCTGCTGCTTCAGGCGGTTCGGGGGTATGAGCTAAACATAATAGAACAGACACGCCAGAATTGGAGGGTGTTTGAGTCACCAATGACAACAATCCTGAGTGATAAATGGACAAAACTGAGTTGATTTTTGTTTATCTTATAGTCACTACAATCAATATGAGGATACTGAAAACAAACTAATCATTCTTAACCAGGGCTAAATCAAGACTTAACTTCAAGGATCTGGTCACAAACTTTACAGGTGACAATGTGACTACGTATTAAAGTTTGTAAAGTGCAACTGATTATGATCCTTTGTGAGAGCTTTTAAATCTGTTAATGAAAGAAATTTGCATGAAAACTAAACTTCATAAAACCGTAATATGTTAATTCAATTTGCTGTTAGTTTTAACACAGCTTCATTAGTTTGGGAGTAAAACCATTTCTGGCTAAAGATGTACAGTATATTAACCTTTCTGACAGAAACTGTATTAACTGTAATACTATTTCTCTGACAATGTTACATGTATAGGTCAAACCTGTGCATGAGCAGAGTTAAGGATATAAACACATTTTCCTGATCTCCTCAGTTAGGAGAAAGTGGACTCTTGTGATGTGCTTTAAGGCAACAACCATTCAACGGGTTGTCATATAAATAGATTATTTATTTATTTGATTGGTGTTTTATACCGTACTCAAGAATATTTCACTTATACGACGGTGGCCAGCATTATGGTGGGTAGAAACCAGGCAGAGCCCGAGGGAAACCCACAACCATCCGCAGGTTGCTGACCAAGCTTCCCACGTACGGCCGGAGAGGAAGCCAGCATAAGCTGGACTTGAACTCACAGCGACCGCATTGGTGAGAGACTCCTGGGTCATTACGCTGCGATAGCGCGCTAACCAAGTGGGCCACAGAGGCCCCATATAAATAGAATGACAGATACATGTACAGTCATACATTTAATATGGGAGTATACGGATGGATTGACGCTGTACCTGGAATGAACCTTCAATGGAGACTGGTTTCATATAGATTTCTGTGCTGCCTTTCTTAAGGAGTGGGTTCAAAGACACTTCACAACTGCCCAGAGATTGGTCACCACAGCACAGGTGGAACTGTAGATAAGAAAACACAAGCTCACAGATAGTGATTGTTTTGTGATGTAACATAAAAGCTGAATTAAAACCTATAACTATCAAGAATTCATCAGACAGGAGTCCTGGTGGTGCATACTTTACTAACACTGTGATTACCCCACAACAATCAGTGGTGTAACTTAATGCTTGCGTGCATGTCAAATGCAGGCAAAAATCGCTGCTGGCATGTTATAAGCAGCCACTATTCTCGATAAGCATTTTCTCCATTACAAATAAATCCAACTCATAATGTCTGATGGATGTCACATGTTAACACTTTTACTCGTGTTGTTCTTAACTCGACAATGGGTGAAGAAGTTTTCTGTGTCCTCTGTGACTCGGTTCCCTGTGGTATGGTAACCACAATGCATACATCCAGTACGAGAAGCCGAGCGTAGGAGAGTTCGTATTTTTAACCTAAAATCCGTTGCTAACGAGAAGCTGCAATTTTGTGGCGTGCCCCGTTTTCTAACGGACTTTGCTCCAAAAAATCCAAACAAATGTAAAGCTAACGGTTCTCTGATCATGATCATCTGAGTGATAAATCCTGAGTGATTTGATCGCAATAGGTTGTATAACCATAGTTCAACTAAATTAAATGTTGAGGTCTGTTTTCAGCAATTTCTGATACTCAATTCTTAATGTGGGCACTTTGCAGAACCAAGTTGGCCATTAAATCCACTCCAAAAGAGCGGCACATGCAGATTTCTGGTGTGGACTGAGAAGATATTGGTTTTTTCGATCACTCCTGTAAGTTTCAATTAATTTCAGATTAGTTATATGCAGAAAACCTGACTTTTTTTCTTTTCAATATCACCGTGTGCACTCACAACACATTGGGTGCATCCAAAATTTGGATTGTTGAGGTCACAGGCAGAAACCATGGATAACGAAGCAGTTGTGCACATGACCTCCACAAGCCTGGACTGGAATCTTTAGAATCGACTGACTCGGCAAATTGTTCTTTCTATTCTACATCCATGATGACCAATGAAATCATTGTTAGTTGTCATTTAAGACTGTTTTTGTGGTCTGTTTTGTTAGGTTGATTTCCGTATTTTTTGGCATGCAGTTCTGAGATTTAAGATCACTGGACTTGACATGACAACACCAACTTATTCTGACGGGGGAGAAGGACATATTTCTGTGAATTTCAACAACATTTTGACTCTGGAATGGATTTATTCTCACGGAGTGGTAATCAAGGTCCTATTCTCTTCAATGCACAACAGAGATTGGCAGCCATTTCAAAGTGAATTTAAATGCCCACATCGTTCTGCAAGTGCCTTGTGGAATGGACCTGTTGGGGTTTTTAATTCAACAATTAAATGTTGAGACAGGTAACTATTGGAAATTGTTGAAAACAACAGACCACAGCGTTCAATTTAATTGAGCTAGTATGACCAATACAGGAGAAAGATCAATTTATATAATATATGTTTTGCCTGCCCTTGATTGCGTCATTGATTCCGTTAAAGGCATTTTAGTTGGTAATAATTGGCTCTGTCAAACATTGGCTGTGGGCAAGAAGATTAAGGCTACTACGTGCTCTGATGGCAGGCCCCAAAATACATTAAGTTACACCACTGATCAATGTCACAAATCTGATGACAGATACATTTCACTGGCTTTTGGAATGCAGATGTTATAACATACCAATATGAAAAAATTCTGTGAACAAGAGACGATTAAATGGCGCTGTGCACACAAAACACTGACGTTTACAATGAAGTTTGATGGGCAATAACTCTGACATGCATGTTAAAAATCCATCAGTTATCACCCCTGATGAGAGTCTTCCAGTTACGATGAAATGTTGCCGAAAAAGACTATGCATATTTCCATGTCTAAGTTGCAAATTCGATCAGTGAAAATGGATTTTGATTCTCCAGTTATTTTAACACCCAATTAACATTTTTATCTCAAGATATGAAGTGTTTTAAACTTTTATTACCTGTCACAAGTCAGAGGTAGAATTTTATACATTCAACCTATCACAAGGAAATTTCACCTGTCCATGACACTTAAACTTGTCAACATTTTGCACCTTGCACAAGCTAACTTTACTAATTATGTGATAAGAAGAGGAAGAGATGTCTACCTGGACCCCTGGTTGACTTGAGAAGAATGATCGTAACATGTCAACCGAGCTGCGTATTCTTACAGAGGCTCTCTCTGCTGGGAATGACGGGTTCAGGAGGTCACTGAATGACTCATTTGTCACATCATTGCCAAATAGGGAATAGTAGAAAAAGTATCCATTTGTACTGGCCGGCAGTGGCATTGTTGTAGGGATCAACTACAAATACAAACAACCACATTATCACATTATTACTCAGAATCCAAATATAATTCATCATTAAAATAAATGTCCATCTTGACAAATTTCATATCCAATAATTCTCATATTTAAACTACAAAACAAACAGGTTTACATGATATTCCCATATCAGCATATTGGGGGGCTTTTTTTTATTTCAATCTTTTTTAAACATTCATTACAAATTGGGTGATTAAATTAAGTTACACACTGGCTCCATTGTTTGCCACAGGCCATTGCTAGCGGATCACAGGTGTTCAAGTGATGTGTACCGGGTGTTCAAATAATGTAGCGTTCAATAAATGCGTATCAGGTGTCAAAGTGACGTATACCAGGTGTTCAAGCGATGTTCTAATTTAGCAGATTCAATTTAACAACTGGCTGTTTTATTTATAAGCACTAGAAAGCTGGTCCTGTTACACTCTTTTAGGGAAGTTGGGTAAGGCCATCATCATACCATCCTACTATATTTTTTTTTTGGTACTGACACATTTTTTTTGCAATAAGGCCATGTGGGGCAAAATGCCCTTTGTCCCAACTATTTAAAACAACTAAAGTTAACGTGTTTCCATTTTCAGCATAGCAGATTAAATTTTACGAGCTAATGGATTTATTTTTTCAAGCACATTTGTTATTTGCAGTAATCAGAAAATATCTATTGAAGCTTCTAAATGAGCTGTTTCATGTATCTGCACAAAATTTATCATTCTGCTACTCTGCTGGTAAAAAGTGTTTAAGGCTACATAGACATAGAAATTTGAAGGATTCTTTCAGGCTAACGTAGTTAACTTGGGTATCTTTGAACTCTGTTCCAAAAACTTACTAAATTGGTTAATGTGAACATGAATGACAATACGAAGTAAATGTGGTAAACCTATGTAGTGTGTCACGGCATCTTAAGACCTTCATAACAGACCACACCAATATCACTGATATTTTAGTGAAAAACATAGTTTTACAGCCCCTATACACGTGCGTCGCATACATATTAATTAAAGTGAATTTTAATATTTAGAAAAGTTTGTCCCATTTTAGTCTCTAAAACGGCAACTTCATGAAATGAATGACTCTTGCTAAACAATGAAACCACTGTGTAAGTCAGTTTAAGTCTTTGGTTGCGGTGTCCAAGCTAGACTATCCCCCAGCCTTGGCTGCTTGTAAAAAAAAGACCACCTTGACAGGATGATCATCTAGCTTGAACACCTCAACCTGAGGCGGCAAATGTGACTTAATTACGTCACGAAAATGACTTCAGTCTTTTGGATCATAATTTGAACAACAAACACAACTGTTCATCGAAACCTACCTGAGAGAGGTTGGAAGCATAGGCTATAGTGATGGAGAGAACGAACTGCTCAGAGCAGCGCTTGGGATTTCCCAGCTGATAAAAACCTTCTGCTTCATTCAGCACTGGTTTCAGGTTCTTCAAGTCTGATCCAGTCACTGAAACAAGGCTCTCGTCCATAACTGAAACACAATGGAATATGACCGATTGATTATTTATTTGATTGTTATTTTATGTCACTCAAGAATTTGTCATTTACGCCGCCAGTCAGATTTATGGGTGGAGAAACCAGAGTGTGAGGGGTAAACCACTGACTTTAGGCAAGTTACTGACAAACGACAGGGACACTGAATGAATCTACAAATTCCCTGCTCAATGCCGGGTTTGAACTCACACTTTATGCCCCAAACTGTTTTAACCATTACAGTCCAGTCCACTCTCAGGACAAGACAGATAATGAATGTGTACACCTGAGAAATCTGTTGTTTTCTGTAGGAAATAAGGTGAAATGTTCAGTCTATTATCAGAAGGTTCTTGAACAGCTTAGATAATCAGCTCTTTGTGGCCCAACAAGGTAACTATCCTTCCTGTGAAACAAGAAAAAGCCAGAGAACTAGACAGAGTTGTTAGGCTGATAATTATCTCTGAACAGCTGATTTTACAGAGAAATAGGTGTTGTGAGTGTCATTATTCACATCTATCTGGTGAACTCCCAGTTCTTACTCACCTGGCCTAGCTGGGGCTTCTTTAGCCCTAAAACTTGGCTGTTCATCTCCAGGCTTGTCCTCATCCAGATACAATCCCAGGCGCAACTCCGGCTTAAGTTTGTGGTATTTTGAATGTAGCAATGGGTACCATTTGTTTGTCTGTAACAAGACACTACAATCAAAGAGCGGGCTCTTCTGACCTCAAAATCAGAAGAGGGGCGATTCACCTCCTCCACCCAAGATCAGACATGTTTTATCTTATTGTGATGGCAATATATCACAATACATTAAAATCATTTAGCTACACTGATTTTCCTTACAGGTCTACCTTAAACTTAACAAATACCATGCCAGCAATATAAACTAATTTGTGACTCCAAAGGTGAACATGGTTTTAGGGTATAATTGATTAGATAAACTACAGACGTTCATACCATTTTAGGTCAAATGATGTGTGCTTTAATATTATAATATTAACATTACATTAGCATCTTGTGAGAAGATGGTCACAATAAATGTAAATACTGTTATTTTTACGGAAATTCCTTGATGGAATACAATGCCAAAGACAAAAGACAAGACACCTACATGGTTGCAGAAGTTATTTATTTATTTATTTCATTGGTGTTTTACGCCGTACTCAACAATATTTAATTTATACAAAAGTGGCCAGCATTATAGTGGGAGGAAACCGGGCATAGCCCAGGGGAAACCCATGGCCACCCACAGATTTGCGGGCAGACCTTCCCACGTATGGCCAGAAGAAATCAGCATGAGCTGAACTTGAACTTACAGAGACAGCATTGGTGGGAGGCTTCTGGGAAATTGCACCCTGCTGGCGAGCTAACCCTTTCTGCCATGGAGGCCCCCCAATTGCAGTAGTGGTACTAGGCCTATCACTGTGAATCTAACCATTAAGGTGATAGTACATGCTCAGTGAGTATGTTTCCAAATTCATATTCCTTAATGTATTTATGTGATCAGTGCTTAACAACACACTACATACTTTTTTACCACTTTTTGGGCTGGACTGAATTACTAATCCTAAGCTGTCATTTGTGGTAACACATTACAAGACCTAAAACCTCAATTAAGCTTGCAATTGCTTTTCAAACTCTTTATACCTATAATTCCGCGCACAATAAATACCAGAACAAAAACGAAACAAAAAAGCATGTACCTGCTTGGCTTGAGCAGATCTCAAATCTAATACAACATAACCAATGGCTTCCTTCAAGGAGGTGGCAGGGTCAAATGCATAACACTGGACTTTAATAGAGGTCCTTTGTAGACGGTGTTGTTGTAACCCTTTTCTATCCAGTTCCCAGGCCAATTCCTGAGTAAATTGCGGTGCTTCCACATGGTCGACTGGATCAGAGGCCAACAATTCGCCATCAAATCGAGCCTCAACAATTACCTGATGCTTTGGTCTCTTTGGGAATTTTCTCCCTGAAGGACAAGAGTACAATAGACATCATTAGAATAATATTCATGATCACTTGCATGTACAGGTAGTCACAAAGCTTGATGACATGCATTTGATTATAACTAACCAATCTTTCCATACCAATTTAGGTGCGGAATGATTCAATATATAGCCTTCACTCTAATGACCAGCTGTGGCAGAATTATGGCATGGTCAAAACTGCTCATATTATTTTCATTGACAGTGGTAATTAATTGAACATGTTATTTCCTTCATGCTGTAAATAAAAAAAATAACTGAAAACAGGCATAACTATGGATGGAATTTACAGAGAGTGTCAAACAAGATGCAACGGATACTACTGAATAAAGATCTGGGGTAACTGGTGTAAGAATTTCATTTTAAGTAATTCTGCCAATCATCTACAATGTGATAATAATCAGATATCAAAACTATCAGCTACGGTCCATGATATTACCACGTTACCATTTCTTGTCGCCTGAAAGAAACACAAATGGCACCAATGAAAATGAAATGGTCCGTAGTCGAGCTGGAGGTGACAAACAGGAAATTGACCTACCCACACATGTGATTAGACAGTATCTTGGACCACCAGTGTGATGTGTGATGATGATCTGAACACAGACTTGGGTTTATCAAAATTAAGGCTTGAAACAGTTCAGCTATTTGGCCTTCCCCAGGTACCGAAGTTACAATGTTTTGGGTCATATCCTGGGTGCATGCTGTTGTTGTTGACAGATAGGTGGTTTTCGAACAGTCGTAATGTAACATGGTGACATGACTCTGTGTCAAGTCAAAACTATACAACACAGGATCATGTTGTATAGGAGCAGGCCCAAGTAGTGTCCCAGCTAGCTTTAGGCTAGTGTACTTTGACCAGAATTCCCTTCTAACTGCACTAAGAAGTAGTTGTAGCTTCCTTCTTAAATGAGGGCATTTTTAGTGATGCCTACATAAATGGGACTAAACACGAATCACGAAATGACAACTTCGAAAACAACAACAACGAGTGAGGACATTCCACATAGAGTTAAGGCTTATAAAGTGATCTAACCTAAACCAGACATTGACTTGATCAAAAAGTGCATTCAAATTAGTGCCAGAGTCAAGTTTATTCGATGCATTTCATGACTTGGACTTCTATTCACTACGCCGGCAGTGAGCGCGCCGCCTCACGTCGAACTTGAACAGACCTGTCATCTTAAACTCAAGCACCTTGGACTTAGCAAGAACAATATATTACGCTAGATAATCTTACAAGTACCTCAATCTCACCTTCTAATACCGAAACAACCACAAGAAATCGATCCTTTTCACCCATTGTCATATCTGGACTTCAAAATCGCACAAATATTTCAAAAATTTGACAAGATGCACACAGTTTTGAAAACGACCGCCATACTTGTTGTCGAAGGACACCCGGAAGTGACGGACAGCTGGTGTGATGTTGTGACGTCATAAACTACTAAACTAAATGTTCATTTTTAAAAGCAAAGAAAACTCTAATGGCACTGTGGCCATACAGCTGCTGTAAGATTTTAAAGCAGTGTTTGCTAGACCAAGTTTTTGACACACAGACCATGTTGTTATCTCAACCAGACGACACCTGGAAACCAGTAATACGGACTTGCGCACAGTTTCTCACCGCATTACTCACTTCCGTCAAATAATTCTAATACTTGTTTATAAAAATAATCATTGGAATAAGTTTATGTGTTATTTTAGCTGATTTGTTAAATTTTACCATAAAATATTTGAATTCTAGTTTTTCTGTCTATCTCATATTAAAAAGTACCGACGGTGAAAGACCGGCGCGTAGTGATACGCTGTCAACGATTGTTCGGTAGTCGAGATCCCGTCTAGGATAATTTCAGGGAAATCAACCACATTGTAGATGGATAAATTTCGGGTGTCAGGGGCACGAAAAACATCCTAAATAGGTAGATTTTTGACAGATGGTACCCAGGAGGTTGACGGGAGTTTCCTTCACCCCACCCCGCTGGGCTTGAAAGAGGGTGGTGTGGGAAAAGTGATTCCTAAAAACATGTCTTCGCTGAGTACACATTGAAGGAGAGGAAATTGGGGCTATCAGTCAGTCCAGCCCTCTCATGATCAACTGTGTGACTGGCCTTCGTATGGTGTAATTCAAGACAATTGAAGGGAATCGCAACTGACATCCTCCATGATCAATTTACAAAAAAGAGAACGAGAAAATCGAAGTGACGAACAGATTCGGAGGGTTTCAAAAAGCAGTGCAAGAAGTATGCATAGCTCCAGCCGACAGCCCAATTCGGGCAACTCCGGGGTCCTTATGGTAGGGCCAAACTTTCGAGTGGGAAAGAAAATCGGATGTGGGAATTTTGGTGAACTGAGGCTTGGTAAGTTGCCTACCATATGGGCAATAGGAATTAAACAAACGTTTGTTTACGGGGTTTCTGTATGGTTTGCACATAGACATTTGACTGAAGTGTCAGTGTTTGTCTTGACTTCCATGCAAGTGGTAAGACTTCATTTGGGAGGGGTGACAAGTCTCGTGTCACTTAAACAGAATGCAAAAGTGTAGATACTCCTATATTCTTTTTGCATTACGCTTTAAGAGTTGGGTCACAAAACTTCATGAATCATATTTCTCGTAACTATTTTCGCAAAAGATGTCTGGGTTATAGTACCATAAGGCTAAATCATTTACAAGAAAAGTTACAAAAAATTGATTTTTGAAGTTTTGTGAAAGTGTGTCCCTGATCATCTGTATTGATTAGCAAGATGAATTTGTCACTAGCTGTCAATTGAATAACTTGTGAGTTAATACTGTTCAACTGGGTATTCACAGTGCTTTTGTACTGTTGCAAAGCACTGTGTAATGTTTTTGGTTTGGAAGTAAATCCTTCAGCATACAAGAATGACCACTTCCTGATGTTAACTTCAGTGTGAGTAAAAGCACTTGGTGCCAGCCAAAAGACCGGAATAAGCCGAGTCGGCACAGATATGGACAAAACAGGGTGGCGGCTGTCTCAAACTAATGCAGCTAAAAGACGAGATTTTGCGGCACTTGTTAAACTGAATACATATCTTGCATAGCTGAGTCTGTAAGCGTCATAAGCAGCTACCATGAAATCATGGCATGTGTTCTTAGTAATACCCACTTATTGTTTGTTCGGATGGCCTACCTTGTTAGAAATAAACCCGAAGGTAAACGTCATAACTTTGGATGAACTTTTTTCAACATGGCCATATGTGACCTCGTTTTGACATTTGTAAAGCTACCTATGGAAACCATTGAATGATGTACTCCACTCCCTGTACTAAAGATCAACTAGTCCTCTATACCTGACTGTGATATTGATTATTCCCTGTGGCGATTGTATTTTCTGTGGAATGTCACAGTCAGAGAAACCTGCCACAGTAAGTTGTCCAGTGTATTGGAAGCATTTGTTCTGGGGTATGTTTTCCTGTGGTGAAGGTAGCGATATCAAAACAGATCTTTTACTAACCCCTCTATTTTATGCATATTTTCTGTTGATGGTTGGAAATTTTCGGAAATGACTTCATTGATGAACTTACTTGTAACACGGGACCAGAATAGCCCCCATATTTGATACCTTATTCATTCCTATTTAAGGTTTACCAAACTTAACTCAAAATTTCAACTGTTTAAAGCAGTTCAAACTTGACCTGTTTCGAATTACCACCCTTGTTACACGACAGCGACCATGACATAACGCAAGACTAGTTTTTGAGACGTGACACTATGAGAAGTAGGACTTCACCTATTAAGGTATGTAGTATGAAGGTTGTGTCATGTCTGTGGCAACAAAATGTGAAAAAAAACATTATGAGCCTTTGAGAGTTGCAGAAATGTTCATGTTTGAAGTCCATGTTTTCAGCTTAAGAGTTGTCTTTTGTATTGAATTAGTGGCAGGATTTCAAAAAATTATCACCAAATGAATTAAAAAATACATAATGTTTATCCTGGACTTTCCAAATAAGTTTTCAAAATTAAAATATGTTTAAAGCTGTACTTCAACTAATGCTTTAATTTGCATAACATGCCATTTTCTGAGGTCCCACCTAACCACAGCAAAAAATGCACCTTTTAAGTGTCCTCAAGGGAGGTAATTCGGTGTAGCCCTATTATGTAATAAACCATGTCAGATATCATGAAATGTCTGCCATTATTGTGCATGACTGGCCGTCGTGAAAATTTCATTCTTGATGTTTAATTAACGATTTCCTGATATACAAGGATAGCTGTTCTGTATGTGGATAACTCTGCCATCTTGGATGACATGTGCATCTGATCATCACACTGTATCATAACTACCCCATCTGCAAAGTTCACTGCATACATGATATTTAATATCTAAATCCACTCACTTCGTGGTCTGGCCACAAGACATTTATGTACCTTGTGCAACCATTGACACTGACCTTTATTGGATATTTCCTCATAAAATCTCAGTCAAACTCAAGAATAAAATAGTTTGTGTTTACTTGTCTTCACTTGTACAAAATAAATTCGGGCTGATTTTTTTTTCTTTTTTGATGCAAAGAGAACTCTGAGGGAACGGCAGCATCCTGTAATCGGACGCTGAAAAGGGTTGAGAATTAGGCCCTGCAAACGCATGATTTTGTTGTGTCATCTGAAGGAGAAGCATGAACTATGGTGAATGTGAATATATGGCAATATTGATTACATCACATCTGTGATCAGCTTTTAGAGGCCTGTGTGTAGCCATGGGGCCTGTGCTTGGGGTTCATTGTAACTTTCGACTGGTACATGCATATATCATGTTCTCTATGGGAACGGACATTGAGTTTTCACAGCTTGACAACACATATGGTGTGGCTGAAAATGGCAAGGCCTGATGTTAGACAAAGCTAGTGTGTTATCTGTCTATAAGTAAATGCAAGTCAGATGTTGAGACACACTGCCCAAAGCTCTCCAGCAAACTGTTTAGTGCAAGATAAATGAACAACTTACTCTGGTGTTTGAGTGAATCTCATAGATTTAAAAAGTTCTGGAAGAGTGTGTAGTACTTCTATTTCATTGCCATCAGCAAGCGCATCTGATTACCATTAGAAGAAATTCAGGCACATGTAAATTGAAAAGAACAAATACAGGGTTTGCATTTTTGAAGAACATATTTTAACAATGGCAATTTGAATACATCTTCAAGACTCATAGTTGATACAAATAAATTGGTCAGAGCTGGGAAAAACTGATTTTATTTTCAATTAATTTTAATCATCATACATGTACTTGTAGTTTTCTGACTTCCAATGCCTCTTCAAACTGTGTATGACAGCTTTATTTACTGGAAATTGGGATCTCACTTTGTATCATTGAGTTACATCTTCATTATATCTCTTACTGCAATTGAGTGGACTGAAACACTTGCGTATCCAGGGGTCAAAATATACATTGGATAAAATTTTCAGCGCACTGTCACACAAAACTTTTTTTTTTCCAGCTTGGATGAATTTTTTTATTTTGATTAATTTCATGGTGTGAGAGACTAAAACCCTCATTTAGTTATTGGGATTAAATTCTTCTTGCCAACGGTACATGCACGTGCATGATGGGTGTGTGGGGGAGGAGGGGACATTGTTGTTATGATTGTGATTTTGTAAATTCTTGAAGTTGGCACTTGTAGCAAGGTTTACCAGATTTACCACTAGATGTACGCTTTGGCTTTCGGCCTTTGGGAAGAACCCTGTTCTTTTTTGTAGACCGTGATCAGATGGGGTGATTTAATGTTTTGTCAGAGGCTTGTGAACACAGTATCTGTTGGAGTCTACAGATTTTTTATTACATTTGTACCACCTGACTTACATCTAGACAAGAAGAACAAACCCTCTAGTTTTTCAGTGACCTTCACTGTTTATGTGGAAGATTTTTGGGCCTGTACCTCCACTTCCTTGTAAACATTATCTTTTGACCACTGATAGCCAGGCGTATCAAACTTATACCCATTGTACACTTAGGTATTGCGAAGAACCATATTCGTTTTGGGTGACTTGCCAGTTTTTTCTAGAAGAGTCATTGCACATGTATTTTCACTTGGGACACACTTGTAAATATGATATCTCTTGAACTCTTTACATATTTTTTTTAGCAAACTTGTCATTTGCACCTGGTCATTAAAGAACGTTGTGTTGTTGTGACAACTTACTTTTGTAAAGGAGAAGAAAATTTAAATATCAAACAAATACCATAGAAAAAGAGTATGCATTTCCTCACATGTGCATGCCATAAAAAATTTTTTACATGTGCCTCACGTTGATAAGTTGTAAATAAATTCAGCGCCAGAATCCACTGTGGACTCCATTTTGCCTGAGAACTAGTCCTGAAGTCTTCTGTGTTAGGAGGAGAATTTCTGTCATAAACCGCCAAAGTGCTTTTCTGGTAGAAAATGTATGTGACCTGCCAATGGCCAGTACTTCGCGTTGCTTCAGTGATTTCTCCTTGACGATCGGTAAACCAGAATCTTAGACGTAGGTTCCATGTGTGCACGAACAAGCCGGCAGTTTTAACGACTCTCATTGGCTGAGAGGCAACACACCCCCAACATAAATTACAAGGTGTTAAAGATGGAAGACGCGATGGACTCCTTGCTGTTTTTAAGTTTTACGTATATGGCAAGGAAAAATCTCAAAATTATTCAGCAGGCCCCACAAGATAGAAAAAAATGTGCCCTTTTCAGGCTATAGTGCCTGTTAAAGTTTCCTTTAAAGTTGTTGAGCCTGAACCTTTATTTTCTCTTCAATGCTCGTAACCAGGTTTACCAAACTTTAATACACTAGTCTGTATATACATGTAGGCATTGGGAAAAAATCCATTTCCTTTTTGGTGACTGTAGCCTTTTTTTTTTTTTTTTTTTTTTCACAAGGTGATTGGTACCGGTTAACATTTATTTTGTGACAGGATTGTAAACTTACTTTCTTTTTACATCTTTAAACAATTTTTGTTTCCTCTCGTGATAATACTGGTCTTATAAGTGAAATATTCTTTCACGGCGTAAAACACCAATGAAATAAATAAATACATTAAACAATTTTTATTAAACTTGTACCACATGTGCACCTAGTCATGTTGTAGATGTAGAACCCTCTTGTTTTTCATTGACCTTCATACGTTTTTTCAAGTTTCTTGTGCCTTCATAACCTTTCAAACACTATCTCTTAAAACAGTGCTTATGTAGTGCTGTATTTGAGTGCATTGTACATAGGGGTTTTTTTTAGTTGGAAGCCACTTATCTCCCACCAATATGGCATTTCACTTGTGTGAGACTTGATGAGTAGCTTGCCAAAGGCATGTCGTGCAACACATTAGCATTTGTGTACATCTAAACCAAAAGAATGGTGCAAGGTGGTGAGGTACATGTACATTGCTCACTTATATCCCACACTGGACTTATGAAAGTTATGAAAGTAATGTTTATTCCGTCACAAGGGAAATCATGGGAATTCGCCTGATAGTACATGTACATTCATACTGTGCACATGCACTTTCCTGTGGTGTAGACATTCTAGGGATAAGCATTTCTCAGATGGTGAAGCACATTTCTATAGAGGAGACTTGACTTTCTAACTTTTTTGATATATGCCATTATTGAACAGGCCCCTCTTCAGATTCCTACATATACCTAGGAGTCTAAATACATGTATATCCTGATTGCATAGCCTTTGAACTGAATGGACAGTGTGTTAAAACATAAAAACTACAGATGATGTAATTTAAATTATTATGTACTTGTAGATTTGAGTCATTCAATATCAATATATTGGCTTCACATGGAATTACATGCACTTTCTCAAATTTCTTCAGTGTTTTCAGTAGAGTAAATCTTGTTGGGATTAATTTATCATGTTGCCTAATTTGTGAACATGTTTTAAAAGTGTTATTAAAAGAGGAGATTGGTGTTTAGTAGAAACCCAATAACATGTGTAAAGTTAATGTTTACCTCTTTGCTATCCTTTCAGGTAAAAACTTGTACAACAACGAACATGTAGCAATCAAACTGGTGAGTATTTGTTTTCTTTTTCGAGAAACTTGCATAGATAAATATTTATCTAACATGCTTAAACATGTAAGCACCTGACACCTCTCATTGGCTCATTGTATGCTACTTGTTTTGTTTGTATCATAAAGTGACTTGTGACTTAGCCTACTTTGAGGTCTAGTGGTCTGTTATGATTCTGATAAAACAGAATCTTTGCTCTTGCCCCTTAAACTTAAAGTTTATGTACATCATTTATGGTTAAGATTTACAATGCGTGCTGCATTATATTGTTTTTATGTACTGATACACTGCATCTCACAGCAACTGAATAACAGTTTGACAGTCAAAAAACTGAGCCCTACTCGGTTTTATTGCATTTTGATAGAAGTTAATGTGTTGTCCTGTGTTTGTCAAGTTTTGTCCACTGTATACATGTACAAATGTAAATTACAAATTAATGTATTTTATAGGAAGGTACATGTCCATGTGTGACATTTGTGAACTGAGGTGATAAATTTATACAGCCCTGTTTAGAGGTACATGTCCATGTGTGACATTTGTGAACTGAGGTGATAAATTTATACAGCCCTGTGTAGAGGTAGATGTCCATGAGTGACATTTGTTATCTGAGGTGATGAATTTATACAACCCTACGTAGAGGTAGATGTCCATGTGTGACATTTGTTAACTGAGGTGATGAATTTATACAACTCTGCGTAGAGGTAGATGTCCATGTGTGACATTTTTTATCTGAAGTGATGAATTTATACAAACCTGCATACAGGTAGATGTACCATCTGTGACATTTTTTAACTGAGGTGATGAATGTATACAGTCGTGTGTAGAGTAGATGTACTATGTGTGACATTTGTTATCTGAGGTGATGAATTTATACAAACCTGCATACAGGTAGATGTACCATGTGTGACATTTGTTAACTGAGGTGATGAATATATACAGCCCTGCATACAGGTAGATGTACCATGTGTGACATTTTTTATCTGAGGTGATGAATTTATACAACCCTGCGTAGAGGTAGATGTATCGTGTGTGACATTTATTAACTGACGTGATGAATTTATACAGCCCAGCGTACAGGTAGATGTACTGTGTGTGACATTTGTTAACTGAGGTGATGAATTTATACAGCCCTGCGTACAGGTAGAAGTCCATGTGTGACATTTGTTAACTGAGGTGATGAATTTATACAGCCCTGCTTACAGGTAGATGTCCATGTGTGACATTTGTTATCTGAGGTGATGAATATATACAGCCCTGCATACAGGTAGCTGTACCATGTGTGACATTTTTTATCCGAGGTGATGAATTTATACAACCCTGCGTAGAGGTAGATGTACCGTGTGTGACATTTATTAACTGAGGTGATGAATTTATACAGCCCAGCATACAGGTAGCTGTACTGTGTGTGACATTTGTTAACTGAGGTGATGAATTTATACAGCCCCTTCATACAGGTAGATGTCCATGTGTGACATTTGTTAACTGAGGTGATGAATTTATCCAGCCCTGTGTAGAGGTAGATGTACCATCATTCTGTGACATTTGTTAACTGAGGTGACGAATTTATACAGCCCTGCATATAGGTAAATCTTTATTGCAAAGGCCATGTTCTAAACCTCTCATCGTTTGTAAGTTGCGCGTAACTTGAAAGCAGTTTTTGTCTGAAGATCATACATGTACTACTGAAATCTTGATCTGGATTTTTCTTGTTTAATTGTTCACCTAAGACGTATCCAAGGAAACAACAAAACTGAGGCCATGGCACAAAGTAATTCAATGTTCTGTCAATGTTTTGGATCTGGTCCATGTATACGTGCCTCTCTGAGCCTGATGCTTGTACTGCCTGCATACAGGTAGTAACCAAGGGTTACAGTAAAGGTACATATGTGGTTGTGTGTGACTGGTAGCTCCTTGACAACATGTGGTAATACATGTTCACCACTACAGTACTAGCCCTGTAATTTAACTTGATCTCATAATGCATGTAGTTCATATCGCAGCTGATTGGAGTGGTTGCCTTGCTAGTCAAGTGGTCCACTGCTGTCTATTTCAGACTGATCATAAGTTATACCTGACCATTGAGGTCTTCTGTTTAAACCCAGCTCTTGTCAGCAACTCATAGAGTAGATCATAAAACCCTTAACAGTTTTGGTATTGTATAATAAAAAAAAGGCGACCAAAGACTGCAAATCTCATTTTCGATATACTTTGTGCTGCAAAACCATAGTCCGATGACCTAAATGGAACAAAACAGTCTACCTTAAATGACCTAAAAATTTGACTACAAGTAAGCTTTTTTGGAGGCAAATAAATGTAATGAGATAATACTTCAGGTGCGAGAAGTAATAATTTCTCTGTAGGATATAATGTTATCTTCCAAACATCTTTCAGAGGGCCTTTCTAAAATCAATAGAACTCCCAGAACCTCGAAAAATTAGCAACTTAGACATGGACGAAATTTTAGGTCATGTAGGGTATTTATAAAATGGGATGTTGTTGACAGAAATCAGTGATTATAAATGCTAGGTGTCCACCAACAATTTCTCATGTTGATATGTACTTTTCGTTCCATCCTCCACAACAGCTTTTGGGAAATCATATTGTCTTGGAAAGGTTAAAATTTTGTAACAATTGTGTGGCAGACGATATGTACATGCCTGGAAGCAGTGTTTATTCCACCAGGAGAAATGTTTCTTTGTGAAAGTTTACCAAGAATGTTACAACATGAAAATAATTGGCTTATTAATTTCAGGAAAGCCAGCTAGAGCTAGATTTGAACTCACAGCATCCTACTTTATTCCACTAGTATATGTATACATGTATGCTACTTTTATCATGAATATCGTGAAGTAAACAAATGGATTAACTAGATTAACTTAACGGAGATAGCAGTTCGTGTGAATTTTTAATTTTTATATTTAAAACATCAGAGTACATTTCTCAGTGTTGGATGAGAAAGCATCCTGCAGTTGTGTAGTACATGTTGACTTTTGTTTTGCAGTTTCAAGACCATCTGTACATGTTTATAAATTTGCTTGTTATTGGTATGTACATGTATAATGTATGTCTATTTGACCTTTCATTATACAGTCATGAAATATTGTTGTACATAGTAGAATCTAACTAGACCTGTGTGGATTCCATATCTGTGACAAAAACATATTTCTGAATGCCTTTTATTCTGATTGCTTTCCCCAGCTCGAAGATTAATTGTGTTAGCAGCCTCCACTCATTGTTGTGTAAGCTGGCCAACGCATAGGGGGATAGATTGGCCAAGCTGTGATTTGACATGACTGAACCTGCCAGGGTCGGGTGATAATAAGCTATATGTTATGTAGATGTGGTTATTGATTTAGAGGGAGATGAAGACTGATTCAGCCTGACTTGCTATATATGCCTCAAGACCAGATCAGCCAGTAGCTTGGCTACTTATGCTCATATTATCATAACACACTTTCAGTCAAGGCCTGACAGCAATCTGCCAGTTTTAAAACAGGCTTTCATTGATATGAAGAATCCGATTCATAGGATGCTGTCATTCTGTCATGTCCAGTATCCATATAAAAACATTCCTGCAACTTTCTGGCTTGATGAGTTCATTCATAAGCATGTTGTGATGGACACAAAAATTGATGTAGAAATCTTTGTTGCAAGCAACTGAGGATAACTAAGATAAAAACAAGGCATGGTTGTCATCTTGATGATCAGAGACTGTACTCGCTTGGCATGGTGTCTTGTTGGATGAGGCAACATTGACAGCATGTATGGACAATGTACATGTACATAATTGATGTGTCACAAAAGAACAGTGGCGTGATAGGATGAGTGTACGTGTACTATAAGAGAGCTGAAAATGAGAATTCCTGCCACCGCTACATGTACATCCTTTTGCCTACATGAACAATAGGCGAACAAATTCTCCTGACTGATAATTCAGGGATGATCACTCCTGTTTTTTCAGTCAGTTCGCAAAACTGTCAATGAATGTCTTGTTGTATTCTTGATGGTGGGATAGTGTACATACAATGTGTACAAACAGAGCAAAATCAGACCATGGCTGACAAGTTAAAGAACAGTTAGCATAACTTGCAGGTTACAGCTGTATGTTAAGGATAAGGATGGATTAATTTCAGGAACTGTACGTCAAAACAGACACCAGGAAGTTTATACTACAGATTTATATAGGTTAATCCCTGTACATGTAAGTGTAGTACTTTAATGATTATATGTATATATAATGTGCAACACCTGTCTGTGCTGCTGCGTGTGTACATTTTTGTGGAGCAGCCCTACAATATACATGAACATATATAGCTGGACTTTAGTATAAATATGCTTATGTGCATATTTCATGCATGTGAATTCATGCAGCTTATCATCTTGGATGGACAAACATTGTTTAAGCTTCAACTAGTAAGTCTTTCTAGCCAGAAGCACTTCAACACATCTTCATTACATGCTTGAAGAGATGCATGTACATTGTCAAAGTGGAATTAAAATTGTACATTTCCTAGTGTGAATGGGGATAAGATCTAGACTAACCCTGGTATTCTAGGATAACAAAACATAAGATCTGTGAAAGAGGCAAGAACTAGGTTTTATTTACAGTGAAGTGCCCTGTACTAGTTGTTTATGATGCCAGCTGTTTCAAGTAACTGCGCCAGCTCTTAAGGGTTGACCAAGTACAGAACTGTTGTCAGTAGTTTTAGGGGCTGGTTATCCCTGGTAGTTTGAAGGTTCATGCAAGTGGCGTGATTTTAGGGCAGTGTGAAGACATACAACGTACACAAGCCCATGCAATGTATAAGTAACATGTATAGAAATAACAAGGCGTGAAGTGAACCACTATTTGACTTCCACCTTGAAGGAATTAGAAAACACTTTTGATTTATTGGGAATGATGTATGCCTGACAATGCCTTTCTCCTGGTAGTACATGACTAAGTAGCTTTTCAACATGGCATACATCAAGTTGAATTTATGAGCTTGTGAAGACATGTTTATATGTATGTGCACTTTGATCCAGCCAAGTAATACTTTATTGTCAAGTAAAGAGTGGGTCACTCAACTAAATGTCATGCATAATTTACATGTACATGCACTACGTGGTTATGCATTTCTTCTTAAGCCTTGAAGCTTGGAGACTCAGGGATCAAATCCGGGCCAGGTAGTACCATGGACTTCTAAAATCATACTTGCTGCTGCCTCCCTTTGCGCTCAGCACTGAAAGGTTAAGGCAAGGAATCGTTGGCTCAGTGTTAGTATAATGTGACTCGTTATGGTGTAATGTGTGTTGTCTTCGGCATGAAACTTCAGTGACAGCTTCACTTGTAGGGCATGGACTCGCCCTGTCACAAGAAGACATAGTATATGTACACAAAGACGTAATGACTCCACAACGTCACATGATCATGACTGGAAAATTGCTTAGTAAGACGCTAAACCCTTAAGCATACATGAGAGTACAATACTACTTAATTTTATTCTAATATTACTGTTATTATTTTACCTGAACATGAAATGCAGTACATGTGTGTACACATCCTCATGTGTAAATATGCCGGTTTTGGTTACATATTAAGCCATATTCAATCGCTTTAGTACTCCTGTACATTACAAGCGATCGCATGAAACATAATGCATTGGCTTTTACCACACATTAACATGTTCTACTGTATAAATATTCTTAAAATCAGTTGTAATTCTGTATGTGCATGTACATGTGCTGGGGATAACAGACACAACCAGTACTGAAGAATAAAGAGAAAAATGTAATTATACATGGAGAACAATAACAAGTAGCTGTTACATTTGGTCCAATTCTTCCATCTTGTGGAATTTCTGTTTACATGTAGATGCTCTCCTGTTTGCCTGCAAATTATTTGTGTGCAAGAGGTTATGTTGTAGACAAAACACATCTTAACCTAAGAGTACAAATGACAAGAAACACAAAATCAGTTGAACAGAGCTTCAGTAGTTAGTGATGATTATACAGTATACCTCTCATATACTCTGTCTTTGAATGAGCATAAAGCTGTGAAGAATTGATTCCTGAGGTATGTATATACTAAATGTTGATGAACACCATAGGCACATGTATGGACAGTGTATTCCCTAATTCTTGTAATTTTTGGACAGGTATTAGTAGTGCTGAAAGGAAAGAATAACATTCTTTCCCAATTTTATTGAGAAGTATGAACGTGCCGTTGAATGGACTAACCATGGCTGAAAAGAGCAGGTCAGGTGTCCCAAAAATTAGAAGAATTAGGGTAGTCTCCAAATGTCTTAATACCTTATGACTGATACTTCTGTGTAATTGCTTTTGGCATTTGTCCTATAATGCTCTCTTTTTAGTGTATAAATATTTGATATGGTTCACTTAATATCCATTGTTTTGACTTATTTATTCTCCTCCATTTCACTGTAAAACAAGGCACACTGTACAGTACTGTAATTCAAGTGTGAAAATATGATGTATTGAGGCAAACATGAATCATACACTCATAACAGTATAATTTACCTTCCTCATTCAAAATAAGGGTTTAGAAACAAGACTAGATGGAAAATTATCTTTCATAGTGTATGCATGGAAACAGAGCAGGCGTTTGGATAAAGAGATTATACCGAATCTTGTCCCATGCTTTCTTTCTCACTGAATGAGGCTGAGGATAGATTTTGTGACGTTTAATGGCCATGATCAATTAGTTTCTTTGCTCACATCATCTCCGACTGGCTTTACTTTCAAATACCAGTCAATGCCGAAATGTTCAGTTTCTGTCCAGATCTTTTTACTGGAATGTGAAGGTTGATAAGGCTGTAATGTGCATGTATGTATTGGTCAGTGCATGTACAATGATTCTATTGATTCACCGGTTTACCAGTTTAATACGTGGTTTTGTGATTTTCAAGCGGCTTTCCTTGCATATATGTTCTTCAGATGGGTTGTGTTGGTTACTGCAGATATTGTTTACAATTTCCAAGTTTAAGTCATACACTTAGCAGTGTAATACATGTTCATTTAATATACTAGTTTGAAAGACAGAAATAAGCCTCTGATGGCATATGATACAGAGAGGGATGAACATTTATTAGGGCTTAACATATTCATGTAGGTGTAGACACAGTGTGGTAATTAGCGTGAGGTTCACTATGGTGCAGGGTGATTAGAGCATCAAACTCCTACAAAGATATAGGAGACCCCAGATTGTGTCTTGAGCGAGAGCTATGCCAAATGTTTGTACACAGGGTACGTTAGACTTGTTTGCCTGGTTGAAGAACAGTGCAAACACCAGTGGGACCAGTGTCAGTTTCACATTTACTAGGTAGCAAGTTACTGGTAGGTCTTTTACCTTGGACATTAGGCATTTTAGCTTAATTTTGACCTATGGGTGGTCATGGGTTTTTCCTTGGGCTCTGCCCAGTTTCCTCTCACTATAATGCTGGCCACCATCGTATTAGTGATGTGGTTTTGAAAACAGCCTAAATCACAAGTAATATAAATAAATTTCTGATTTTTTTCCTTGTTCAAGAGCATGGTGATGAACATACTGTCAATTTCAATCATCAGAATTGTTGTAGTACTCTAACCGTGTTACAACAAATTGGCTTTAATCAAATTGTTATTTAAGATTAAATAATGTGTTGTACATGAAATGTAAA
The DNA here is from genome assembly GCF_032854445.1 of Liolophura sinensis. NCBI lineage: Eukaryota > Metazoa > Mollusca > Polyplacophora > Chitonida > Chitonidae > Liolophura > Liolophura sinensis. Next base: position 52,553,372 of record NC_088302.1, on the reverse strand, counting down.
TTTATAAGAAAATAAAGTGAAAGTCATGAAACAATTCACGGCGTCATCGTTGATAAACTCTTTATAACTTCAAAGCTAATGTAATTTTGTTGAGGTAGTTACAGATGATGGTGATACTAACAGAGTTACTGAGATTTGTTTACTGTTCATGTGAATCACCTGTGAATTTGTTAACGTATGTACAAAAGCACATTTACGTTAAATCCGTATTATCTCTTAATCCTTTTCGTGCAATACTCTGCAGCTCTGATATACTGGACAACAACTTCAGCCAACCAGAAGTCAGTTTTATTTGATTTGATTGATGTAACACCATACTAATAACAGTTGTACCCCTTGGCCAGAATTGTTGTGGTCTTTGTACCACATAATCATGACTCACAAGCTTTATTGGTTTCATGACGGTGAGCTGTAGTGGTTTCATGACTGCTAGGTTTCCTGTACTCTTAGTTTTTGGTGATGTCCTCTACTTTTTTGAGAAATAAACATGAACGTGTGTGTGAATGTCTTATACATGTACCATTAAAGGTGCATATTTTTTAGTTCTGACATGCAGAAAAGGCAAATTCTTGTCCTGATCACAATTTCTACTAGTCTTTGATTTCATAGTTGTATCTTCTCATGAATCTTGCTTTATTTTTGCAGGAACCCATGAAATCCCGAGCCCCTCAGCTACATCTGGAATATCGCTTCTACAAACAACTTGGGCAAGCAGGTATGTTTTTTCAGATCAGACCCCAAAGTTCTAATGGTTTACCTTCAAAGGAAACTATCTGTAGGAGTTAGCCATGCTTTGATATGATTGTCAGAATTCGTTTTCTTTTTTTCTATTACATCTTTCATCTGAAGTGAATTCTTTGTTTATAAAGGATTTCAAGAAGTGTCTTACATATACATGTAAATATAGATTCTGTTATATGTTAGGTTACCATTTGGGGGCTTGCGTGGCCTAGTGGTTAGTGCAGCGCAAGTGCAGCACAATGACCGAGGAGCATCACACCAATGCAGTCGATGTGAACTCCAGTCCATCTAATCCAACAACCTGTGGATGGTCGTATATTTCTTGTAGGCTCTTCCCGGTTTCCTCCCACCATAATGGTGGCTGCCTTGAGCGTGGCGTAAAACACCAATCAGATAAATAAATACATTACAATTAGAGGGATTCAAAGCTGTGTTAAATACATACATGCAAATACATCGAAGACAACCAGAAGTAGCCTGATGGAAAGACGTGTATGAACTTGTATCGGTTCATGACCTGCTGGTAACATGTACACAGAGCTGAATTAGCCTGCAGTGTATATTCACATCATTTGAACAGTGCGTCGTACGAAAGTATGTGGTATACAATAACATCAATCAGAGGATAGGTGGGTTTGCGTTTCAGCAAACATAAAGTACATGTAGGTGTGTAAAGCAAATGGTTAATACTGCCATCTTCAGTTTCTAGTTTCAGTCATTACCAGAATGTGTTAATATGTACATGTATTGTATGTAGGGGAAAATTACCAGAATGTGTTAATATGTACATGTATTGTATGTGGGGGAAAAGGTATATCCATGTACATAGTATTAATAAGTAAAACTGAGAGCCAGATGCATTCCTTTAAATATTTGTTGACAAAATGTCACTGTGTACAAATGTACGTGCAACTATCAGCTATGTACATATACAGTTATGTCATGGTTGTTAATGGTGATGTATATGGGCCTGTACAAGATATCTCTTAAACAGTCTTGATATGACTAAACTTCCTATCAGGAAGCACTTTGTCAGGATTGCCGACGCAAAATGAACTGGCTTAGTGGTGTGCCTTACAGGTTGCTACTGCCATTCAGTATGTACATATTATCTTTAAGGTGTGATGTCTGATCTATTCTAATTGACTGGACCAGAGGCAAACATAAAATGCCAAGGGATTGACATATACATGTATGCGCTATTAGTGAGAGCAACATTTAATGACTGCTGAGTTGATTTGAGGCAACTGGACGAATCATTTTTTTTTTTATTTATGGATTCCAGCAGCTTTTGTAATGAGGTAAATGATCTCTAATGTGTATTGGCTTCTTACTGAGTTACAGGTATCTCAAAGTTTAAAACAGACACCCACTAAATTCAGATCCTCTAGGGATCCACCAAGTCAGTGATGTGCTGCAGTAGAAGAGGATGTGTTTGTTGTGTCAGTGTGCCTTTGTTGTGTCAGCCTGGGGGCCAAAGGTGGGATCATTCACTGCCAGTGCAGATGAAGCTTTAATAGGGGTTAAAGGAGGGAGAAAGAAGATTGACTTGCAGCCCAGCTGGAAATAGCTTTATGATAATGAGATGTTGCTTGTGCTTACATGTTTGCATCACATACATGTAGCTTTTGTGGTTGGCAGTTTTATGGTTGTTCACATACATAGCTCATTAAACTAGCAGCCTACCAATACTTGTAAATGAACCACAGTCAACCATAACTGACAAGCTGAGAGCCTTGTGGCTTATTTGGCTAATTAATGTCGAAAATTGTTTGCGTTACACAACTTTCCAAGCGTAGCACTCAGACTGTTGTAATAAATACTCGCAGCTAACAGCTGGTGTAATCATGGTGTGAAACAGGTGTGTCCATATATGTTTCCGGGAAACTTGTCAGACATTTCAGGCAGCAGTATAAGGAATTTGGATCATAATTATAAATGTTATCATCAGGCATTGTTTTGCATTCATTGAAGATTTCTTTTGTGCAAGGAGCACAGCACATAGTAGGATATCCAGTATAACTCAGCCTAATGACGTTAGTAACTTTTGTTAATTTTTTTTCAGAACTAGTGACATTTATGTCCTCTGTAATTGGCTGAAATTTTCCTGTATGGCAAATTTATTTGCACCTGTAGTTTATGTAATCCAGTTAGGCGTATGTGTTAATTGATTATAAAGCTCCAGTATTTCAGAATTCATTATTTGAAGCAGTAAAAAAATTTTAAAATTTTGAAGGTTTAATACTCATTGTAAATTTGTGCTTTGATGTGCTTCAACATGTACAGATTATAATTGTTCAAATGTTCAAAAACAAGTATTCTCTCATGTGTGTAAGACATGAAATTTCACAATACATACAAGTACAGCTAAGAACAGCATGAAACACCAATCAGATAAATAAATAAATACATGTATTAGACTTGCTGGCAGTGATGGCTGTGTTATTTGTTGATGAGTCCACGTTTGATTAGGTTAGGTACATGTAGATACGTGTGTACTTCAAACCTCTGATAGTAAACAGGCTTTCGTGCCCAATGTGTTTAGCACGACAGGGCAGCCCAATGACCCAGGAGCATCCTAACAATACAGTCGCTGTGAGTTCAAGTCACAAGTATAAGGAAGGTCTTCCAGCAACCTGTGGATGGTAGTGGGTTCACACCCCCCCCCCCCCCCCCCTTGGGTTCTGCCCAGTTTCCTCGCACCATAATGCTGGCTGCTGTCTTGAGTATGGCCTAAAACACCTATCAAATAAATAAATAAATAAATAAATAAGAATGTGAACAGTTCATTACTCTGTAGTTTTGTTCAACATTGTAAACATTGTCCTAAACCTGAGACACAAGTCTTAAGGTCAGGTAAATGTGATAAATGAGATAACAGAGTGGATTGTGTGTGTGTCCTTAGGTAGACTTGTGGACCAGGACAAGTTTTGTGGTGAAGGTTACTACATGTATCTGTTGTACACAAGACCACCAGTGAACATGTAGGTCAAATGAGCCAGGTCAGTACAAACAAACTGTGACTAGGTGTACTCCATACTCCTTGATTCTGACTACCTTTAGCACAGATTTATGCGCACTTTACACTGTGGTGAAAACAACCCACAACCTATTTGCTGAAAGCAGAAGTAATGAAGGCCACTAGTCCTGCTTTGTTCAAGACCTGTTTTTGTAATCACCTACATATAGGTGTGTACAAGTATCAGCAGCAGACAGTGTTGACAGATCTGCCACTGTATAGTGTGGCTGTCTGAGCAGTATGTCTACATGTCTCTTTGTCTTGTGGGTCATGCAGAGTGTAACTTATATGATCACCCAAGTACCAGCTGATAAGTACATATATGACCCAGCAGTTTCCTGGCCCAGTCATTCTTTTAGCTGGTTCTGCCCTCAACTGGATGTAAGTATATGAGCCTAGGCAGATGGCAAGGAAGCCCCCCCACCCTCCCATATGATATACATGTATGGACACCATTGGGGTGGGGGAAGTGAGGAAGTCAAGCTGGTCTGCCATATGCAACATTTGTTAAAAGCTGCTCCTGTGTCCCCTAAAAGTGCCTTCTCCAGGTACAGCTCTTGACCTTACATGTACATTAAATTTACCAACTGCATGTGTATGCCCCTAGCAAAGACAGGTACATGTTCATGTATCAAGGTTTTCTATGACAATGCAGCTTCCCCTGTGGTGCAGAGAATACATGTACTATAACCTTAGTGCATGCATTTTTATTTTGTGTTGGAGAGCATTGACTGGAAATGACCTTTCCTTCCTTTGTCCACTTGTCAGTTGTTTTGTACACCATCATACATTCAAATATTTGCTTACAAGTGTGAAATGTACAGTATCTTCAGACAACAAATCATATGTGGAGCCTCACTATATGCAAGTATCTGTCCGTATCTGTGAAACAACATTGAAACAAAATTCGGTGTGAAGTTTTCCTATTATACACAGATCTGACTGTTGTAGAGCTTGTTAAGTACCATTCTTTACTAGTATTGATACTACAGTGTGTCATGTCTTGGTCTCCTCTACTTTAAGCCATGTTATTAGATGCCTGTTATGAAACAAATTTTCTGATGTTTTCTGCCCCTCTCCTGAGTGTGTTTGTACACTTGCTTCCCGTAACAACACTATAAGAGGAGGTTATAACATTTTATTCTATGATACACACCAGATAGCATAAAGGCAATAGCGCACATGCTGCACCTACTGTACTGAAGACAAAACCGGCACATGGTTATTTGTAGGCTTCATCTGGCAGCAGCATGTGCAGAATGTGGTGTTTGGTATCATTATGATACTCAGTGTAACTTTGTGTGGGCTTGTTATGCACAGGATATCTGTGCATGAGGATGCTGATGAGTGAGCAACACTTCCCCACCACCAAACTCTTCCCCCCCCCCCCCCCCCACCCCCCCCCCCCCCCCCCAACACACACACTAAACTTCCCCAGACCTCTCATCTTTCCATTAGAAAATTACATGATGACAGTTGAAATCAGATAATACAGTGCTGCCTACCATGCTTGATGAAAACAGTTGGAAGAGGGGTGTTCATGTAATGGATCTATGCATGTACATGTGCACATGTATATGTAACCGATCATTTTTTATACATATAGATGTACACTGGCCCCTTGGATTTACACAGATTGATTTACACTGTGACATCCAGAACGCGATGGGGTTTTTCTTGTTTTTTTGTTACCAGTATAAAGATATTCACAGGAAAAGGGCAAAATTGTTGCTATAAGCACTCCTCTGGGCATTACTTTGGCCAGATTTGAGTGTATACCAAGTTATATCAAGTTGAAATAACTACTTCATTGAAATAAAAGTTTCTGTCATACAGTGGACAAAATTCCATATAAGGAAAGTACCAAGGATGTGTTTTGCTAGATTAAACGTGTAGTCAATGGCTAGTATTTCTGCATGTACAAAGTGTGCATAAGTAGCCGTCACAACTGTCTGCTCAAACTATTTAGGACGTCAAATATATTGTGTGGTGGTGTTATGATATTGTGAAATAGAATACATGTATATTTATGTACCTTTGTCACTGTCAAATTCTCAGATGCTTCTGTCACTGTATTTATGTATTTAAAAACCTGTATATTATTTTGTGAGACAGGCTTTGTTATTCAGTTTTGTTGACTTACAAAACATGCTTTTCCACCGCAAAGCGTACTTCCTACCGAGTGTGATTCGTAAATTGTCTGGAAATTTGCATAGATTATAAATCTGACTGGCAAGGTACGAAATGTGCATGGTGCCAAGTGAAACAATGCTGACTTTCTGACATTTTTGTCAAGACATCTCTCAAGGGGTTTGGGAGTCCCAAGACACAAAACTAAAGGGCAAAGAGAAACTACGGAGTGTTGGAAAAAAAAGAATTAACAAAACGTGTGTACAAATTTCAAATAAAATCTGTGCCAGTCTTCCCAATCCAAGCATATGTTAATGCATTGTGAACTTATGAAGTTAGCAGAGAGCATGTAGCATCTAAGAGTGGCAGGGCACCTACATGTAGGCGATTAACCTTCCGACCTCTTCCTCCTAATTTACTTAAATATCCTCCAACTTCTAAAGATAATGAACACCCTGCATTTAGATTGGAAATCTTGGCAATCCTGTTCTGGGGCTAATAGAAAAGATTGACACGTAGTTTCAGCCTGCTGTTAGCTACATGCTGATTCCTATACTGTTTGAGCGAAATATTAGAGTAAAATATTAATTTCATTTTCTTTCAAGATAGTTTTTTGTAAGTGTTGAAATATAGGTTCCATTATTATTATCAAAACTTAGCATGATGAAATGCTTTGATCTTAACCAGCCTCATGACATCAGTGAAATCATCTCTTTTGCTTTCGGTCAGTGCCTTGCCATCTCACCTTCCCAGCCTGCTATAGTATGTCATTATCACTCAAGTTGTCATTCAAGTAAATTGGACTTGAAGCCTATAGTCTAACAATTACATGATATTTTCACAGTTGGTGAAACTCCTAGTTACAGTGTAACAGAATTTAGGAATAAGTCCATATATTTATGCATACTTCATTTTGATGGAGTGAATATTGTTGCATTTTGTCTATTCTAAAAGTACATTTGGTCCATGGATGTCTTGTTTGCAACTTCTGAATTCCAATATTCAGGCCAACTGAAGGTTTTTCCGAAATGTAACTTCAGGTTTAGGGTCACTTGTATGTTGCAGACTTTTCAAGTGAATAATTGATCTAATATAAAGTGGAGACCACACCAAATACACCATACCACTACGGCTTTTAGTACACTACTATGTATATGTGTATTTATGGGATACGGTACATACATACATATACATGTACAGTATATGGTTATGCTGTATGTACGTTTTCATGTGTATATGTCATCTGTACAGTATGTGAAATGCTGTGCACAATTCAGTATGCGCACACCTGTGCAACTAACCCAGGAAAACCTGTATTTACAGTCATTGCAAAGATTGTATTATACACATGTGCTTGTTGCCTTTTGTTGCAGTCCTAGAGTTAGATTCATCTTAAAGACAAGTGAAATGGCACAGGTACTTAATTGTGTGATTAACAACCAATGCGGTGTACATGTATAGGATATTTAATAATGCCGTAATATTCATTAATCTCTGCATATTGAAAGAGTTGTACAACATTCTCTATTCTGTAGCAAATATCAACTCCAGATGGTTTCAGTAATTATTTGGGAGATATGTTAGACTATTTTGCTAGTAACTTTTTCAATACTACTTGAGTAAATGCATTGTCATGTTTTCTTTACTTCCTGTGTTCTGATGCAAGATTTTGTATGATGTTTAAAATCATTGTATCACCTTTGCTTCAAGTAATGTAGTTTGCATGTAATTTTATATGCACATTTATTCATGGACATGTAGTTTATTCTTAACAATTACATATGTATGATCCATGTATTTACATGTAATTCATAGTATGATTGATCATTGTATGGACTTGCCAGTCACCCACAAAACGTATATTGACTGAGGCAGAGATATTATCCAAGATTTCTTAAAGGATACATGAAAAGGAACTATAAAACAAAGATTAAGTTTCTAAACCAAATGAAGAAAATTCTGCCCTGAAATTTTTGTTAAGAAACATTTCATTTAGGGTCTTTTCGTGTACATGTTAATTACTCCTCTATAGTATGCATATTTTCCGTCAACGCTCAGATTCTTTTCAGAAATTTCGTCGTCGTTGATCTTGTTCGGAACTCTGTGAACACCCCCGAAAGTGTCCGAGCCTGGCGAACCATGGTGCTACAGTGTGGGCAAGGTGACATGTACACAGATACTGCATGCCTTCTTCGGGCCAGCTAAGTGCCCCCTCTGTGCCCCAACACCCAGCCCCATTCGGTCTGTTCCCCACGCCCCCACCCCAATTCGGCCAGACCCTTTTGGTATGTCCCCCCACAGTTCTTTCCTGAACAGGCCCTCAGTCATCTCAGTCATTAAGCATATTTGCTATGGTCATAGCACTGTGGCCATTAGCGGCTGAACTGCGTCGTAAGCTGCCTATAACACCTATCTTTATTCACACTTTTTGGCCTTTGAAGAAATTTCTTCTTGTACTAGTATAAACTGTAGTTTGATCACTAAAGAAGACATACATGTAATTTTCATTTTGTTAGGAAACATTTTCTAACATGCAGGGTAATAGGTACGAATACATGTAGCAGAGTATACTACACTTACGTACTTATGTGTGAACCAACTTAATTTAGGTGTAATACATGTACATGTATATGTACATTGTATTTATGCTGATAGCTGAATGTTTCTAGTTTCAGACCTACATGTACATGTATATATGTGTACATGTACACGGTGTGAGTACAACACCGTGGCCCTGTATTGTGCCTTGTCTGAACGGACTGCATATGGTTTTTGCGGATGGTTTCTGTAACAGACCGCCCAGCAAGGTCATGTTTAGTAATGGCTATGAAGTGATCAGCTGATGTCTGAACATTAGGGGGTGTTGATAGATAGAGCCTGGTCAGTGTCTACTTGCCTCTCTGCCTCACTCCTGCACACCACACTGCACACAGATGCACCTAATTGAAGCCAAAAGCTGGCCTATTCAACTTCAGCTGGCTGCAATTACCATGGAAACTCTGACCAGCTCTGTCTTCTCCAGACTAAACTGATCTTGTTCAAATGCAGTGAAGGTGCCTGGTCATATTGTAATATATTCTTAAAAGTGGACATGGCTGCTGATGTGTGATTGCAGGTTTCTGGTTCTGAGTTTTGTCCCTTCCATTTGTTTACCACACCTAACCTGCACTTCCTTGGTACAATAAAGTACATGTACAGCTGTCTGCTTTCTTTCGTAACTTGGCATGGGTTGAAATGCAGACATAAATTTTGTTCTCTTTCATAGATCTTATTAATAACTAAACTGGTCATGTACATGCTCTTCAATCACTCCATTTGAGATACTGTGGGTTATATATATATATATATATATATATATATATATATATATATATACATGTGCTTTGCTTATTTGCAGCACCAAGCCTAAGCATAGTATATCTACATGTATATGCATAGCGACTATGACATGGAAACCAACCATTATCTTGCCAGCTATTTATTCCATGCAGACATGATTTTTTTTCCGCTTTTTAGCGGAATTCCGCTTTTTCTTTGTTCAGTTTCGATTAATTTACCTGTTTTCCGCAGATTTTTCTAGCTTCCGGGGCCTAGGCGGCCCCTGGACCCCGGCCTTTTTGGGCTATGATAGTAAATTTCAGCTATTTTCTTAGTTCACCACAATCATGTCTGTCCATGGTTTCATCACAGTTTTGGTGTAGACACTATACCTCTCTTATTTCTGCATTTATTCTGATACATGTTCAAGCACCAGAAGCTCAAAGCAAACTGTGTGCTGCTTGGACTCTTATATGTACATTGTACATACATGTGTGAAGAGTTCATTTAAAGCTCTTTTGTTGTGTCAGACTGTGGTAACATATACATGTCAAGGTGAAAACAGAAGTCAAGAGTACATGTGTACATGTGTGGGAGGACTGATACGTGTAGGTTTAATAGTAGTTATGTAGTGTGAGTCCTGGAACAATGTTCAGAAATCCATAAGGAGGAATTTGAATGGTAACGCCTAAGCCACAAAAATGAGTGCATTGTTTTTAATTACTAACAGGGCTGATTAAAACACCAATATTCCAAATCATTGAATGTGGAGGAATGGTCAGATTTACAACAATTCATGTCAGAGTATATAACCTTTTTTTAATGTTAAGGACTTCAAAGAACATGAAGAATTATAGTACTTGTAGTTTGGAGAACTTTTTATTCTGCTTTTGGTTAAGTGGATCTTCTGTTAAAACAGCAATAGGCTCCACAGAAAATATGGCCATCACTGGGAGATGTATTTTGCTTGGCCATCCTGCTGCATTAAATACCTGTAAATTGTAGAAAACACCAGATACTGTGTTCGATTGATTGAGTTCATAAATGGAATGCATTTTGCATACATGTATATTACATGAAGGTTGTAACTAGTTTGCCGCCAGTTTTTGTTGTGCCTTTATTCTGTTCTGTGGTGCATTAAATCATATGTTCATGTGAATTTAATTCTTACATCGATTGAAGTGCTATATAGTTATGTAACCAAAGCATATTCTTAAAAAGTATGAACGAAATGTTCATCATGAAAGCACAGGACAAGCTCTGGCATGATCTTGGACAATAGTCTGATTGCATTTACCAAGTTTTCTCTCAGATTTATGGAATAGGAGGGCAGCCTTCATGGAGACAGTTTGAAATCCGGCCATTAGTAGGGCTTGGCAAGTCTTGGCACCCAGGCATAAACAGGTTACCCCTTTGCCTTATTCTTCATTGCTAGAAAGAATCAATAGCTCTACAATATGCCATGACTTTACTGACCAGTCGCTGTCTTCTTCAAGGTACCAACTAGAGAATGGGTGATGGAAAGCTGTGTGTGCATAGTGGCAGTAAAGAGGCCCTGTCCACATCCTATCAGCCAATAAACCCAGAACACTTTATCATGAAATTGTTCTGTAGCAGTTACATTGATTATCTGGAGTTTTCAACTTATCTCCATCATGAACCAATACATTAAGTTTTATAGAAATTGTATGACAATCATTGCATAATCAGTACATAATGTCATTCATGTGGCATATGTTGATGTTTCTTGTCCACGTTATTCTTGAGTAGGACGTAAAACACCAATCAAATCAAATAAGTGAACACTTGTTTCACTAATTTTATGATCTGAAGCAAATGTATTGTCTGTGTAAGTATGCATGTGTACATGTATGTTTGATAGTAATAGCATTACACAGCAACTATTACACAATATTGTAGAACTGTAACCATTACAGGAGGTAAAATAAAGTCAGGATCCCTCGTTACTATCTTGGCCTAGAACCAGCTGCTTAAGCAGAGAAATCTCATGAGAGAAGAATGTTGACAACTAGGTTATTTCATCCTCTCTTTTTTTCAGTAACATAAATTCTTTCACCACATTGTTTTCAAATTTATGGGGAAATTGCCACTAGTTCCGTAAGACATCTTATATAATTGTCTACATGGCAGCCCTGCTCATTTTTCTTACAAGGTTTGTAAGTACATGTACTTGGACTGGTTTAAGGACTCAATGACATCATCACTAAACCATTTATTACCCAATTCCTTCAACCTTTTCACAAGTGTATGAAGGTAATTCATCCATCTACATCTTTTAGTTATTGTGATAAATTCATCTCTAGAGAAATGACCGGAGTATATGCTTAAAACAACACCTAGTGAATGTGTGTTATGTGCTATGTTTACCTGTACATGCATGCATACACTGGACGTGTAATATCTGTGGAATCTAAAATTTATAAAAAGATTGAATTATTATTAATTATAAAACTCAGTAACAGTTGGCCTGTTATTGCTTTTATTTTTTCTCTTGTGGGGCCTAAGTGAGAAATAATCATTGTTCGATCAAACAGTAGCTGATAGTGATATGACACTTGACACTTGTGCTGCTGTGTAGTAACAAACCAGTTCATAAAGGAATGTTTATTTGTTTTCATATCCATCCTATATTTTCTGTGTTCTAATGTGTAATGTATTTCTTTCACAAATGTATCTGGTATTAACTGTTACTGGTTTTGGTTTTTCGTAACAGAGGGCATTCCACAAGTGTATTACTTTGGCCCATGTGGAAAGTACAATGCGCTGGTGCTAGAGTTGCTGGGACCAAGCCTCGAAGACTTGTTCGACCTCTGTGACCGGAAGTTTTCTCTCAAAACAGTCCTCATGATTGCCATACAACTTGTAAGTAAACAAGGTTGCCCAACAAACCAGCTCCCCATTTAGAAATTGATCCTAGGCTGCAGAAACGCACACATCGACATGTAGGAAATGCATGTATAGCAAATTCACTGCATTCACCTCACAGCCTTGGGCCTGCATGTCTGGGTGCAATAGCTGGCAGCCTTTCATCTTCATAGTGTGTCTAAACTAGGAGTTAGCCAGCAGCTGGAGGTCTAAATCTACATGTATCCTCTGACACAGAGAATACATGCAGGAGGATACCACAGTACCATGACTGCCTAGTAAGCTAAGTAAATACTCTTACTGAGGCAGACCTAATCCCAATCAATAACCTGCTTGCAGTCCACATGTACCGATACGCAGTATCTAAGGAAGACCCTCTGCAGGCCAAAGAGGAAAATGTTGATTAGCTGTGACAATAGTGGATGAAATGCGTGGGAAGTTAGAAAGTGAATGAGGAAAAATAACACAGAGGAATGTGATTAACAAGGAAATTGTTACATAACTACATTTAGTACATGTATGCCTTTCTTCCATTCACTGTACTGCCAACTTATGAGTGAAAAATTTTGAGCGCAGCATATGATACTAGCAAAATAAATAAACTTTACCATTTCTTTTGAGTACATTTGTATTTAGCCACATGTTATGCGATATATGTGTACACATGGAGCAAGTGCATTTGAAGTGAAATATGCAACATGTGTACACATACATAAACAGATACTATAAGTTGGTTGCTATCTCAGCAATTCTTGACTCATATAATGAAGTTTTTAGCCCCCAGCTGTTTGTAGAGAAATGTTACCTTACACCATAATGAATGAAGAGAGCAAATGACTGCTGTGAACATTCTGTGAAGCAGGCATAAATGCAACGGTTATACTAGAATGGCAAGGTGAACAAAAATGTGGAAGACTAAGATCTTCTATTGGATTTTGTTGAATTACTATCTTATTAAAATGTTTGATTAACATTATTGAATGGAAATAAAATCCAATATTAAGAAGTGTTTGTCACATGTATTATTTTCAAATTTAGTTCATATTTGGCTGCTACAGTGGCGGAATACTTCACTTTCTGTTTCAGATCACCCGAATGGAATATGTCCATTCCAAACATCTTATATACAGAGATGTGAAGCCTGAGAATTTCCTCATAGGACGGCAGTCTAATAAAAAACAACATATCATAAACATTATAGATTTTGGTCTGGCCAAGGAATACATAGACCCTGAAACTCACAAACATATTCCATACCGAGAACACAAAAGTCTCACAGGAACTGCTCGATATATGAGTATAAATACACATCTTGGTAAAGGTAAGTAAACAGATGGTATTTTTCAGTTTTTTCCTCACAATCTGAAATACATGCACTAATTAAAATTGGACCTGAATCTTCATGCATTTCTTACTGAAACTAAAATGTTACTAATATTAAAACACAGTGGTATGCTGTGAAGTCAAAATTTAGAACTACTTTGTTGTAATGCCTACTTTGTGGTCCAACTTATCACCATCATATAGGTGAAGGCTTCAGTGGCATTAAACGAAGAATCAAAGCAATAAACGAATAAATTTGTATATGCTGTGCTCAGACTTCATCATATATGTGTAAGATGAAGGTAAATCAAAGAGAATTTAGCTGGAAGATGTAACTATTGCCTCTTCATTTCACTAACTGAGGATATGATAGTGCAAGTTAATCTGCATGTATGACATTTAATCACGGATTTCATTTTCTTTGTATTAATGTGTATAAATTTATACACTGTAATTGTGTGATTTTTACGTTAATATTACGTAGACTTGTAACTGTTAAATGTACGTGCATTTTAAGAGGTTTGAACATGTAGGTAAGTAGTTTGAAGATTAACTCTTATCCTTTTTGCTGTTTCACTTAAATTATGTCTACAGTTATGAGACTGCAGATAATATCTTTGTTTCATACCTGTACATGATCGGTACCATGAAATTAATAAGATTTACATGGTTATATCTTTATGCCTTTATTGAACTGAAATAAATGTATTGTTAAAGAAAATGCAAGGTAGACTCCCATGCATTTGTCTAAAGTTACGTCAGTGTTTGGTCATGATTTCAGTCATGGATGTGTTACATTTTTGTCCGGTATGACACCTCTGAGCAAAACATATTTATCTTTCAACCTGCTAAGGATACAGGATTAATACTGATTTGCTCATAGTTTATATATTCCAGGATGAAAACCAAAAGCCTTGATCACATTTAAATGCCTTAGATGTATTGTAACTAAAATTCAGCTTATTGTGGACTTGGGTATCTCTCACACCACCTAATTAATGGTGATTCCCTTTAACCCTTGATATATGACCCATTGTTAATACTAACCTAGCTTTTTGGATTGATCAGCTTGCTTTTTCTTCTTAGTTATTCTGTATATATGTTCTGTGATCCCTTGTTAAGGTAAACCTGAGAATATGTAATACATTCGCATGTTGAAAATGTGCTTGTGTCTGTTGATTGCAAACTACTCCCAATTCAACATCGAATGTGTGGTGATTTTTGTGTGCAGAACAAAGTCGGCGGGATGATCTGGAAGCACTAGGTCACATGTTCATGTACTTTCTGCGAGGGAGTTTACCATGGCAGGGTCTCAAAGCAGAGACACTCAAGGAACGATATCAGAAGATAGGTGACACAAAGCGTGCGACACCCATCGAGGTGTTATGTGAAAACTTTCCAGGTACGATCTGCATCGAGTACTGAAATGTTACTGCTAACAGAAACAGAAATTGAAAGTACGTACATATATAACTGATTAAAAACAAAAGCTCACATTGTTCTCTGGGTACATGTATGCTTCTTCATGTTGCCGTAGATCCACTGATATAAAGAACATTTGCTGAATAGCACAGGCTGGTCATTGAATCCTTTTTACATATGTGTACAAATGTCAATTAAAAGGATTGATACACCTGCATGGCATTTTGTACATGAAAGTGAAGCCTTCATTGGTTCAAATCCATCTCTTTCTGCTTCTGCAGCTTCCTTTTTGTCATTAGGTTTGTCATTTCATAGCAATGGCCAGTGGTTTATTCAGGACACCCATAAACCAGACCTGTAGCCTAAATATAGATGCAAAACTCACGAGTACATCTTGAACACTAATCAAAAAGAATTTAGATATGTACAGCTAAGTAGAACAGTTAGTTTTCTATGCATCAAGCACAAGACTTGATTCAATTGTGGCTTGCTTTCAGAAGAATTAGCAACATATTTACGCTACGTCCGACGATTAGACTTCTTTGAAACCCCGGATTACGACTACCTTAGGAAGCTGTTTACAGATCTCTTGGAAAAAATGGGCTGGGACTGTGATTGGGAATTTGACTGGGTTGGCAGGCAGCTGGTAAGTTTAATACTATCTTCTGTCCCAAGTTCTGTTTATGATTTGTGTATAAACTGAAAGTATCTTCAGTCTGTAAATGTACATGTATGTGTCACATGTAATTGTGTATTCCTACATCTGTACATGTAGTCAACAGCATTAATGTGGCTGTTAGATGTACAGCCATTTAGAAGTATTGATCTTTGGCTTACTAGACATCAGGTTTATTGAGAAACAGCATGTTATGTCCATTTGAACGAATAACCAAGTATTACTGTTTAATCACATGTTTCTATTATGGATAAGATGAAGTCCTCTCTTTTGCTAAAGACTGGTTTTAATCCATGTGAGTGTATGTTAATTTCTGAATTTTGTTTTCCTCATTATAAATAATTCATGTATTAACATGTTTTAAAATATATTTATTTCTGACTTGTGTATGGTTCCCCATTCTTTTATTGCCCCTCCCTCATAAAGTACATTTTGTGTTTACTTGTCATTTCTTGGTATATGTGTGTGGATAATATTATTTGCTTAGTTTAAGTGAAGTGAAGTACAGTTTTGTTCTCTTTATTCCACCTTTAATTTGTATGGAATTTCAGTTTGGCTGTGCGTTTTTGCAGCTTGCAAACGGGGAAAATATGTGATCCGCGTACAAAAGTGTAGTGATAAAAAAAATAGTAGAAATAATATATATATTGGAACCTATCCATTTTGAAAAGTAGGACATGAAATCTGCAGTACCCAGCAAACCACCTGTGGATGTCTGCAGGATGTAAAAACATATGCCATTGCTACATGTAGAGCTGGTTTTATTCCCCGTTTCAGGCCACCCCAGTTAGTTCCATTGCTGCCGATTCTGGCATCTCCCCCAATAATAAAGATGTTGGGCGAGATCGGCACGGTGCTGCCACAACTAAGGTAAGAAAGGTAGGAGCCGGTTTTTCTCTCGTCCCGGGCTCTCCTATGCCCCTACAGCATGTCCAGATATCCTCAACACCGTCCTCTGTCCTGTTACACTCTTTAGCGTTTGCCTCAGTCCCCACATCAGTAATCAAGGGGAGATAACCAATGCTGCCCTCAACCTTGTATATTGTCATTTAATGCGTACACCTTGATGAGGAGTCTTAACTTCATGCAGACAGCGACTTTTCAATCCGTGTCATTGATTTTACACTAGTTTCTCAAAACACAAAGCATGTCTGTCTGTACATTTTTGTTCTCTAGATGCTATTTGAATGTAGTTAATAAATTTATGGATTTTTTTCAAACCAGTATTCAGTTGTTTATACCAGTTATGATATAAATATACCTATTTGTTTTCATGTACTTAACAGATTGAAGGTCTTTGCTTTGGTTGCAGTTTTAACTTTTCACTATTTATAATTAAGAGCATGTGAATGATCCTGTTAGTTGAGTCCACAATTTTTTTTATTTCTTTTCTCTGAATGTTTTACTTGCAAGTTGATGTGCTGACTATGAGCCAGTGGATTTATTTACATGTATTCACTGATTCTTCAAGAGTTTTACATGTAAGTCTGAGATTGGGTGGCCATGTTCTTGGAGCTTCCTTATTAACCGCTCTGAATTGATAAATACACAAATCTAGAATATGGTCTTGTTGCCTGTACTACTCTCAAGGTGTCAAAGCTATATATGACGAAACAGTTTTCCAGTGTTCTTTAAGTAATTCTGAATTCATATCACCTCATTATGTTAGAATGATAACGACCATAACATTGCAATTAACACAAAAGTAACGAAAGTATCCACGGGACAGCATCCGAGCTTTGCAATGTTACATTTTGAAATCATGTCTTCATTGTTTGGGTGAACTCGGCTGCCGTCTTGAAAATTAAGATCTGTTTTATTAGTAATTGTTTGTAGTTCCTTTTTCTAATTTCCTGAAAAACAAAAAAATAATATTGCGACCCACAAACGAGGTTTAATCTTCTTGGCTTCAATCTAAACGTTCCACAAGATATCTTTTTCCGGACGATATTGAGTATGATAACTGGTTGATAGTACAGATTAAGTGAAGTCTGGCTTGCTTTCAGTGCGACAGGTCCATTTATGTTTGGGGTGGCATTATGGTTTTAGTATTCATGTGACTAGATGACTCAGAATTACCATAGGATTATAGGGAACCTGTTGTTGTAGCTTACAGCTTGGATATGTTGGGGACAGCACACTCGAAAAGATTAAGTTCCAGGTTAGTGAATTGAAGGGTCTGTATTTCTGAAAGGTAAGCTGGGAAGAATGAAGATCTGGTAATGTTCGTAATCTGAACATTCTACTAGCTTGGCTGTGACAGCAATGTCAGGGTTAGGGCTTCACCAAAAGTGTATACATATGTAAATAATAATGGTTTGTTAATATGACTAAAATAAACAGTATATATGTAGCGTTCCAAAAGTTTGAGAAAATATAATTCTTACAGTGCACTTGCAACCAAAGAAAATTCTTTAGTATGGTGTTAAGTAACATTCAGACAAATAAATTTAAAAGAAAAGAAAACTCTCATGTGAGTTATACTGAAAGTGAAAGCTCCTTGTCACTTATCCTGGTTTATTATTATTATTTGTGATTTTTTTTCCTTTTTAAGTTTCTGCAAGGCTCCAAATATAGAGCAACAAACAAGAGCTGTACAGCTCATGGTAAAGCCATGTTGTGAACCTATAATAAGATGCATGATTGCATAGCCAATGAGAAGGAAATTTTGTGGCAAATCCTCTTTCGTCAATGCCACAAAAGTTTCATAGCGCTTTTTTGTAGTTGACGTGGCTGAATATGGCTTCCCAAAGCCTGTGTACCGCGACTGTTTAGTGTTCCTACGCTCTTACAAAAATTTAGAGAAAAAAACATGAATACCGTGAACAGAAACCTTAAGAATTCCCATTTTATTTAGTCATTTCTTCTTAATTATTGCCTGTTACAGTTACCTCCCTTTAGGGGCTAATTATTACCAAATTATCTTTACTTTGAGGGAGATATTTCGTTCAGCTACCTGCTTTGTCATTGTGATGGCGTGAATCGGGTTACGTCTGTGTCTGGATTGATTTCCAATCATGATCAATTCTTGTGAATCATGAAATGAGGATTAGGGTTTTATGATGTAATTGGAAGACCCTCTTCTTTACTTGCGCAGTATTGATTTCCAGCAGAAATACTCATATATATTGGCTGTGCCTTAATTCCTTAAATTTCCAATTTAATTCCCAATTTTAATTGGATATTTCAGACAAAGGTACATTTCACATAAACTGATTCTTCAAGCTCTTCTTCCGAATCTGTGACCACTATTTTTAAATATTCTCATGGGATGGGATGTAGAGAAATAATTCTTTCATTATTTTTTTTTTATATTTTAATGGTTTTATTAAGTTTTATTGATACTGACGCAAGCAAATCTTTTCATCATTTTCAAGATACAGTGTAATTGTATGCATAAATTTCACTTTAAAAAGTGCTTTAGATGTTGTAGGTTAAAGATTTACAGTGACCCTAATAAACTGTCACTTCTGACTTGAACATTTTAAGTCCTGTGTTTCAAAAGCTATTCAAGTTTGAAAGCCATAGATGTCAAAGTTTGGATCGTTTAATCAAAGGTTAAATTTTAGATTTGAAGTTGGACAGTATCGTGTGTTTTATGATGGTAAAATTTGACTGTGTGCGTTATGTATATATTACAGTATACAAACATGTGTACACATATGGTCAGTGTCCAGTCTCCCATGAATACATGTGAATTTTTAGGCTTTCCAAATGCCAGACTTTAGGGTTACATGTTGGTACAAATAATTGGTACAAACAAATGGTGTGCAATGTAGGTAAGTTCTTGTGAAGTGTAAAGAATACTGTGGTTTGCTTACATGTATACATGATTGATAGAATTAAACCATCTCTTTCTGTATGCATGTATAACGGTATTACATGCAAACTTTCCCCTTCTGTACTTAGATGTTTGTTTCTTTTATCATTTCTCCCATTTCTCAACAAGCTAACCTAGCATTCTTTGTCACTGGTTTAGACTTACAATTTTTGTTTGCAAGTAGCTAATTTGACAACTTATACATTATGGAAATGGTGCATGTGTAATGTAAAATGTAAAATATAGCTTGGTCTCTGCATGTCCCCAGTGTGGCTAACCATTTTTATGTCCTTTTTCATTTTGTATCCTCCTAAACTTACCTTATCTCTTGGCATGTGTCCTTCTCACTGCTGTAACTTTTCATCTCCTCACTTTCACTTTCATTTTGGATTTTGGTTTCATTTGCTGACCCATGGCTTCAGTTCACAGTATGTCAAGACTGGTGGCTGCTTAGTTTTGGAAAGATGTTTAGGTGTTTTGTCTGGCTGTTTGCTGTCTACCTAATTACAAAGTCTGCGATGTGTTGGGTTTTGTTTATTTTAGGGTTTGGGATTTGGGTTCTCATATAAATGTTGTACATGTAACATTACAATTCCTCTGTTTTGGTTTGTTGTCCGGTTTTGTCTTGTGACTAAAAAAGATTTTGTTTTTTTGTTTTATGGCACGGAAAGTGTCATTCATAATGGGTATGGTTAATTACCCTGAGGAGAAGACTGTGTGGAAACATCAACATCCCTGAATGATGTGACTCAATGACATACGTGTGCAATGATTTAGTACAGATAAACTTTGTGACAACCGTCTCCGTGGCTTCCTGATGGCCACCCATAGCCAGTGCTTTCTGGGGGTGGACAGTTTGCTGGTACAAGGGTGTCTTCTAATGTACATGCTCCGGTTTGCCTTTCAGCAGAGTGGTAATCAAAGGGGGCATGCTTGGGGAGAGCAGCCCCGATTTCTGGGCACTAACCTGGCCGCAGATAGACATGGGGGTTCCGTTCAGGTAGGCTCTCTCTCATACGCCCAGTTTAGCTCTCACACCTAGGCTTGTGCAGTTCTTGCTGTCTGCCTGCCTGACCGTGCCACTCTGTCTTCTGTCAGTATGGATGTTCTTAATGTCTCTGCTTTACATATGATACTATGCTTCACAGTGCACAGTATGGCAATGCCGTGGTCAAATGGGATGAATGCTCCAGTCTGTAGCTATGTACTTGGTCTGTAAGCTGCCCCACAAAGGTGGTTGTCATCACGTCCATTACCTATTACCAAAAATCAGTCATGCTGATGTTAAACTCTGATCATTCATATACATAGTCATCCTCCATCACATTCTTTATTCATAAGCATAGTTTTATGTAATAAGATTCTTTCAGTAGATATTCCTTTCATATGTAAATCCCTGGATTTAAATTTATTTGCATCTTGTATATAAACTTAGTTGTAAGATTGTCTTGAGAAGCCATGTTTCCTCAAAATACGTAAGTCGGCTAATTTTTCAGGTATGACGAATTGATATGGCAATTCATTTTTTTGTGAAGATTTTCGTATTCCTCTCCACATGAGAGTTGTAAACAGGCATCTTTGATTCCAGCATTTCAATCTCAGGGCAATCTGAACAGTAGTATATTAGGAGTTGTAAGAAACTATTAAATAATGTTTCAGCATGGTTGTAATGGTTTTTGTGCCTCTGTGTGCGAGCGCCTGTATGTGTGTTCAAAATGTTACTCAAAGGGTTGAACCTGATTAAATTTAAAAAACTCAAAATTTATTAATTCACAAACCAACTAATACAAGGAGAGGTAGAGAATTTAACAAAAGCAGTTGCTCTCAGTCATCAGATGTGTTATTGAAGTTTCTCAACACTAGGATTGAAGTGTGTTGATAGAATTTAAGCTTTTTGGCACATATAAATGTACATGTACTTTGATTTACAATAAATACCAATGCTGAACTACTTCCCCCCTCAAACTATATCTCACTATATGCTTTATTAATTCCTCTCTTAGTCCAGGACAAAGTATCTTGTCTGTTCAAGTTCATTCAGGGTATCAGTAAAATTTTTCATGAATTGTGTGTAGCACTGCTTTGCTTCTGTCTACCCCTTTTTTTTATCCTGTTTTTGAAAATTCTTGAAAAATCTCAAGTTAAAATCTTGAAGCATTAATATTCCTGGGCTTAACTACAATGTAGACCTACGTTTAATATCATGATGACAATATCTGTATCACCTATCTGCTCCCTGCTAATCTGCCCTTTGAAAAAAACAAAAACGCTTTTGTCCCATGTTCTAACTGATAATTCACATTTCTGTTCCTCAGGTGGTTAGCTCAACGAATGGAGAACTGGCAACAGATGACCCTACAGCTGGCCACTCCAATACACCCATCACAGCTCAGGCTGAAGTTGAAGTGGTCGACGAAACTAAGTACGTAGCCCTTTATCTCTTCTCCGTACAAGTTAGTGAGATTGGGGGAAGTCTGACTTGCTACTATATTACATCTGTTAATACCCTACTTTCTCAAGCTGCTGCACACAACTAAAGATACAGGTGATGCAACAAAAAAGCTTTTAAGAGGATTGCTAACTATATTATTAGGATTGCCAAAGTTTTGTCCTTTACAGAAATTTGAAATATATTTTTTTTTAATGACAGGATAATTGTTCATGATTCCCATATTAAAATTATATGACTTGCAAGCAGGTTGAGAAATTAGGGCTTAAACAGTGCTAACTGCTTAAAGATGTGTCAACTGTTGTTCCATTGAGAAGAGCTGTGGAACAACAAAGACAGACTTGTTGACATGATTGCTGTGGGTATAGTACAGATATGTTACTAGTTGTAGCACATGTAGTTCCCAGCATGGCTTTGCAAATCCCTTTTTAAATGGGTTTATTGGTAGGCTGAAAGAAATACTTTTAAATTGCTGAAGCAGAATTAAACTCAGTATTTATTTTTTTCTAGTAGAGAATTAAGTATTCTTCCTCTACTAGAGAATTAAACCCAGATAAATTATTCATCAACTTTTGATAAATAATGAAATTGTACCATGTGTGACCCTGTGTATACATTATTATGTTACATCTGACACACCTTTTTTGTCCTCTTATGTAAGATCTGAGGTTCTAGTGAACCTGGAGTGGAGGGGAAGGAGAGCAACCATTTGATTTCTTCATCACTGTCATCCATCTCTGAAACTGTTGTATCTTCTCTGAAATCTTCACAATGCAAACACCATGTTAACTGCTATGTACATATACATGTATCAGTTACACAATAGACAGCAGAACATGTACGCTCATAATATTGCATTTTTGTGTGAAATATGTATTTTTCTAATAACCATGTTATATTTTCCTATATTGGGTTCCAATGCTAACCTTTGTCAAATTAGGGGGTGGGGAAGAGATTAATCAGGTAAATTTCTACACAGTTGCAATGCATTATGAGATTTCAATTAAGGTCGAGGTGACCTTGAACCATTTGTAACCTTTAAACTTCCTAAAGTCTCCTATTTTCTAAGGTGAAGCAGAACCATGCATTCACATATATACTCATGTAAGCATGTTATTCAGTGCCCAGGACCACATTCAGCATACTGAAATGATTTTGTTAAAAAGTTACTGTTAGCTATGTTTTTATCCATATAAAAGTGATGAATTTTTTTCTTTTTTAGTGATGACCATTTTTGTAGTGGCTCTTGGTCAGTTGGATAACATATTAAATATTGCTAGCTATTTAGGCTGGGAAAACCTGTATGAAGTTGGTCTTGTTTTATAAGACACATACGAGGGTTAATAGCAGGAGCACCAAAGCCACCCGTAGGACTTAAAACAACACAAATTAAATCTAGTGTATGATGGCTCCTTACAGTGTAATGTGGTTGTGGATGATGTGCAAATAGTGTGATGTGGTGTGTGTTTGACAGATGATTTTGGCATGTGGTGTCTAGCTTTGTATGTGGTTGTAACCTGGATTCTCAGTGTTTTTGCATAAAGTAGGTACTTAAAAAAAAAATGTCTAGGCTCTTCAAAAATCAAGATCTAGATGTATTATTCAGATAAAAGAATTTTCCCCAGGAAGGTTTAAGAAATATGTGTTCTGTATCATGTAAAACTGCAGAGAAAATTAGGCTGTGGCTTGGGGTGCTGCTATGATAAGAGCTGCTGTGTCTCCGTGTAAGTGCATGTCTGGAGTTGACCACTGATCATGGACCACCCCTGCTTCTTCTCCTTTCTCCAGGTGCTGTTTCTTCAGGAGACGGAGGAAAAAGAAGAACCGTCAGGCGTAGCATTACTACACTGGATCTCTCCTTCCCCACACCCAGGGGCTAGGCTCTACATGTAGATATCGCTACCCACACCCAATCTTCCTCCTCCTACACACTTTATTACTTTCGTTTCAATGCATCATAGAAAAATTTATTTGTATGTTTTACTTACTGGACTTAGTTGACTTTACTGCTATTGTTTGTACGTTACAAAGCTTGTGTTCCCAGAACTCAAGCAGGGATGACATCACTGTGATTGCACTGGCAGTGGTTGGTGCGCGGGGGTGCATGGATTTGTTCATTACCACACTCTGTTGTTGCACACAGGTGCTGTTGCTTTTACCGCCGAAAGAAGCGACGGAAAGAAAAGCGGCCAAAATGACTGTTGGCCTTTAAGCAGGCTCGAGACATGGTTCCTTTGAAAACACCGCCAGGGTCTGCAAATAGCATAGAAGAGGATGATAGTAAGAAAAGTGCCCCTACTCAAGGGGTTTGTAACAGTGGCTACATGACTAGAGTTTGACAGGAACTGGATTTTCTGCGGTACTGTATCTTTGTGCTTATACAACTGCATTCTTTGTCTTCTCAAAAGCTGTACAGCTGTGAGATGCATATGTACCAGAGAGGATCACATTACTGTTAAGCTAAACACTGCTGCAAATGTTTTCTTTGTTTTATTATTGCTTTGTCCTGAAAATTTGATTGTCACTCTTTGTATATTTGTCACAACTACTCATTCAAAAACTAATGTATTGTCAGACTGCGTTTTTTGATAATTGTATGATGTTTATAATTCTTTTTTGTGATTTAATGATAATCATGAAAATGTTAAGCTCCTAGGTATATCATTTAGATGTCAGCAACAAATCAAGCTTCGGTATAGAGTTCTGCCATAAATAGAGCTTGAGGGTACATTGTAATTTGATAAAGCAGGTTGAAGAGAGGAGGAGGGGGTATGCTATTTCAGACTGGATGCTGTCATTCTAGGGAACTTTGCTTGCTACACATGTGAGTGAAAGAGTTAAGAATACAAACTGACATATGTTTATGTACATGTACCAGTTTTCACAGATCTATTGAATATCATGGGTACCATTAAAACATGTAGTTCTTGTTATTATCTGTATTGTTGTTTAAGAGATAGATGACCTATAAAGTGACAAATCATCGATATTATATGTACTAAAATAAAGTATCCCACGTAGAATTTGTTTATGGAAAAAGTGTCAGAGTTTCTAACTAGAATATTTGTTGCCATGATGACCGTCTTATACACAATCTACCTGTAAAAAATCATTTGTAGAAGAGGTGTTGTGCTTTGTTTTTCATGCTTTTAGGTAGCCCTTGCTTGGATATTGCATTTTCAGTACAGCTTATCTAGAACAGAATTATACTTGACTGTAGGCTACCTACAGAGGACGTGTACAGTTCCAATTGCCTAACATACTGTATATTGTTATCTCCCCATAGGGATATGTGACCTGCTTAAAATTCCCCTTTTTTTTTTGTGGCTGACAAATTAAACGTAGAAAATCCAAGTGCTTTTGTTTACATAAATTGTTAGATTTATTGAGGAGAGAAAGGAAAGGAAACAAAAAAACATGTCTATTAACCATACATAGCTTGGCCTAAATCTGTAGCATTTTATGTGAAGGCACAGAAGAATTCTTCAGCTGACAGCTATTTGAAGTCTGACCATCACTGGACATCCAGGTTAAACCATTAATCTTTGGTGATATTTCATTATGGAGACCTACATGTAAGTACCTGAGGTTTTTTTTAGATACACAAAGAAAAAAAATAAATTTTAAGCTGACATGTCGACTGCAAATATACATATAAATTAAAAGTTTAGTTTTGAATTTTAACCTCGAGATATGACAAGTTTATTTCCATCAAACTTAAAAAAAAATAAACTAGAGAACAGAGATAGGTGTAATTTTGTAGCTGGTACTGCAAAATTACCTAAATCTCTTTGCTGGAAGATTTCCCCTAGACAGAACTATTGTGTATTTATCTTTTTCTTTTTTTTTGGACTGCTCTGTAAACTAGATCAGTACTTGTTACCGCTTGCCAGCGCGCACATTGTAAATAATTTGTCCAGCCTGTGTATTATTAGGCCTTGAATGTGAGTTTGAATGTGTAAATGAGAATTGAATGATAGACTGAGGGACTGATATTACTTGGGAAGATTGGCCTGTACTTGTGTGTGGGAACATCTCACCTGGACAAAACACCTGTAAATACAACATCAATCACTGCTCTTATGTCAGTGATATATACATGTACCTACCTTGTGCTAGCTTAATCAGAACCCTGTATAACTGACCTGACATACACATGTATGCTGTGTTTGTTGCACTGGTCAGACACAGAAATCTATGTAAATTTGTGGCCGTGAATCAATTTTGTGATGATATCCATGCAATAGTTGACCCTTGGGTGTCAAAGGTTTGCTTAACCTTTACACAGGACACCTGCAGTTCACCGACCGCCTGTGTGATTGTTTGTAATATTGAACACTTACATATACAAAATTTGTTATGTAATTGTTCTAAAAACACTTTTTTTTATCGTCTTTTAATATCTTTATTATATGCACATCAACCTGTTTTATTGTGATCTGATGACCATACAAATAATATTTCCAATTTTGCGTGATTAAATGGGAGGGTAACTTAGGCATGGAGGGTTGGGATGTGTAACTGGGGTTGGATTGGGGGAGGGAAATATTCACAGCTGTCTGTACATTTTGTTGCCAAGTATTAAATATTGTTTTATATATTAAATTCATGATTTTGTTAAAATCATTGGATAAGTAATTATATGGAAGGTAAATTGTCAAGAATTTATTTTGTATCTAATGTTTGTTCAGTGTCCAAGCTGACCATAAAGTGAAACATCTGTAATTGACTGTAATAGATTCAGACAGAACATCCTCTTTATACATGTATTATACAACAGTACTTGTAGGGCACTACATACACTGTTTGCATGTGTTTGGCAACAATTATGTTTCTCTTCTATTGTAAATAACTAGTCCTGACAATAAAGCTTCGAAGGATATTGACTACTAATGTATTGAGTTGTTTCCCTTTGTCGTGCTAGTGAGTTTAAGTGAATTTCTACTTCCCTCATGGAGAGGTCCATAACTTTCTGTCTACTACATGTTCCCCTGCTGAAAGAGCTCTGATACGCATGGCCAATTAATGTAATCTAGAAACAAAGGAAGCGGAAACCGCTGTAAGCTACTCCCGTTTCCTTCATTCTTAAAACTGGTTGCCATTGTATAAGTGAAATCCTCTTGAATATGGAGTTGAACAACAATCGTAAGTTCAGTCTTTCTTGCTGCGGCAACGGTAACAATTTACGTATTTCTCACATCGATGATCATACCTCCCAAGTTATCTTTGGCCTTTCAGAAAGCATGATTAAAAGTGTTTCCTGACTGGAAAACTGTAACACCATTATAGACGATGGTTGATTTCCAATACTGTTATAAATTGGGCTATCTTTCATTCAATTAATTCCCCACACCTGGCAGTAGTGTGAAGAGATGTTTAAAAGATCACCAGAACACCAATTTGTTTATATACCAAAGTGTGTACGGTACACACTTTAAATCCTGATTTAAACCCCTGGCCCCAGGGTAACAAACCGTTCTTAGACTTAAAGTAGAAGAAACCATAAAAATGCCAAAATCAGATAATAAAGAGCGTCAAACCTTATTTGCAAATATGGTCTTTAGCATTTCTTTTCGCAAATTTTGAGGGCAGGAAAAAAGGCTATTTTTTGTATGGTAAGTATTTGGGACTACCTTTTGGTATTTATCGTTGTTGATAAATAATGTTTTAAATAAGCATGTTGTAATGTTGTCATCCTACAGATTACGATTTTATATGTAACCGACACTGGCGACAATATAGATCTACCAGCCGAGTTATTCTGTGTTGCGTTCCTGTCCATAATTAGAACCCACAACATTATATTTGGCGATGAGAATGGACACATTGTTATCAGTAAGACATTTTGTGACTCAGAAAACACGCAGGAATTAACTTTTTACCGAAAAATCACTCTAAACCAGTGAATTTTACGTCACTTTTGTTCCACTCAGCTGTTGTGGCGCACAGCACACGCGGCTGCAACAACAACATGACGATGGCCCAGTCACTGCCGACATTCCCTTCGTTCGACGTGCACAGTGACCCTTCATCAATAGCTCAACGATGGACTAAATATGTCCGACGTTTCCAAAATCTTCTAGTTGCCATGGATATCGCGGATAAAAAGCGCCAAAGAGCCCTGTTAATCCTAGAAGGAGCTCTAGAGAAACTGAATGCTCACTTCAACCCCAGACGAAACATTGACTATGAAACATACGTATTTCGCAGCACTAAGCAAAACGTAGGTGAAACAATGGACACGTACGCTACACGTCTGCGCCAGTTAGCCCTTACATGCGAATTCTCGGATCAAGACAGAGAAATCAAAGGCCAGCTTATACCATGATGTAGCTCCAACAGAATTCGGCAACGCATTCTGCGTGATCCAGGCCTCAAATTGATGGACATATTAAATCTAGCTAGAGCTATGGAACAGTCCGAACGCCAGGCGAAGACGATTGAACAGCCCAATCAGCCTATCCCAGAGACGGTAAATACTGTATTAAACAAGTCACAGCAAAACAGAACAACCCCTGCCCGCAAATCCATTCGGAAAAATGCGAAACTATCCAGCAACAAGCCTCACAGTAAATACTGTAGATATTGTGGCTATGCATATCCCCACCCAGAAGGAAAAACCTGTCCAGCTAAGGGAAAGGCATATCTATTTTGCAATAGATTTAATCACTTTGAATCCGTTTGCCGACAGAAAATACGTCAACAGCATGACACTGGCAAATTTGAATCTGTCAAGCAAGTCAGAAGCGCTGCACACCTTGCTGACTCCAGTTCAGATGCTGAATATGTATTCAGCGTATACAGTCACAGTGATGGAATTTTCACAAAACAACCAATAGTAACTGTCGCTGTCAACGAAAAAAAAACACTCCAAGCTGTAATCGATACAGGTAAACATGTTGAGTGAGACAACATTCACACAGCTTACTCCACAGCCTGCACGTGATATGGACAAATTACTGCAGATATTTGCCTATAACACTAGCCAGTCATTAGAAATAGTAGGTAAATTGTCAGCAACTGTCACAGCCGGAAATAAATCTGTGCAAACAACCTTCTACATCACACCAGGAAATTTCGACACTCTACTCAGCTACAGCACATGCGTGGATCTTGGACTTCTTAATATTACAGAGTGTATTTGTGAAATACAGTACTGTCCTACATCGCTTACAAATGAAATCGTGTCTAAGTACAAGGATTGCTTTACTGGACTTGGTAAATTGAAAGGTGTTCAAGCCAAACTAGATGTGGACAGCAGCGTACAACCCGTCGCTCACCAACACAGACGTCTCCCGTTTAATCTGCGTGAACGTACGACAGCAGAACTCAAACGACTACTTGAACTTGACATTATCAAACCAGTTGGTGATGTACCCACACCATGGGTGTCCCCTATCCGTGTAGTCGAGAAACCTAAAAACCCATCTCAGATCAGAATTTGTGTTGACATGCGCGTACCAAATGAAGCAATTCAGCGAGAACGACACATAACTCCCACTCTGGATGATATCATATCTGAACTGAATGAATCTACGATATTCTCCAAACTCGACTTGAATGCTGGTTACCACCAAATCGAACTTCACCCAGAATCCCGCAGCCTCACAACGTTCTCTACACATGTGGGCCTCTTCATATACGAACGCTTGAACTTTGGGGTGTGTTCAGCTGCCGAAGTCTTCCAGAACCACATCAGAATGGCTCTTCAAGGACTACCTGGTGTTATTAACCTTAGTGATGATGTATTTCCCCATGGACGTGACCAGCAAGAACATGATCAACGACTTTAGGCAACTTTACTGCGCATACGAGCACTCAACCTCACTCTGAACCGTGAGAAATGTGAATTCAGCAAGTCGAGGATTGAATTCTTCGGATATGTGTTCACAAAGGATGGTCTTTCTCCTGATCCAAAGAAAGTGAAAGCCATCAAAAACACCACCCGCCCTGCGAATGCAACTGAAATTAAAAGCTTCCTCGGCATGGTACAATATTGCGCTCGCTTTATCCCCAATCTTGCGACCTTGTTGAAGCCACTGCACGAAAAGCTGCCCTAACTGAACAAAGTGTTATGGCCTACTATGATCCATCAAAACCTGATGAACTCATAGTTGACGGAAGTCACGTAGGACTCGGAGCAGCACTCACTCAGAAAGGCTCTTCCCACACCAAGACAATCTCCTATGCCAGTCGATCCCTCACTCCTGTTGAACAACGCTACAGTCAAACAGAGCTTCAAGGATACTCGTACAACGTAACATATCGCCCAGGACATGACAATCCAGCTGATTTTCTGTCCAGACACCCTGTTCAGTCACCAGATGCTCCAAGCAAATGGAAATCTGCCTACAGACCAAATGTTAACGCAAAGCTTGACAGCGCTACAGCAAGACAGCTTCAGTCCTTTGCTACAGTGCACACTGAGTTATCAGTAAACTCTGAGGGAAGTATCCTCCTGTTTGGTTCCCACATTGTGATACCAGCCTGCCTTCAACAGCGAGTGTGCGACCTCGCCCACGTTGGACATCAAGGTATTGTCAAAACAAAGAAACTGCTTCATCAAAAGGTTTGGTTCCCTGGTATCGATAAACTCGTGGAGACAACCATTCATAACTGTATCCCGTGCCAGGCCGTAACCCTAGAAAACTCTTCCCGTCAAGAACCGCTCAAGATGACTGTGTTCCCGCAAGCACCATGGGAAAACGTCTGTGCAGATTTCGTTGGACCATTACCCTCTGGAGACTACTTACTGATTGTCTATGACGAATCACCATTCCCGCCTTTGACAAGATATTTGCCACACATGATATACCATCAGTTTTGAAAACTGACAGTGGACCTCCATTTAATAGTACAGAGTTTCACCAGTTCCTCGATTACCTAGCTATCAAACACCGGAGAATCACGCCGTACTGGCCAAGAGCTAATGGTGATGCAGAAAGGTTCATCAAGACCTTACAGAAAGCCATGCGTGCATCTGAAGCTGAAGGAAAGCCATGGAAACAGGAACTATACAAATTCTTAAGGAGTTACCGTGCAACGCCCCACAGCTCAACTGACAAACCACCTGCTGAACCACTAATCAACAGACCGTACCGCACAACTTTACCACAACTTGCCCAACCAGTCTCTCAATGCGACATCCAGGTTAAAGACGATGGCGCCAAATAGAGAATGAAGTATTATGTTGATCTTCACGCACAGGCTAAGCCATTCGTGTTGGTGATATCGTACTTCTACGCAACCAGAAAAAGGGTAAACTTAAACCTCTGTTCAACTCCAACCCGTATAAAGTCACCGCAGTGAAAGGATCAATGATCACCGTTAAACATGGAGATCACTCCATCACCAGAAACTCATCATTTATGAAAGTGTTGAGATCTAATAATACATGTTCAGATACTACCACCAACAGTCACATCAGTGACATTGACCTTGATGACGACGACCTTGCTGATGATGCCACTCCCGCTCACAGCCATGATGAATCAGTGCAACCATGAGTTTCCAGTCGTAGACGACAGCCATCGGTTCATTTCAGAGACTATATAACCTCGTGATTGACATTTCTGATTGATACCCTCCAATAATGAACAATTTGAACTTTTAGTTGTTTTATTTGTACCTTTAATTATTAACAAGTACAGCATATAAAGTGCTTAACATTTCATTGCTCTTCAAAGCCTAAGAGTCAGAGCTTGACTATACGGACAGTTAATTTTGATATTTCGATTTATATCGTGTGCATAATAGCAGATCTATGATGACTAAGATCTCATGCTTTATTTCCAAATGTTGGGAGGGATGTAATGTTGTCATCCTACAGATTACGATTATATATGTAACCGACACTGGCAACAATATAGCTGTACCAGTCGAGTCATTCTGTGTTGCGTTCCTGTCCATAATTAGAACCCACAACATCATACATGTGATGCACGTCTAATAAATATATTTGAATGTAAATGTGTTCTTTATATCCAAACATCTGCATTTAATCTGAATTATGATAATATTTAAGAATATATTAAAAATATATATATATAATCAAAATCCATTTTGAGCACCTTTGTCAGCCGAAAGACCAAATTCCAGTGGAAATATATTTATTACACAAAAAACCTGGTCCCCAATACTCACCATACATATATTCTTTTCAAATGTCTTTCTCTTTAAAGAAAAAATTGCAAAAAAAAATATTGCAGACCACATTTACACTTTCTTGCATTTTCTTTTGAACTTAATGTAATTTTTATGTTCTCTCCACCTTCACGTCAAAATTTCAAATCACTTTAAAATTGTTATTTCCGATGTAACAATGTTAAAATATCGCTTGGCACTTGTAAATTCTGAGTAAGTTCTTGTATAAATACATCCCTAGAACATGTCAAAAGACTTCTCATTCCCCATTCAGCTACCACTATGGTGTAATAAGACTGATCGATCGTTAGATGTCAAAGGCCGAGAAAGACATTTTTTCAATGTTCAACTCTCAATTTCATAATTGACAATTATGAAGAATAATTCTTCATAAAAATAAATAAAAATTATTTATTTTTAAATAATAATAGAGATGCAAGTCCTGCAAAATAATAGAGATGCAAGTCCCCACAAAAAATAAATAAAAATGACTTTTTCTCTTAATCTTATTACAGGTCACAAGCCAATTTTGTGCTAAAAGCTAGAGATTTTGGGTGTCCGTTCAAAATTGGGAAAATTACATGTAGTCCAAAAATAACTCTTCTAAAAAAGTGAAATGACTGATACTGAGTGACACAAGGGCTCAACTTATTTTTATCATCTTTATTACAATACAGGAATGATAATTTACATATAAAGAGATGATACTGAGATATGATGATGATGTATGAAAATTTGTACAAAGTTAAAATATCTTTCTTATTTGGTGGTTGTAGCAAATGACAGTTTCAAAGGCAAAACCAGTTCATAACTAGTTGATTTGTCCCTGTTCAGCTTACAGTTTCACTTTGCCAAATTTTGACCACGTCAGTCAAGGTCGGCAAACGTTTCGTCTGGCATGACTATGTCAAATCCATCAGTTCTGCATGGACTGTCATCAGTGTAAAAACATCATCAAGGGAGATAAATCCTTCACGTCTCAAACGTCTTCAACATCTTGAGTGTCCCCCCCTTGATCTATGCTGGATGATGAAGAGCTTCCTTCTGAACTGCTGAGGAAAACAAGACAAAAACTGAACATTTACAGAGTTGTCCATGGTTAAAATATCTGAAGTTTACAACTTTCACTCGTCCAATTGCATCTTTCACCCGTACATCACAAATTTGATATCTACATAACAGAAACATGCAAAATCACTATAAAGTACCAGTACAAAAGTTTCAAGATCATACGAAGTTATGACAACAGGGTGACCTCCAGTTCAGAGAAACAAAATTTTAATACTGCAATCAATCATGCTGCATGACTTACAAGAGAAGTCACAAAAATACAGTAAAATAATGCTAGACAAATGTCGGCTTTGAAAATCAGCAAAACCATTGATGTTACATTTATTTATTTATTTATTTGATTGGTGTTTACGCCGTACTCAAGAATATTTCACTTATACGACGACGGCCAGCATTTTGGTGGGAGGAAACCGGGCACAGCCCGGGGGAAACCCATGACCATCCGCAGGTTGCTGGCAGACCTTCCCACGTACGGCCGGAGAGGAAGCCAGCATGAGCTGGACTTGAACTCACAGCGACCGCATTGGTGAAAGACTTCTGGGTCATTGCGCTGCGCTAGCGCGCTAACCAACTGAGCCACGGAGGCCCCCTGATGTGTTACACAGGAAATAATGTATGATGTATCTGTATATACCACAAATCTGCCAGACAGCATCTTACCACGCTGTCAAGCCTTTGTTAGCAATCATAAGGACTTGCATCTCTACTAGCCGACCGATGCCTTGTTTGCCAAACTGCGCTCCATTGGGATTTCAGGACCCAATGTAATTTTTTTCTTAAATTTTGATTGCGATATGTAAAAATGCACTTTGAGAAGCACATAAACATATAACAATGATACCAACACATAAGTTGAAATTAATCAAACTTCACAATAAAATTCTGAAGTGGCCCTATAGGGTGGAAGAATTAAATCAACAAAATTTGCCTCATGAAAAATGCTAAACTTAAAGTGAAATACAGTAAACAAGTATTGCTCTTGTATACTTAGGGGATATGACGTCACCTGTTTCAGTTCATTTCCAATGAAGGACTACTATTCAAGATGACACCAATGCATGTGATGGGATAAAAAGATAAGACCACCAACTTTGACCAAAGGTCCCATTTTATTTCAAGTCGTGTAGCTGGCTACTTTTCCTGGTCTGCCTGCTATCATCCACCCAAATTGACAACTGAAAGTACACGGCAGATGTCGTGCACACTACAGTTGTAAGCCTTACAGAAGAACCTTACCATCCCACTCCACTGCCTTCTCCAATCTCCACAATATCCGGCTCTTGGTTCTCCTTCCCTTTTCCCATTGGTGATTTCGGGAAGAAGTTTGATATACCTTTCTGCCAGTCTGGTACCGGTCTAGGACATGCCACATTACCTCCACCATATTTGTTTCCTGTCAAAGGCAATTAATGGGATTTATTTATTTGCTTCATTTAAAACGCCATACTCAACAATATTTCATTTCTACGATGGCAGCCAGCATTATGTTAGGAGGAAACTGAGCAGAGCTAAAGGAAAAACCTTGACCACCCGCAGACCTTCCCACATACGACCAGAGAGGAAATCAGGATGAACTGGACTCCATGACTGCATTGGTGAGAGGCTCCTCGTAATTCTACTGTGCTAGCATGCCAACCCCTTGGCCAGATAAGTACAGATAAATAATTGGTAGCAAGTATCAAAACTTGATCTCTATTTTTTAACTACGGCTACTAACTGGACTGCATGCCCAGACAGTACAAACCTCTTCTCCAGCTAATTGTTTGAATTTCCACTCTACACACAATGGGACAGAACTCTGCATTTAAGTCATTTCGACCAATGGTAAACAATCTTAAAAAAAATCCTGGATCAAGATAACCACCAAAATTTAATGGACAGATCCCTTGCCCAAAGCCGACGTGCACAAAATTTCATCCGAATTCCTGCATAACTTTCCTGTAAAGTTGCCGACAGAGAGACAAACAGACAAATGAGAGACATTAGAGAATGATCTGGGATATTAAGGAGTTTTAAAACCTATGACCCACTCATAGCAGCTTGTGAAGTGAGAGGAAACAGTTTAACTAGGTAAGGTACAAATGACTTAGTGATTTGGAGAAACCAGACTTAGATTTAGCTTGACAGAAGGAAATACTGCTTGCAACAATTCATTGGGTATGGGAACCTGTCAAACACCCAGCAGCAGGACTTGACGTCATATTATTGATGTCAAATGTTCCTTTTCCAGCTCATGATGAGGAGGTCACATTAAAGATAGTACATTACAATAGAAACTGATACTTTGTATCATGTATGACTTTGCACTACAATGGCTCAGGGTCCTGCTTCACACCAGCTGCACCTCACAGGACTAAGAAATATGTCGCCTCCTCATTAGGGATGGATGTATCAAGGGTCGTGTCAAACTCTTCCCACAGAGTGTGTCAAGGAGTTAAAACAAGGTTTACATACATAAGTAAAGTATTGTGGTAACTTCAACAAAAGGTACAACTCTAAAAAAAGATACTAGGCGATCATGAATTGCGTTGCACCTTTTGTTGGAGAGTTACCACAATACTCTACTCATCAGTGGAAATGGAAATATACATAAGTAACCTCAGCAAGGTTTACAATGAAGGGGCAAAGTGAAGCCTTACCTGCTTTTGGGGATGCCAAGGATGATGAGCTAGACGTGCCACTACTAGACAAGGCTTTACGTGGGGCTTTTGCTCCAGCAGCTGAAAATTGACACAAAAACATTCCATATTTAATTAATTTCTGTAACTTTTCTGAAATATCCTCCTGTTTCTAAAGAAAATGAATACCCTGCAAGGGTTTAGGCAGATTGTCTCTGTTATCCTCAAGTTAATGAATGTTAATACTCAAGTCATGAATTTAACAATTCAGGGTGATTAACATGCACACAGATCATCAATGATGGAACATCCCCATCAAGTCATTATGCTTCACATAAATGCAAAGCGTACAAACTGTGCATAATGTTTGTATTTTTTCTTAAGTAAATAAATTTGTCCCCAAAACATTCGCATTTTTTCAAATTTTATCGCTATTTCAAAAAACTGTTCTAAATTTGCGACAATGGCGAGTGCCAGCGGAAGCCCTGATTATGGGAGAATTATCAGCAAACTCCCGATATACAGACTCGGCAGTCAGCAGACAATATTTAAGTTCGGGACAAAGATTTTCAAGGAGTTTCCAGGAGTATTTGCCTCTTTTTAAGAACTCTCAAGTACTTAAAAATGAATTGTATTTTTCAAGCACTTTCAAGCTGGTAGAGTGCTTTTTCAGAAGCCATCCCTAACATTTACTTTATTAATTTATTTGATAATGATTGGTGTTTTACGCCGTACTCAAGAATATTTCACTTATACGACGGAGGCCAGCATTATGGTGGGAGAAAACCGGGCAAGGCCTGGGAGAGACCCACAACCATCTGCAGCTTGCGGACAGACCTTCCCACGTAGGGCCAGAGAGGAAGCTAGCATGAGCTGGACTTGAACTCAACGTTTACTAGTACACTAGATTCTAGTACACGATACAACAAGTGATAAGTTTGTAATTTACCGTACATAATATGCCCACAGCGAATTGATGATGGAAGATCCCCCTTATGTCAATACATGCAGTACTTTTTAAGATTGCTTTCCCTGTAATTTGGCCTGTGTATATAGGCTTTTTAAGCTTGAAATGACACTTTATTGGATTATCGTTACAAAATTTTGTGTGGCAACTGGAAGGGGAGATGTTATTATGCGGATATGACCAGCTAAAAGTAAGTGGACAGGTTGTTCTGGTCGCCACCTGGGTTCTACCATTTAGACAACATTGTTGGTACCTGAGCGTATGATGAGCAGCCATGAAAATGGTGCATCCTAGTCCATCTGCATGGGCTCAGTGTGCTATTGTAAAAATTCTTTCTGGTGGAATCTCTAATACTATCCTCTTAATTTACAATCTACACCAATGGAACTCATTCACTGGCTGCCTTATGGTCACACTGACTGCTAGAACTTTGGCAGTACTGGGTGACTCGCTGTAGACCGCCATTCTGAAGTGTCACATGACCTACTTCTGGGCTTGTAATGCAAATAGGTTTCAGCATTGAAATCTTCGAGAAAACTATTATATTTCCTGTGCCATTTGTAAGAACAACTTCAATCGTCATAATTCAAACCAAAAAGGCATAAAAAAGAACATGCATTTTAGTGCTGGTAAGTTTGGGTGTTAGCGTGGACTTGATTGAAATCGGCCCCATCATGATGGAGTGCGCAGATGTGCAGCAATTTGTTTGAGAGAAGGCAATGAACTCAATGTTACAATGACTGTCAGAATATTAACTAGCACACTGAGTGCATCTAGATGGCCTAGGCACATCCAGACATTCCTCAACCAATACTCAGTGTACTCGGACTAGTCAGTCTCATTCAGGGAAATAGGATTGCCTTGACGTAAGTAGTGACGAAGAACGCTACACGTGAACATTGCAACCTAATCTTTACAGCAACCAAACTATTTCTCATAATTCCTTAACATGACGTTGTCTATTTATAGTAGCGTCGCAACTGTGGTCAGACTGAAGGGCGTGCAGATAGCGCTGTCGTATACGTCTCTTTGTTTACTCCTCGTATAACATGGCGCTGTTGTTGTAATGTGTTTTGCAGATAAACGATTCTGTTTCATTTTCCCATTTTCTGTTCTGTTTAGCTTGAAAACCTTGCCGCAGTACCTTTTCTACCCGCACCGTCTGCCTTTGTTCGCACCATTGCTTCTGTCTTGAAGAAGTGGAAAAAACA
The DNA here is from genome assembly GCF_032854445.1 of Liolophura sinensis. Classification (NCBI taxonomy): domain Eukaryota; kingdom Metazoa; phylum Mollusca; class Polyplacophora; order Chitonida; family Chitonidae; genus Liolophura; species Liolophura sinensis. The sequence goes on along the minus strand of NC_088302.1, from coordinate 52,515,578 downwards.
GTTGGGATTGCAGAAATCTTGCCTTTGCACAACAAGTTGGCGGGATATCACGCGTTGTCTTTCCCGCGAAAAAAGTCGGAAATGTACGAAAATATTCTTTGCCCGATATTAAAATTAAAACTATTACAAAAGAAGATTCTATCAAACAGTGTGTTCTGTTCAACCAACTTCGCAATTTTTATGGTACAAAATTATATCAGGATAAAAAAATCATAAATTAAAAAAAAAAAGAAAAGAAAAACTGTCGTAAATAGTCGGAATCATCCGAATGGTGCAATCGAAAATCCAAGATGGCAGCGCCCATAGTCATATGGGTTTGTCGGGAGTTTTCAAGATTTGATATTGACATTTCGGAAGAAAATGCCAGGTACGACTTTGTATGACCGTCACTAACGATGTAGCTTGTGTGTGTCACGAATGCTGTGTCGTGTATTCACGAATTTTGAAACAGTGGCCGCCTGACCATTTGCTTGTTCCTTACCAAGCAATGAAGTGTCAACTGACAGCAAGAGATGAAAGTGACAGTAGCCGAGTAGGTTATTGAACTACGAATAAAAACATTTGGGTGTCATGTTTCTATTTTATTCTTTAGGATTTATCTATCAGCGATAATAATTTTTACGCCTGCCAGTGGTCTAAATTATATTCTAGAAGTTTAAAAAATAATACTCATTGAAACAGCTGTTATGGTTGTGAACCTTCTGCCATCACCCCATGGAGATGGAGTTAGTCTTTCAACCTATACCCCACATACCCCTACCCTACAGTGTATATAGGAAGTAGGCCTACAGGTATGAAATGTGCTGTGAATGCCATTATGAACACATTTGACCACCAACACTTTTGGTTTTTAATTTACTCTACTAGACTTTCTCTGGCCGTACGCGGAAAGGTCTGTCAGCAACCTGCGGATGGTTGTGGCTTTTCTCCGGGCTCTGCCCACCATAATGCTGGCTACCGTCATATAAGTGAAATATTCTTGATTACAGCGATAAACACCAGTCAAATAAATAAATAAATACCTTACTAATCTGAGTACACTGAACGGATTAAACAGATAAGCTGATCAGTGGCATATCAGCAGTTTCTCGAAAGTTCAGGCAGGTTTTTGAATGAAATAAGGTAGGGGCTTTAGCAAACCTTTAACATGGCTGTGAGAGGTGATATTACAGTGGCTGCCATCGGCACCGATGAGCTAACAGACCTGACTATGCAAGATGTATATTCGGTCTAGCAACTATCACAAAATCACACCTCAAGTTACTTTGAGAGAAGGCCCCTTGTCCCATCCAAATGTGTATGAATCCAGAAACTGCTGAAATGCTGACTTGGCTACTTGCTAAACAAAGGGACATTCCACATACATGTGCTGTTATCTGATCAAACATATATTATAACATCTCCCATTCCCATTGCTGCGCACAATTTTGTTATGGTGATCGAATCAAGTAAGAATTCTTTGGCAAAAAATATCCATCCTTTGCTTAAATCCAGTACATGTTTTTTGGAATTCATACCAGGTATATACTATCGATGAATGACCCTCATGACTTGGAAGAATACATGTATGAATTACTGGACAAGAAAGATGCAAGATGCAAAAAGTTTGTTAATGAGCTTCTGGACCGTTGGAAACCATCACAAGCAGTACCTGATGAAGTTCAGGTAAATGGTGTTAATCAGAAGGTACATTGAGTAAAGTGTTATACAGTGATCTGTGTTCTATGGTCAGGGAATGTAGTGTTTCGTGTACTTTTGCCAGGTTAAATGGACTTTCATGTTTCTAGTCTAGTAAGGTGTTGCTTATTTATGGATGAATGGATGAATGAGCAAATGAATGAATGAAACTTTCATTGAAAGAGGGTGGCTCTGTCAACAATTTGCTCCCCCACCCCCAGAGGCCGTCTATAACAATACATGAAGATTAGACAAGTACTAACAGTATATACAATTCCATTTTTTATCAGCTTATATAAATTTTAATTATAAAAATAATTTTTCAAATAACGTGACTTAAAAGTAGAAAGTGATGGTGCTGTTTTGATTAGACATTCTAAACTGTTCCAAGCATGACAGCCCACTACTGTAAAACTGTTTTTTAATAGTTCAAGTTATTATTCTCAATATGAAGATTGTTAACAGTTGACCTAAGAAATGTATTGTGTACTGCTGTACAATCACTTCTTTTAGATATAGTGTTGACTTATCCTGCAATGATTTAAACAAATCATACCATATCAGATGTGATTAGAAATTGGCATCCAGTGTAACTCTAGGAGAATTGGAGCTGTAGGAGTATGTATTTTACAGTTTAAAATAATTTTAGCTGCTCTTTTTTGAACCTTAAATAATCTGTCAGTAAGTGACTGGGGACAAGTTCCCCATATTGAACTACAGTAATCAAATAGTGGCAAAATGTAGCTATGAGAAAAAGTTTTTTGTGTCTTTAAATCCATATAAATCTCCTGCCTTAAAATTCCAAGAACTTCTGAATTTCTTTTTTGCGGATGAAATCAATATGGTCTTACCATGTAAGTGTTTCGTTTATGAAAACACGAAGCAATTTTGTTGATGAGTATTAAATTTTTATGTTGAAGGCATTGTTTTTTACTCTTCTGAGACACTTTCAAGAAGTTATTACCATAAATTTTGTTTTGTCTGGATTTAAGTACATTTCATTTTCATAACACCCTATGGTGACAGCTTTTAGGCTTTCGTTCAAAACTGTCTCAGTTTGTGTAACATTTTAACTCACTATAATAGACAGTTGTGTCATCAACAAAGTTCTCAATATGAGAAGTACTTGTTTTAATACATTGTGGAAGGTCATGGATATACATGATGAAAAGTAGTTTTCCCAATATTGAGCCTTGTGGAACACTTGTTTCTATTGTTATCTCCCCTGAAGCGTTTCCTGCTACATTAACTACACATTTTCTGTTTTGGAAATAAGACCTAAAGAATCTCCAGGCTGTGTTGTGGAACTTATACACTTATAACTTATCTAGTAGGATTGAGTGGTTTGCCATATCAGATCCAGCTATATTTCCATTAGCAGTTGATTAATGCCAACATTTAGCAATTTTCATTAAAGCATTTTCACAGGAATGTGACTTTTCTTGGAAGTATTGATATGGGCCGATAATTTTTGATGAATGACTTATTTCCACCTTTGTGGAGAGGTATGATCTTTGCTATTTTCCAAGTATTAGGTATTTGTTGTTATGCACCTGCTTGTTATTGAAGTCAATGATTTTTTGATATCTCGTGTAGAATACTGTAAAAATTTAGCATTTATACAGTCAAGACCACAGGCTTTCACTGGTCTAATGCATATAACTGTTCATAAACATACTTTTCAGTAACATTAGGAAAAGGGAAGGTATAATCATTTTGTACTTTTTCACTGATAACACATTTTAATTTGCCTAGGTTTGGCTTTACTGTGGAAGATCTCAATTGTGAAATACTTCTGGCACAATTTTCGAAGAAGTTCTTGAATAAATTTGGAATCTGTTACTTGTACATTGTGTTCCTCAGTTATAATTTGATTAGGAATAGAGGAAGAATGGTTTGGATTTTTGGTCTGCAGTACTTCATAGATATCATTAGAATTTTTTTGATTACTCTTGTTATTTATTTCAGAATCTCTTAGATTCTTTATAGTTGAAAAAAAATTTGCTGTTAACTTTTTTTCCCCAGTATTTGTTGTTGTTATTATTGTTGTTGTTGGATGAAGTGATGTTGGCCAACTGAAATGAAATAATCTCAATGTTCCTTAGCTACATTTAATTCCTTAGACAGTTTAATGATGTAACTTTGTTAAGCTACATATAATAACTCTTGCTATATCTTCATACGTAATACTGACATAGGGCTGGCCAGTACTTGAACAGTTAGTCATCTATTTACTAATTGTGCCATTGTCAGTTTAGTGTGATTGGATGTGGAGTTACCTCTGGTGTCTTAAATGTGGCATGTCAGTGAGGCAGCACTATATACATGACAGTATCGTGTGATCAGGTTGGGTGTCATGTCTGGTGTCTGGGAGTGAGTGGGTGCTTAGGTTTTAACGTCATACTTAACGATATTTCAGTCGTATGATATGTAGTGCATGTACATGTAACGTGCCTCCTTGCTGCAGAATGGATTTCGACCGTTCATTTATCTAGTGCTGCTTCACTGAGATGACTTATTAAAGGCATACGGGTCAACCAGTTGTTGCACTAGCCCCTTAATGTTGAACGCCAAGAGGAGAAGCAACAACTTTCTCTTTTAAGGTCAGGTGTGACCCGACCTGCGATTGACCCTGGATCCACCACCTCACAGCGGGCGCTCTACCAACTGAGTCATACTGGTGTCTCGAACATGGCCTGTCAGTGAGGCAGCACTGGAAGTATGACAGTATCCTTTGACTGGATGGGGAGTTATCTCTGGTGTCTAATATATGGCATATCAGTGAGGCAGCACTATATACATGACAGTATTCTGTGACTGAGTGGATGTCATGTCTGGTGTCTCAGACATAGTGTGTCAGTAAGGCAAAACTATAAGTTTAACAGTATCCTGTGACTCGATGGGCATTGTGTGTGGTGTCTGAAGACATGACTTGTCATTGAGGCAGCTCTGTATCGTGTGATTGGATGGAGAGTCATCTCCTTATAGCTTAGATATGGCATTTCAGCTCTATAGACAAGTGACAGTGATGCAATGTTATGCAGGTAAAGTGTTGCTGGGGTGCCTGTTTTGAGGGAGTTTCTAGTGCTAAAATTTTACCTGAAAGTAAAATACTCTTAAATTAATAAGTCAGAAAGCTTAAGACCATGGGTCATTGATTTCAAGCTTTTTTAGTTTCTTTTTGTCTTGGATATTAATTTCAAATTGTTATTTGGTAAACTACCCGGTAATTTCACATATTTTAAGGCATTTTTAACTCTCTGATAAACTGAGTGTGTTATGTTTTCACATAGGTATATAAAAAACCTGAGGAAGAGGAAAGTTATTTTAGTGGAGTAGTTAAAAAACCTTCACCAGTAAAGAAGGTTGTCATGGAGACGGATGCCCAGCCTCCCTTTCCAACTGTGAATGGCCTAATGCAATTGGCTGGTGAAATGGAGGTATGTATATGAATGATAATCAGTTTTGAAAATAAAGATAAATAGTGTTGTTTTGACTTATTGTGTTAAAAATACATGCATTTCAATACCAACCTCAAAACCAGAGCTGAAACACTGCTCTCACTTTAGTTGACAAGTTGACCATTTTGGTGTGAGTGTTACAAGGCAATAGGAGGCATTGTTTTCCATGAGGCATTGTTTTCCATGAGGCATTGTTACAGTCAGTGTCGTTGCACTGGTCCAGTTTATGCCAGTTACAGACCATAAGACTGATACGTGAGGCAAATAAACCACAGTTGCTTGTAACTAAACTGTTTACATGTACATGGATGCTACAGAGAATGATATTAAATTTCACGTTATACATCAGGTTGACTATTGATGATTGATTGATATTATAGGGGATTTACTGTAGGTAGGTGGGAGTTATTGTCAACAGAAGTGTGCGTAATAAATGCTATGTTTTTGATTATTTCAGAGGCTTTGCCACCTGCTGGTATCCATTAATAATATTGTTGTATTTTTACAACAATGTCTTCTGATTGAGGGAAGTCAACAAAAAAATTTTTCTTTTTGTAAGAATTTTATCTTCAGTGCATGTATAACGTGTGATTTTGGCATTGTTCCTGGCTTGAAATGGCCCTAAAACGTCTATAAGTTAAATAAAACACCAGACAAATCTTTGCTTGGGACGACCATGCAACATTTTTTACCTTTCTCAGGACTTGAATGTAGACATCCAACAGTCTGAGAAACATTCCAACTCACCCAAGAAGAAAAACAAGTTTGTTCCCCTATATAGTCAGGAGGGAAAGGCCAGGAGCGCAATACAGATACCAGGTATTTATTTCTCATACGTTCTTGTGCACTGACATTTTTATGTATGTTTGCATTTAAGGTGAAAAGTAAATATTTTCAATTTCTGGTATGTATATCAACAAAAAGTTTGTACATGACTTTGATTAGTTACTTTTCCTCATTGTAGGAATTTTGTTTATCTTAGAAATATGTTATTAAGTTTGGTTGAAAAGCGAGATGATATTCTAAGGGCTTCAGTGCCAAATATTATATTTTCTAGTATGACCTTTATTTGTCTCTTTAAATGGCCTTTTCAGGCCACCATGCTGTAGTCTTTATCGCGATAATAATAATAAAAATAATAATACTTTATTTTCTGAGGGAGATCGGTTAGTGACAAATCAATCTTCCTCGAGTCCCCTCATGATTTCAGCCTTCAGATATTATAAAAAATTGCAGTTTTTATTTATGTTGAAATTTTACATATGTACCAATGTACTCAGTTGTGTATAAATAACATACACATGTAGAGTAACAAATTTGCAATTCAGCAGTTAAAATAGCAATTTTAACCTATAGAAGTTCTATAGCTATAGTTTGATTTTGAAGTACATGTAATGTAATGGCCCAAAATATTTACGCCAAGGTATATCCAAATTAAAATATGATAATTTTGTGTTGAGTCTTATATTTCTCCAGAAGGACATCATCCTACCTTCCAAACAAACTGAAAATGACTTCCAAGACCAACAGAATCAGGCAAAATGAGCGACTTAGCGGTGGATTAAATGTTAGGTCATTTACAACCTTCAGAAATAATCTGGTAAAAGAAGGTTTCGTTTCAGTTTCAGCTTCTGAGAAAAGTAAATCCTAACTCATTGTTGTTCTTTGTCAGGTCGTCATTGTTGTGAGTGCCAAGCCTCCAAGCACCGCCTGATCAGTAACTGCGTGTCATGTGGAAGAGTGGTGTGTGAGCAGGAGGGCTCTGGTCCATGTCTCTTCTGTGGAGAACTGGTGAGTCGTCTGATCAGTGGGTGGTGTGGGAGAGTGGTGTGTGAGCAAGAGGGCTCTGGTCCCTGTCTCTTCTGTGGAGAGTTGGTGAGTCGTCTCATCAGTAGGTGATGTGGGAGAGTGGTGTGTGAGCAGGAGGGCTCTGGTCCATGTCTCTTCTGTGGAGAACTGATGAGTTGTCTGATCAGTGTGTGGTGTGGGAGAGTGGTGTTTGGGCAAGAGGGCTCTGGTCCGTGTCTGTTCTGTGGAAAGGCGGTGAGTTGTCTCATCAGTGTGTGACAGGTGTGTGTGAGCAGAAGGGGTCTGATCCCTGTCTCCTCTGTGAAGAACTGGTGAGTCGTCTGAGCAGTGTGTGGTGTGGGAGAGTGGTGTGTGAGCAGAAGGGCTCTGGCCCCTGTCTCTTCTCTGGAGAGTTGGTGAGTTGTCTGATTAGTGTGTGGTGTGGGAGAGTGGTGTGTGAGCAAGAGGGCTCTGGTCACTGTCTCTTCTGTGGAGAAGTGGTGAGTTGTCTGATTAGTGTGTGGTGTGGGTGAGTGGCGTGTGAGCAGGAGGGCTCTGCTCCCTGTCTCTTCTGTGGAGAGGTGGTGAGTTGTCTGATTAGTGTGTGGTGTGGGAGAGTGGTGTATGAGCAAGAGGGCTCTGGTCCCTGTCTCTTCTGTGGGAAGGTGGTGAGTTGTCTGATTAGTGTGTTGTGTGGGAGAGTGGTGTGTGAGCAGGAGGGCTCTGGTGCCTGTCTCTTCTGTGGAGAGGTGGTGAGTTGTCTGATTAGTGTGTGGTGTGGGAGAGTGGTGTATGAGCAAGAGGGCACTGGTACCTGTCTCTTCTGTGGAGAGGTGGTGAGTTGTCTGATTAGTGTGTGGTGTGGGAGAGTGGTGTGTGAGCAAGAGGGCTCTGGTCCCTGTCTCTTCTGTAGGAAGGTGGTGAGTTGTCTGATTAGTGTGTGGGTGGGAGAGTGATGTATGAGCAAGAGGGCTCTGGTCCCTGTCTCTTCTGTAGGAAGGTGGTGAGTTGTCTGATTAGTGTGTGGGTGGGAGAGTGGTGTATGAGCAAGAGGGCTCTGGTCCCTGTCTCTTCTGTAGGAAGGTGGTGAGTTGTCTGATTAGTGTGTGGTGTGTGAGCAGAAGGGCTCTGGTCCATATCTCTTCTGTGGGAAGGTGGTGAGTTGTCTGATTAGTGTGTTGTGTGGGGAGAGTGGTGTGTGAGCAGGAGGGCTCTGGTGCCTGTCTCTTCTGTGGAGAGGTGGTGAGTTGTCTGATTAGTGTGTGGTGTGGGAGAGTGGTGTGTGAGCAGAAGGGCTCTGGCCCCTGTCTCTTCTCTGGAGAGTTGGTGAGTTGTCTGATTAGTGTGTGGTGTGGGAGAGTGGTGTGTGAGCAAGAGGGCTCTGGTCACTGTCTCTTCTGTGGAGAAGTGGTGAGTTGTCTGATTAGTGTGTGGTGTGGGAGAGTGGTGTATGAGCAAGAGGGCTCTGGTCCCTGTCTCTTCTGTAGGAAGGTGGTGAGTTGTCTGATTAGTGTGTGGGTGGGAGAGTGATGTATGAGCAAGAGGGCTCTGGTCCCTGTCTCTTCTGTAGGAAGGTGGTGAGTTGTCTGATTAGTGTGTGGTGTGTGAGCAGAAGGGCTCTGGTCCATATCTCTTCTGTGGAGAGGTGGTGAGTTGTCTGATCAGTGTGCGGTGTGAGAGAGTGGTGTGTGAGCAAGAGGGCTCTGGTCCCTGTCTCTTCTGTGGAGAGGTGATGAGTCTTGTAAATCTTCTTTCACAGGGAGAGGAAAAACGTAGACAAATACTGGATATTAATTTTAATCTGTTGCATGTATTTCAAATTCGAATTCCACTGTACAGTTCTATTTTCAGAAGTAAAATGTTTTTGGAATGAGAGCCATTCCAAATTTTGGTTTTTAGGACAGTGACCACACATGGAATAGGTATATGTCATTTTCGTCTAAAATAATGAAATTGCAATGAGGAATATGGAGTTGTATAGTATGAGAGCAGGAAGAATTATAAGAGTACAAAATTGATGATTTTTTCACGAAAACGTTTACAGGTGTGTACCCAAGAAGAACAGGAGATTTTATCACGAGGTTCAAAAAAGAGTGAAAAGTTACGACAGTTTTTGACCAAAGGAGATAATCGAGATTATTTGCCAACCACTGTAGCAAAAATGGAAGCTGGCTTTGAGAAGGCATTACAGCATAAAGACAGACTGCTAGATTATGATAGAACCAGGTTAGTCTTTGATCTTTATCTTCATTTCTGTCTTTCTGTCACTTGTGATTTAATATGCACATACTTCCTGGAAGTCAAAAATGTCCATATTAATTTAGATCAGATTCAAATTCAGATTGACCAAAAATTTAACTTTGGAACATTAGAAATTCAGTTTTTTGAAAAATCAGACTCTGTGTTAGTTTTTGTGTATATCAGTATTTAGGAAGATTTCTGAGGGAAAATTTTTAAATGTTCATTAAGGTTAGGAAATAAGCATGACTGAAATTGAGAAAGTAGACTGACTTGCCTACTTATATGAATAAAGCCGCCTTCTACGTAGTGGAATATGAATAAAGTTGCCTACTACTTACTGGAATATGAATTGTTGCCTACTACTTAGTGGAATATGAATAATGTTGCTTACTACCTGGTGGAGTGGAAGTACCCTACCTTCCATGGAGATATGATAAAAATAATACAAGGTCATTATTAGACTGAAATTAATCAGTATTTGCAGAGCCCTGAGCTATATGCAGGCCACGAAATTTTGTCTGTTATGTGGAGTGTAATTGTGCAGACCTACCACAAAATAGATGTCATCTCAGTTGTTAGAGCTACCTCTTCCCACGTTGTTCTAATACTTGTCTGTTGGCGAAAAACAAGCGCTAATACACCTGAGATCCGTCATTGGTGTCATCATGCTGTAATGTATTCTACTGAACTTGAACATTATGCATTAAATGCAGTCACCAGCTTTCCGCTCTGACCAGGTTTCGTTGAGGTCCGTGCTCTGTTTATTTATCAGGTCCATGTATCTGGGCTGTCTCCAGTTTGTGTAGTCAAGCCCAGCCTACAAACTACCTGCTTACTAAGAGGTGGTGTATAGGTAACTCCTGAGAAGGCTTCTGTGTTAAGACCAAATATTAAAACTTTTAGCTAAGAAAGGATTATTCGACCTACAGCCACATTTTCCCGCCGTGAGCATTGGCACTACGTCTCCTTTGTTATGTACACAACACATGCTAGCTGCAGCATTCCCCAGTCATGTATTGTTCTCTTGCTGAGCTAGCAGTAGGCTGAGAAAATAGCAGTAGGTGGAGAAAGGTGACATTCAATTTGAACTGAATTTGAACTTTCACTAGTCAACAATTTCCATGAGCTCTTCATCGTTGACATTCCCTTGTGTGAGTGGTTATATCATTTCACCCTGTTTGAAGAAACCATTTCAATAGACAGGGGTGGTGAGGGCTGCATAAGCCAGTTGGATATTACACACACTACAAGCTGCTAACTATGCAAGTAATTATTAATCATCAAAGAAAATAAAAATACTCAGGAATATAACACATGTTGGTCTGGCCTTGAAAGTCATGTGATTCTCAGTGTGTATGACAAATATGTTTTATAGTGGCTTCTGATCCACCCTGATGTACGCTGAGGATTTCGCTGGACGTGCATGAAGGATTGTACTGCAATACAACCAACTTTATGCACAAATTAATAGGCTTTGCCGAAGTTACAGTAAATAAATGGAAAAAATCTGCTAGAAGTTCTGTAGATGACTTTATTAACCACATGTTCACATAACCATTTTGAGCGAACAATTGGTCTTTTTTCGTCATGGCGAAACCGAACGATTGGTTATTCAAGGCTTAAAACCTGTGACCAATTGTTTAGTTACGTCAACCACCAAGATTTCACGGCCTGTACATGGTGGCATTTACTGCTGTGATCTTTTGGGAAATTTTCTTGCATGTGCTTTTTTTTGCAGTGTGTCCCGGACAAAAGTGATAGATGATGAATCAGATTACTTTGCCTCCAATTCAAAATGGCTGTCTAAGTCTGATCGAGCTGCACTTAAGAAGAGAGAAGCAGAACTTCGTTCTAAGAGACATGCCTCGCGCAAAGACAGAAAGATCACACTCGATTTTGCCGGTAGACGGGTGATTGATGTAGATGACAGTTCTTCGCTGATGTACAACGAGGACGATGAGGTGGTACAGCAGGTTCATTATGGTGCCCGGCCAAAGCAAGCATTGAAAGAGTCCGCTGCACAAGGGGAGATAATGAACCCAACCATTGAACAGTTACCGCCAAAGGTTGGTGAATATGTGTATAGTTTGAGACTCTTGGTCCCAAAATGATGCTACGTCGCAACACCTGTCTGTGTATGTGTGTGTGAACCAGTGGTCTTTAAACTCTATTATTTTGGCCGAATGATTTCCCTATATGAGATGACCTAAAATTTTGCCCATGAGAATACATTTTTAGAGGCAAACAAATGTAACAAAATACTCCTTTTGGCACTGAATGCAGAATATTATCCCATGTTCCAAACAAACCTCAAAACACCTTTATAAAATCAATAGAACTCTCAGAACCACGAAAAATGGGCAAATTAGCCATGGACGAAAATTAGGGTATATATTGATTATGGGACTTGCCTCCTGCAATGTGACATGTCAGATGTATGAAGAAAAGTCCTCCAGTAACTGGTGATAGATTCATCTTGAGCACTGGTTCGCTCCACCCTGTAAACTGACAACCATCAGATAAGGCAAAATTCCTGAGTGTGACATTAAACAACAATCAGGTATACAAATGAAAGAGATATTGATCACTTTACAGTCCTCTGTGAATTCCATTTGATAAAAGCAGTTACCCTAATTCTTTTTGCATATGAAAGAGCAACTTTCAGTGCAATTTATACATGTTTTTAATTTAATTTTGGAGACGAAACTACATTGGTGAGATTGGCCAATTTCAGGGCTTTTCAGAAAGTATGATTTTGTCAGTCTACACAGAGTAATGCTCTCAGAATTTGCTTGAATGAACACATTGCAAACGTACGAAAAGGTTGAAGAATTACAGTATGTGCAAAGTGTATATGTAGGTTAATGGTTTAACTTATCTGCATGTAATAAAGTTAAGAATATAGACTTTTTTGGCTTTTCATGTTATCAAAGTGAACATAAATGATGAGATGAAATCAGTGTCGTGCTAATCACCAAGCAAAATTGTACCCAAAACTACCTTTATTTATTCTTTTTAGACTTTTTTGGCTGTGCCATATGGACCATTTGAATTAGAATAATCTAATGGGCAGTATGTGGCATGTTTAAGTGATATGTCAGTTAAGTGATATAATGTCATTTAACTGATATGTCATTTAAGTGATATAATGTCAGTTAACTGATATAATGTCAGTTAACTGATATAATGTCAGCCTAGTTTCTTAATCAGAATCTCCCTCATTTCTCTACATTTGGAACTTTTGAAATAGTTAGTTTCTGTGATTGTTCTGATATGTTTTTGGATTTTCTGATGCTCATAATAATGTAGGTCAGAAACCCAATAAAATAATTTCTGATGTACCATTTCTTGGGGAGAAAACAGTGTGAAAAAAAAAGATTAAAACATTTCTGAAGACAATTCTTCATTGCTTTTGATTTGTGGCACACATTGTTATTACTTTATGTACACTTCAGAATATAAATAATATGTTGATAAAATAATTTTCTGAAATATGATAATATGACAAGGAATGAGACAATGAAGCAGATTAGGGTTGTTTATAATGGGCCAGGAAAGGTTGATCTCATGGGCTGATCATGGAAACAGTATACAGAAAAATCCCACATATTTTGTCAGGATAGATTGAGGACATCAGTTTTTCCTCTTGAGCATAAATGGCTGAATAAATAGGTATGTATTGTTGAACAAGTAAATATTGAATGACACTGTTCAAATTTCTGTCTGCTTTGCTTTCAGTTTGTACCACCAGGTGGTAGTTACAGTAAAAAGGTCAAAGGTGAAAGGTCAGAGGACAATGGTAATGTGGATAAGAGGTCATCTGTACGAATACAGGATAGAGAATTACAGGAGATGAATGACGAAGGAATGTGCATGAGTATGCACCAACCTTGGGCATCACTTCTTATCAAAGGCATAAAAAAGTAAGTCTGAGTATGCATCAGCCTTGTGCATCACTTCTCATCCAAGGACAGACCCCAGTGGCTCGCTTGGTAGAGCGTCCGCTTTGGGGGCGGTAGATTCAGGGTCAGTCCTGTGTCGGGTCACACCTAAGACCTTAAAAGAGGAAGTTGTAGCTTCCTCCCTGGCGTTCAGCGATAAGGGGATAGTGCAAATTTCGTCCTGCAAGAAGGAGGCATATTACATGTACTCTAAGGACCCCTTCGTTGTCATATGATAGAAAAATTGTTAAGTACGATGTTAAACCCAAGCATTCACTCACTCATCCAAGCCATAAAAAAGTAAGCCTGATTGTGCACCAGCCTTCAGCATCACTTCTCATTAAATGCATAAAAAAGTAAGCCTGAGTATACATCAGCCTTGGGCGTCACTTCTCATCAAAGGCATAAAAAAGTAAGCCTGATTGTGCACCAGCCTTCAGCATCACTTCTCATTAAATGCATAAAAAAGTAAGCCTGATTGTGCACCAGCCTTGGGCGTCACTTCTCATCAAAGGCATAAAAAAGTAAGCCTGATTGTGCACCAGCCTTGGGCGTCACTTCTCATCAAAGGCATAAAAAAGTAAGCCTGAGTATACATCAGCCTTGGGCGTCACTTCTCATCAAAGGCATAAAAAAGTAAGCCTGATTTTGCACCAGCCTTGGGCATCACTTCTCATCAAAGGCATAAAAAAGTAAGCCTGATTGTGCACCAGCCTTCAGCATCACTTCTCATCAAAGGCATAAAAAAGTAAGCCTGAGTATACATCAGCCTTGGGCGTCACTTCTCATCAAAGGCATAAAAAAGTAAGCCTGATTTTGCACCAGCCTTCAGCATCACTTCTCATCAAAGGCATAAAAAAGTAAGCCTGAGTATACATCAGCCTTGGGCGTCACTTCTCATCAAAGGCATAAAAAAGTAAGCCTGATTGTGCACCAGCCTTGGGCATCACTTCTTATCAAAGGCATAAAAAAGTAAGCCTGATTGTGCACCAGCCTTGGGCGTCACTTCTCATCAAAGGCATAAAAAAGTAAGCCTGAGTATACATCAGCCTTGGGCGTCACTTCTCATCAAAGGCATAAAAAAGTAAGCCTGATTTTGCACCAGCCTTGGGCGTCACTTCTCATCAAAGGCATAAAAAAGTAAGCCTGATTGTGCACCAGCCTTCAGCATCACTTCTCATTAAATGCATAAAAAAGTAAGCCTGAGTATACATCAGCCTTGGGCGTCACTTCTCATCAAAGGCATAAAAAAGTAAGCCTGATTGTGCACCAGCCTTGGGCATCACTTCTCATCAAAGGCATAAAAAAGTAAGCCTGATTGTGCACCAGCCTTGGGCATCACTTCTTATCAAAGGCATAAAAAAGTAAGCCTGATTGTGCACCAGCCTTGGGCATCACTTCTTATCAAAGGCATAAAAAAGTAAGCCTGATTGTGCATCAGCCTTGGGCGTCACTTCTCATCAAAGGCATAAAAAAGTAAGCCTGATTGTGCACCAGCCTTCAGCATCACTTCTCATTAAATGCATAAAAAAGTAAGCCTGATTGTGCACCAGCCTTCAGCATCACTTCTCATTAAATGCATAAAAAAGTAAGCCTGATTGTGCATCAGCCTTGGGCGTCACTTCTCATCAAAGGCATAAAAAAGTAAGCCTGATTGTGCACCAGCCTTCAGCATCATTTCTCATTAAATGCATAAAAAAGTAAGCCTGATTGTGCACCAGCCTTCAGCATCACTTCTCATTAAATGCATAAAAAAGTAAGCCTGAGTATACATCAGCCTTGGGCGTCACTTCTCATCAAAGGCATAAAAAAGTAAGCCTGATTGTGCACCAGCCTTCAGCATCACTTCTCATCAAAGGCATAAAAAAGTAAGCCTGATTGTGCACCAGCCTTGGGCATCACTTCTCATCAAAGGCATAAAAAAGTAAGCCTGAGTATACATCAGCCTTGGGCATCACTTCTCATCAAAGGCATAAAAATGTAAGCCTGATAAGTTCATTGGTCTTTTACCCTCTCATGTTGAAAGAACACTTAGATACAGTTAAAAAGGTGCTGTATTTGCCCTGAAATGTTACCCCAAAAGTGCATTTTTCAAGCAGATAAATTACTGTTTTTTATTTAAGTAAATGATAAAGTAGAATATTACATTTGGTGATGAAATGGCATTTTTCCAATGGGATATGTCTGCTTCACAAGGTAAGTTGGCAGCCAGGTTCACTTTCACAAATCTTTTTCTACCTGTATGTCCAATGTCTTTCCGTTTTATTTGAAAATGATTTCAAGCTGTATTTTTTTTTTCATTATAACACCATTAAGGATTTTTTTTTTTTCATTATAAGGACATTCGATTTGCTTTAAAAGTTGATTAATGTATAAAGTCTTGTGAAAAGTGAAAGTGGTGCATTCTTACAGTTGATCTCATAAAAGAGCAGCGCAAATAAACAACGTTTTGATTTGTTTTTCTCTTGCTGTAGACATGAGGGCAGGACCTGGTACACCCCCCACAGGGGTCGATTGTGGATAGCTGCCACTGGCAAGACCCCCGAGAAAGATGACATTGAGGACGTTGAACAGTTCTATAGACAGTACTACAATGGTGAGTCAGTCCTCAACGTTTTTCTCATACAAAAGATCAACTTTCAGTGCAATTTGTGCTCATTAACAAATGAATTTTGGAGACAAAACTACTGTAGCTGGATTGATCACTTTCAGGGCTTCACAAAAGGTATAATTTTATTAATGCAGTCAGAATAATGCCTTCAGAATATGCTTGAATAGATTTGCCATGGCTTTTGCATCATAATGCTGGCCATATTGAATATTCTTGAGTACAACGTAAATCACCAGTCAAATAAATAAATAAACATGCTTGAATGAACACCTTGAAAACGTGTGAAAAGGTTGAAGATTTATAGTACATGTCTATGTCTATGTTTTCTGTGTTGAATATAAATTTTTAGTGGAAAAATCATTAATTGCTGTTGTACATACATTCCCATACATAAAGTGTTACTTTGTTTATCCAACCTCAGAATTATGCTCAAGTTCAAACCAGTATGTAGCAGGCATGGAAGGACTGATGTAAAATGTCGACACCCAATCTGTCTCCATGTGCATTGTACACATCTACACCATCCTGCTGCCACTATGCACAGTCCTACAGCTGTCTATGCCATTTGCCATCCCTCATCCATCAGTACTGTCCTACATCAATTATATACCATCCTATAGCCACTGTACACAAGCCTACAGCTGTCTATGCCATTTGCCATCCCTCATCCATCAGTACTGTCCTACATCAATTATACACCATCCTATAGCCACTGTACACAAGCCTACAGCTGTCTATGCCATTTGCCATCCCTCATCCATCAGTACTGTCCTACATCAATTATACACCATCCTATAGCCACTAATCCTACATCTGTCTATGCCATTTGCCGCCCCTCATTCATCAGTACTGTCCTACATCAATTATAAACCATCCTATAGCCACTGTACACAGTCCTACAGCTGTCTATGCCATTTGCCATTCCTCATCCATCAGTACTGTCCAACATCAATTATACACCATCCTATAGCCACTGTGCACAGTCCTACAGTTGTCAATGCCATTTGCCATCCAGCATCCATCAGTACTGTCCTACATCAATTATAGACCGTCCTGCAGCCATTGTACACCACCCAACTTGAAGAGTCCTACAGCCAAACACGAAGGAAGTGTACATGTATTCTACATGAATTATGTAAACACTGATTGTTTTATTAAACAGATATGTTTATGTATATGTGTTATTTACACCGTTGTTGTTCCAGATCCTAAGCTTAAGTTCCCCACACAGTACCCAGTCAGTTGTCTGTTGGGCTGTGTGAATGTGCTGGACTGTTTGGGCCAAGAAGAGTACAGGCAAAAGGTACTGCATTAACAACCTGAAGGAAACCGGTCTTTGATGATGTTATTTTACATATTTAGCATATTATACATCCGCTATATGACATAAGTTGTCTGTAACACTGTGTGAATGTGCTGGACTCTTTGTGTGAAACCTCCTGTTAATGACATGGCCAATATGATATCTATTATGGGATATCCATAACTAAGATATCTATCCTGGGATATCAATCATGACCTCTGATGTTTGATATTGGGATGTTTATTGTTTGACATTTATTTATCTGTAGCCAACTTCATATAGGAGTATTTGTAGTACAGACTGGTTGAGTTGAAGTTGTTTTTATGTTAATTGTCATTCAGTGAATGACAAAAATGGAAGTGAGTTCAAAAAATGGAACGGAATGGAAGATTTGGATGGAATCATCAGTTGTCACCTACAACAAATTGTGTTCATCATAACAGTTTGTTGTTTAAAACTTGGTACATGGATTCACCATGGACAATTTGCAGATCAAGCCTAAGTTTTGGGCATGTAGCTATACTGACACCTCAAACAGATAGGGAACACATAACTGTTATACTGACATCTCAAACAGATAGGGGACACGTAACTGTTATACTGACATCTCAAACAGATAGGGGACACGTAACTGTTATACTGACATCTCAAACAGATAGGGGACACGTAACTGTTATACTGACATCTCAAACAGATAGGGGACACGTAACTGTTATACTGACATCTCAAACAGATAGGGGACACATAACTGTTATACTGACATCTCAAACAGATAGGGGACACGTAACTGTTATACTGACATCTCAAACAGATAGGGAACACATAACTGTTATACAGACACCTCAAACAGATAGGGGACACGTAACTGTTATACTGACACCTCAAACAGATAGGGGACACGTAACTGCTATACAGACACCTCAAACAGATAGGGGACACCTAACTGCTATACTGACACCTCAAACAGATAGGGGACACGTAACTGTTATACTGACATCTCAAACAGATAGGGGACACGTAACTGTTATACAGACACCTCAAACAGATAGTGGACACGTAACTGCTATACAGACACCTCAAACAGATAGGGGACACCTAACTGCTATACTGACACCTCAAACAGATAGGGGACATATAACTGTTATACTGACATCTCAGACAGATAGGGGACACGTAACTGTTATACTGACATCTCAAACAGATAGGGAACACATAACTGTTATACAGACACCTCAAACAGATAGTGGACACATAACTGCTATACAGACACCTCAAACAGATAGGGGACACGTAACTGTTATACAGACACCTCAAACAGATAGTGGACACGTAACAGTTAAACTGACATCTCAAACAGATAGGAGACACGAAACTGTTACACAGACACCTCAAACAGATAGGGGACACGTAACAGTTATACTGACATCTCAAACAGATAGGGGACACGAAACTTATACTGACACCTCAAACAGATAGGGGACACGTAACAGTTAAACTGACATCTCAAACAGATAGGAGACACTTAACTGTTATACTGACACCTCAAACAGATAGGGGACACATAATTCTCATACAGACACCTCAAACAAGCAGGGAACATGTAACTGTTGTACTGACAGCCCACAGGCAGGGCATATGTAGCTGTTATACTGACACCTCAAACAGATAGGGGACACGTAACAGTTAAACTGACATCTCAAACAGATAGGAGACACGAAACTGTTACACAGACACCTCAAACAGATAGGGGACACGTAACTGTTATACTGACATCTCAAACAGATAGGGAACACATAACTGTTATACAGACACCTCAAACAGATAGTGGACACATAACTGCTATACAGACACCTCAAACAGATAGGGGACACGTAACTGTTATACAGACACCTCAAACAGATAGTGGACACGTAACAGTTAAACTGACATCTCAAACAGATAGGAGACACGAAACTGTTACACAGACACCTCAAACAGATAGGGGACACGTAACAGTTATACTGACATCTCAAACAGATAGGGGACACGAAACTTATACTGACACCTCAAACAGATAGGGGACACGTAACAGTTAAACTGACATCTCAAACAGATAGGAGACACTTAACTGTTATACTGACACCTCAAACAGATAGGGGACACATAATTCTCATACAGACACCTCAAACAAGCAGGGAACATGTAACTGTTGTACTGACAGCCCACAGGCAGGGCATATGTAGCTGTTATACTGACACCTCAAACAGATAGGGGACACGTAACAGTTAAACTGACATCTCAAACAGATAGGAGACACGAAACTGTTACACAGACACCTCAAACAGATAGGGGACACGTAACAGTTATACTGACATCTCAAACAGATAGGGGACACGAAACTTATACTGACACCTCAAACAGATAGGGGACACGTAACAGTTAAACTGACATCTCAAACAGATAGGAGACACTTAACTGTTATACTGACACCTCAAACAGATAGGGGACACGTAACAGTTAAACTGACATCTCAAACAGATAGGAGACACTTAACTGTTATACTGACACCTCAAACAGATAGGGGACACGTAATTCTCATACAGACACCTCAAACAAGCAGGGAACATGTAACTGTTGTACTGACAGCCCACAGGCAGGGCATATGTAGCTGTTATACTGACACCTCAAACAGATAGGGGACACGCAACTGTTATACAGACACCTCAGACAGATAGGGGACACGTAATTCTCATACAGACACCTCAAACAAGCAGGGAACATGTAACTGTTGTACTGACAGCCCACAGGCAGGGCATATGTAGCTGTTATACTGACACCTCAAACAGATAGGGGACACGCAACTGTTATACAGACACCTCAGACAGATAGGGGACACGTAATTCTCATACAGACACCTCAAACAAGCAGGGAACATGTAACTGTTGTACTGACAGCCCACAGGCAGGGCATATGTAGCTGTTACACTGACACCTCAAACAGGTAAGGGGCATGTAGCTATTATACAAATACACATGAAACAAATAGAGAACATGCAGCTGTTATACTGACACCTTACACAAATAGAGAACATACAGCTGTTATACTGATACCTTATTCAAATAGGGGATATACAGCTGTTATACTTACATACAAATAGGGGACATACAGCTTTTATACTGACACCTCAAACAAATAGGGGATATACAGCTGTTATACTGACACCTCATACAAATAGAGAACATGCAGCTGTTACACTGACACCTTGTACAAATAGGGGACATACAGTTGTTATACTGCCACCTCATACAAATAGGGGGCATACAGCTGTTATACTGACCCATACAAATAGGGGACATACAGCTTTTATACTGACACCTCATCGAAATAGGGGACATACAACTGTTATACTGACACCTTATTCAAATAGGAAGCATGCAGCTGTTATACTGACCCCTCATACAAATAGGGGATGTACAGCTGTTATACTGACACCTTATACAAATAGGGGACATACAGTTGTTATACTGACCCCTCATACAAATAGGGGATGTACAGCTGTTATACTGACACCTCATACAAAAAGAGAACATGCAGCTGTTATACTGACACCTTGTACAAATAGGGGACATACAGTTGTTACACTGCCACCTCATACAAATAGGGGGCATACAGCTTTTATACTGACACCTCATCGAAATAGGGGACATACAGTTGTTATACTGACACCTCATACAAATAGGGAACATACAGCTTTTATACTGACACCTTATTCAAATAGGGGACATACAGCTGTTATACTGACACCTTGTACAAATAGGGGACATACTGACCCATACAAATAGGGCACATACAGCTTTTATACTGACACCTTATTCAAATAGGAAACATGCAGCTGTTATACTGACACCTCATACAAATAGGGGACATACAGCTGTTATACTGACACCTCGTACAAATAGGGCACATACAGCTGTTATACTGACACTTCATACAAATAGGGGATATACAGCTGTTATACTGACATCTCATACAAATAGGGAACATACAGTTGTTATGCTGACACCTCATACAAATATGGGACATACAACTGTTATACTGACACCTCATTCAAATAGGGGACTTGCTGCTGTTATATTGACACTTCATACAAATAGGGGACATACGGCTATTATACTGACACTTAATACAAATAGGTGATATACAGTTTTTATACCTACACCTGATACAAATGGGGGGCATAAAGTTGTTATACGGACACCTCATACAATAGGGGACATACAGCTGTTGTACTAACACCTTATACAAATAGGGGGCATACAGCTGTTATACTGACCCATACAGATAGGAGACATACAGCTTTTATACTGACACCTCAAACAAATAGGGAACATACAGCTGTTGTACTGACACCTCATACAAATAGGGGATATACAGCTGTTGTACTGACACCTTGTACAAATAGAGGATATACAGCTGTTATACAGGATGTCCCAGAAGTCTCCCATCATCCAGGTTGAGGTTGAATGCTTGAGCCACAGAGCAGTATGTTGCCCCATCTCTTCCAAACATAAAAACCAATTCAACCCTTTCTTTTACTGTGAGTTTATTAGTCATAAGTAACTCTGAAAGAGAGAAAAAATTTAAAATCAGTATTAAATCTGAAACACAGAAAAAAATGAAAATCAGGATGGTGCACAACTTCTGGGACACCCTGTACTGACACCGCAAAGAAATAGGGGATATACAGCTGTTCTACTGACACCTCATACAAATAGGGGACATGCAGCTATTATTACTGAGTTTGCTTTTTTTGTTTTGAAAATTAAAGTTCACATTGTGACATAATTCTATTGTGAGGAGTTTAGTATTGGATGACTAACATTCTGTTGCCCTGCATTATGTACAGTATATTGTAAACATGGGATTGTGAAATTCTGAGATGTTTGTAGCATGTCTGTTTACAGTTTCCTGAGGGAGAATCTGCTTCAGCGTATGTGTTTATCTGTGATCATCCTCAAGAACTGGTCATCAAATTTCCAATCAAAGGCAAACACAAAATTTGTAAGTGTTTTGATTTCCCACCATTAGTTGTTCAGTCTTATTCCAAAACAGTAATTGTTAAGTATTTACTGAATTTCTTCAACCTGTATTTATAAATGTTTATTGCAGTAGGGTCCCTCCATGAAGTTTCCTCTTCTCAGATTGTCAATGAAGCCCCTTCACCAAATTTCCTCTGCCAACTCCCTTGACCAAGTTTCCTTTGCAGAGTCTCTCCACCATGTTCCTGCAACAAGTTTTTTCCACCAGGTACTTCTGCCAAGTTCCTTCATCAAGTTTCCTCTGCCAAGTCCCTTCATCAACTTTCCTCTGCCAAGCCCTTTCACCAACTTTACTCTGCCAAGGCCCTTCATCAAGTTTTCTCTGCCAAGTCCCTTCACCAAGTTTCCTCTGCCGGAGTCTTTCCACCATGTTCCTGCCACGAGTTTTTTCCAAGTACTTCTGCCAAGTCCCTTTACCAAGTTTCCTCAGCCAAGTACCTCCACCAACTTTACTCTGCCAGGTCTCTTCACCAAGTTTCCTCTGCCAAGTCCCTTCACCAAGTTTCCGTTGCCGGAGTCTCTCCACAATGTTCCTGCCACAAGGTTTTTTCCAAGTACTTCTGCAAAGTCTCTTCACCAAGTTTCCTCTGCCAAGTCCCTTAACCTAGCTTCCTCTGACAAGTCCCTTCACCAAGTTTCCTCTGCCAAGTCCCTTAACCTAGCTTCCTCTGGCAAGTCCCTTCACCAAGTTTCCTCTGCCAAGTCCCTTAACCTAGCTTCCTCTGGCAAGTCCCTTCACCAGGTTTCCTCTGCCAAGTCCCTTCACCAAGTTTCCTCTGCCCAGTCTTTACTATGTTCCTGCCACAAGTTTTTTCCACCAAGTACTTCTGCCAAGTCTCTTCACCAAGTTTGCTCTGCCAAGTTCCTTCACCAAGTTTCCTCTGCCAAGTCTTTTCACCAAGTTTACTCTGCCAAGTCCCTTCACCAACTTTCCTCTGCCAAGCCTTTTCACCAACTTTACTCTGCCAAGTCCCTTCACCAACTTTACTCTGCCGAGTCCCTTAACCATTTACTCTGCCAAGTCCCTTCACCAAATTTGCTCTGCCAAGTCCCTTCATCTAGTTTCCTCTGCCGAGTCTCTCCACCATGATCCTGCCACAAGTTTTTTTCCACCAAGTACTTCTGCTAAGTCTCTTTGCCAACTTTCCTCTGCCAAGTCCCTTCACCAACTTCACTCTGCCAAGTCCCTTCACCAAGTTTCCTCTAGCAAGTCCCTTCACCAAGTTTCCTCTGCCAAGTCCCTTCACCAAGTTTCCTCTGCCAATTCCCCTCACCAGGTCTCCTCAGCCAAGTACCTCCACCAAGTTTTCTCTGCCAAGTCTCTTCACCAAGTTTTCTTGCCCAAGTCCCTTCATCAAGTTTCCTCTGCCAAGTACCTCCAACATGTCCCTTCTCCAAGTTGCCTCTGCCAGGTCCTTTCACCAAGTTTTCTCGGCCAAGTACCTCTGCCAATTCCCTTTACCAAGTTTTCTTGGCCAAATCCCTTCATCAAGTTGCCTCTGACAAGTACTTCCAACATGTCCCTTCTCCAAGTTGCCAAGAACATCCACCAAGTCCTTTCACCAAGATTCCTCTGCCAAGGCCCCCCACCAAGTTTCCTCTCCCAAGTACCTCTGCCAAGTCTCTTCACCAAGTTTTTTTCTGCCAAACTAAGTTGAAATTTTAGAAGGTGAAATCATGCATAAGGAGCTAAGCATTGATGAGATGAACAAGAAAACCAGGGGTTGGATGGTTTTCCTGTTATAAAATGTCCTGGAAAGATTTAGGTTGTTTTGTTTTAACAGCAGCTGATTTTCAAAAAAAGTTGAATATCAGCTACATAGAAACAATGGATAATTGCATGTTTACCAAAACCAAATAAACCAAGAGATACTCTTACTAAATGTACATTTAAGGGATAATCTCATCAGGGCAGGTATTGTAAATAAACTGAAAATAGTATGATTATGCACAAGGACCATTGGGGATTTATACCAGGTAGATGTTTATCCAAAATATACGTTTGATATACCATATTATGTTTGAAACCGTAGAACAGGAAATACCAGGATTACTGCTTACAGTAGATTATGAGAAAGTTTTTGATTCTATTTCCTGGAACTTAATGCAGGAAGTTGTCAGATCTTTAAACTTTTGAAAACACTTTCGAAAACGCCTAAAAACAATTGAAATGAATATCGTCTCAAGTGTGCTGCATCATGGACTTATATCGTCCTTGTTCAATATCAGCCGAAGTTAAAGACAAGGTGACCCCATGTCATCTTATATTTTTCTAGCATGTGCTGAAATACTTGGATATAAGATCAGAAGTAATATAAACATGAAAGGGATAACCAATATCAGACAATGTGCTGATGACACACAGCTGGTTCCTGCTGGTTCGGAAGATTCTCTTGTGGGAACATTAACCTGTCTTTCTTTTATAAATACTCAGATCAGCAAATTAATGTTACTCTGTTAACCTATAAACAGGGTGAAGGTAATGAACTACTGAGAAACTTGGTGAATAGTGATGGCTAACTTTTGTTTATGTTTTTTTTTCCAGATAAATTAGAGAATCATATTCATCAAGGTGCTAAGAAAGGTCTGAGGTCTCCTGAAACAGTCTGACATCTGTTGAAGACAAAACTCTGACATCTGCTTGGTTAAAGATTACCAAAGATAGACACATTGAATAATGACTGCCCTAGTCTGTTATAAAACCTGACCCAGGCGCAAGGAAGCCAGTGTGGTTTGCTCAGGGATGTGGCTGTGGGTGATGAGCGAAGGTTTAATGGACAAATGACTGATTTACAGTTACATGTACTTCACATGTTTGGTAACGAAGTTGAGCTGTCTGGCATGTAGTACGTTTGTCATATACCTGAAGAGAAGATGTTAACCTCTCAAATGCATCCAGTGATAGCTTTTTTAAATCATCTCGAAAACTGTTAATGTTTCGATGGTGACAGTCACACAGTGTCACGTTTTTGTTTTTAACTAAAATTATAATTCACATGATACTGTTCAAATTGACTTTATTTTGGTTTATAGATCTGCAGTTACAGACAGATTTGCATGGAATGGTCATGCAAACAGTGTGTTTATCATACTTGCAGCCCAACAGTGAATAGTCCTCTACCGGGATTTATCTGGGGTAAATGCATGGCTCCTTAGTTTTACAAAATTTACCTGGTCATTTCAATTTTTCACAACATTAGCATACATGTCTAGACGCACTAATACAAATCTGTGTAAATCAGATTTTCTTATTTTCCGTGATAAATCATGATGGCCACATGCCTTTATTAACCTCACAAAGACAGAGAATTTACAAGAATTGGATTGTTAAAGTTTTCTCAGTGCAGAAGTTGCCAACTTCGTCTGTCCATGATTGGTCCTTTCTTGGGTACAAATCAAATTTATGATCTTCTCTTAACATTATACAGAAGTGATAGGCCACAATTAGGTTTTGTTAAAAATGTGGATAAAATATGGTAAATAATGTAAAATTTCATCCATGGCTACTCTTTCTACCTCATTCAGAGATTTTGTTGGAAAGTAGGATGACATCCTACTGAAGAAAAGTTTCAGCACTAAAAGTGATACTTTATAACAAATATTTCCTGTAAAAATGCATCTGTTTGAGCGAAGTTTTAGGTCATTTGCAATAGGTTAATAGTGTGATAATACTGGAATGTGATATTGATTCCACTAAAAAGATGGCTTTTACATACAGTTTAAAAAGTGGGTTGAAATCGTCACAACTTTGGCTTCCTGTCAACTCAACTGTGTGTAGACTGTGTTTTGTTCACAGATTGTTTGTTAACATAATCAGCATACACTGTCTGTGATGATTGGGCGGTTAGTAGACACTTCTGCCAGAGTTGATTCAATTTGCAATTTTACGTGGCCGTGTGCATCAAGTAGCCTGAGACAAGACCTCATTCATTTTAGCTCGCCTTACGAAGTAAGCAGAGGCATTGTGAGACGGGATCAGATGTTGTCGGTGGAGGTGTCGGTGTCCAGTTTGGTGAAAGTTTTTGGCCAATCATAGGGTTGCAGTAGCCACCCAGAGTACACAGAAAGCCTATCATCGGTAGCGATTTGCATATTAAAGACCATGGAAGTCTTTTACCTCATAGCTCAACATTTTATTCAGCTGTTCACTGGGTTGCAATTGCCTCCGTGTAATACATGGATTGCCAGATGTAGTTCGCGATTTGCATATCAAAGACATATGTGGTAAAGTTGTGCACTAAGTCCCCCACAGTGAGCTTTACCACCACAATGATTTACAACTTCATAACATACGAATCACTGCTCTGCAATCCTTACGCATATGATAAACAGTCCTAGTCGTAACAGTATACTAATGTTGGTCTTTCTTGTTGATTTATTGGCAAGATCTTGGTACTATATAATTATACGATATGTATGACAGTGTTAATAATTCTTTTTTTTTTTTGGTTTGGAGGCCAATATTTTAATGTATCTCATGACTTCAACACTATGCAGTTTCATTGATGGTATATTTAGGTAAGCTAAGTATATTTATCAAGCTGCTAATGTTTTTGTTTTAATTCTTTTATAAGGAAATGGAGATGAAAGAAAAGTTAAGAGCTGTGATAATGAGTTTAGTACAGTGTTGCCATCTGGTGGATGGGAAAATTATTGATTTAATATTGTATTAACGTGAAATAAAATAGCAAACTGTGCACTACATTTACATACCATTTTTAGACACATTCACAACAAATGTAATGAATGTCCTATCACATAAAAAAATTTAGGGTCACAAAACGTGAATATTTGATAATAAGACGGAACATACAAATTTCAGTAAAATCGGAGGAAACCAGAGTAGGGTGAAGCTTTGTAATTTGAAAATTGCTTCCTTTCTATACAGTTTTATTTTTGTTCGTGTCAAAGGAAAATAATTTGTTTTATTTTTGTTCTTCTCAAAGGGAAATAATGTATTTTTGGTTGTGTATCTTGACTGAGGGTTCCACTCCTGGTAAAGCTACGATATTTACATCCTTGTTTTTCACAGCAGTGCCCTGTTTTCATACTATGGCTGTGATAATGTAAACTCAGGTTGTCTGTAAACAGAGCATGAAACAATCTTACATACTATCTTCATTTGCTTCAAGTTTACTCATTAGGCCTACTGGCATCCCAGAGAAGAATATAGCCAGAGCTGATATGGATAAATGGCTAGTTTTACCAAAGCGGAAACAGTCGTCCTAACAACGCTATACAGAGAAGTTATCATTGGGCAAATGCTTCAATAAACGCGCCAAGCACACTGCTGCTCCATGATAAAATGGGGAACTTGCCTGTCTTTTCCAAAACCTTTGGAAGTGGGGTATTCTCGTCTCTAAAGCGCCTCCCAAAATATGTCTAGGCCCTAAAGTGAAGATTAAAAGTCAGGTCGATAATGTTGGAACTTCAACTTTCGGTGCACCTATAGTTGAACATCTCCCTGTAGCCTATGGGCTAGTCTCTTGTTGTGTTTTGTGAAATCGGAGGTCTCAGACCAGCTATTGTTTAAATGTTGGATCGTTGTGATGATGTACATACGATCTCGTTATTATAAGATTGCTGATATGTTATGAACCAATATCCTGTATCAAAATCAATGAATGTGATTCAACCTTTTGGGAAGTGTGTTTTGTATCTTTCTTCAAATAACCATCCGTAAGGGAGAAATTTGAATGAAGTAAATTGAATGTGTGTATTGAATCAAAACTGCTTTATAAATTATATTTATTTAATTGGTGTTTTACGTCTTACTCAAGAATATTTCACTTATTCGACGGCGGCCAGTATTATATAGTGGGAGAATCCCTGGTAGAGCCCGGGAAAAACCCACGACCATTATAATTGCTGGCAGACTTTCCCACTTATGAGCGAAGAAGCTTTCTGAATATGTAAGTAGATGCTTAAAAACATCTCCATGCTTCACTGTTACCAAGCCGGAAATAACCTTGGCGCGTTTGAAGGTGCTAAGTGTTGTGTATACAACGGTTTCCTTATGTACACTGTCCTACACAGCTCAGAAAGTGGCAATTGGCGAAAAAGAGACAGCGCAACTCCCTACATGGAAGTTAGGCCTAAGACATTGGGACCAGATTTCAGTTAGAAATTTATGTTTATTACAATGTTCAAATGGTACCCTACTTTGCCTCCGAACTGAAGAATGAAAGAGCACTGCTTGGGTAATACCGCCATACAGACATTTTAGGTTGTAGATGCCATTATTTCAATTCCAGCAACCACAGCTCAGAAAAATGGTGGTCACACTAGGCTGGTTCTTTATGTGTTGTAGAGAAAAGTTCAAGCTGAATGTGGTGGTATGACATTATACCACGCGAAAGTTCGGGCATATACATTTTTGAGGTTGAAGTTTACTGTATAAATAATAAGGAAAGTCAATGCACCTGTGTAAACTACAGGA
This sequence comes from Liolophura sinensis, assembly GCF_032854445.1. NCBI lineage: Eukaryota > Metazoa > Mollusca > Polyplacophora > Chitonida > Chitonidae > Liolophura > Liolophura sinensis. Next base: position 52,487,039 of record NC_088302.1, on the reverse strand, counting down.
AAGAGGCCCAGTGTTTTGGCTGATCACCTTTATTTTGATCAGGTCAAGTTGTAATTGTTTTAATATGATCATGGACTACTTTGTGTGCATTTACCATGGCTGATCTTCAGCCACCCCCTCCAATCCCCCCCCCCCCCCTCCTTTTTTTCATAAAAAAAATCCAACAGGAAACTTATTAGACTTGAATTTTCAACTTGTAAGATTGCATTTATTTTACCAGAAATGTTTAAGGATGTGTACTTAGAAAGTTATTTTATCCCATCATCCTAAAACATCTATATGTGAGGTTTATAGAGCATTGCGCACTTATGTATTGTCATTATATTACATGCAGAGTGACTTTAAAAAACAGTAAATATGCCCTCGGGGTGTTTTAAAACAGCTTTGAATGTTGATATGCTTCTTATCTTTAATAACATTTCGTCAAATGTGCTATCTGTGTGCAACAATAATAAAAGAAATGTCACTTTTTGGAACAAATCATGTCTACTAAGACATGGCACTAACGGGGTTAGTAATTCTCACATAACTTCAGTGCAGTTGAGGAGAGGTGGTCAAATTTTAGTTTCTAATGACAACGTGTTGCATCTAAAGGAAAAACAGGACAAGTGCAGAATTTGTTTTCACAGAAAAGAAATTTAACCCCCGTTCTCTACAAAACATCATATTTCAGATACCCAGAGTATCAGCCTGAGTGTGCTCTTACATACAGCCCTGAAATTTTTACATTTCCCTTGAGCCATGTAATATTTTGTTTTGAGTGCCAGTATCATATGAAGATATTGCTGATAAAAAGTTCTAAAACTTTCTCCAAATTATAGGTTACATATGCGCAATTCAGGCAGTTGGGTCCAAGATTTGCCTCCGAACTGAAGAATGAAGAAGCACTGATTGGGTAATACTGTCATACAGACATTTTAGGTTGTTGATACACTAAAATTTCTACACTATTAGTTTACACCTAGTTAAAATAAATCAGACGTTTGTCTGTTTTGTATAGAACTGAAAATTTTTTGGCCATTGTTACTTGCTACCCCTCTGGAGGTTACCAAGGTAACAAAATGTCATGACTTCACTTCCAGCAATCACAGCTCAAAAAATGGTGGTCATGGTACATGAAAGTTGATTTTATGAAATGTAGAGAAAAGTGCCAGCTGCGTGTGGTAGTATGGCATTGTATCAGGCGAAAGTTAGAGCATATATATTTTTGAGGTTGAAGTTGACAAATTTACTACATAAATAGTAAGAAAAAATCAGTGGGCTCGTGTAACCTACATGTCTAATGACCAAGCGGTTTCAGGGGCTTTGCACGACACTGATGGTCATGGCCTGTCTCCTATCGGTTCGGCTATATGGCCTATTGCCGGAAAGTAGATCAAGTAGGTGTCTAAGATTCCCACGAACTCGGCCACAGTCAGGTTAAAGATTCCAGAAATGGCACCCTCGATGTCATGTCCCACTTTCAATGTCTGTGGACGTGAAGACTATAAGTGATTGACAAGGTCAGTTGCCCTTTACTCAGTCTAACGTTGGTTGAAGACCTCTCGTCTCTCACCTATATGCATTCTTGTGAAGGGTGTAAAACACAAATCAAATAAAATAAAGGATCAACGCCAGCTTTCATTTTACTTATCTGATTTGGTTTTTTACACCGTACTCAAGAATATACCATGATTCTTTAAGTGAAAAGTTGTAAGAACTGCCAACAACACATGGATGATCGTGGGTTCCCACCCGCGCTCTCCCACCATAATACTAACCGAAAGTACAAATGCATTAAGCAAAATAAAATCTTGGGTACAGCTTTAAACGACAGTCAGGCAAATATATAAGTAATTGCCGCGACTGATAATGACAGTTATTTGGGACACCATAGAGAGCTTGCGTAATTCCGCCCCCTGTAACGATGGTCAATTATAGGTTACAATCGCAGTCGACTGGTGATTCTGTGTATATCGTGGGGAAAACTGTTTAATAATACCGGGTGAATAATCGCAGGACCAACATTCAACACAAACCACCAAAAGAACTAAGAAAGTATATAAAATAAGAAATTAGGGCGGAGTTAACAGTTTTCAATAATGCAGGACAGACGCAAGGAATGCTCGAGGCGTGTAAAAGTTAATCATTATGGGCATCGTGTATCATAACACTACGTAAGTTGTTGTCAATCAAAATACTTGTATCTGGGTTGTGTTTTGATTGCAACTGTTCATATGTCCGACGTGGCGATCATATTCAACACGATGAATGTGCAATAGCCCCTAGCCCCAGGTTTAACGGAATTGAGCAGATTCATGGAACATAGCGTCAGACATTTTGGATACACCGTCCACATTCATACTTAAAAAGAGACTTGTACTCTTAGTATTTATTTATGTATTTGATTGGTGTTTTACGCCGTACTCAATAATATTTTACTTATACGACGGCGGCCAGCATTATGGTGGGTGGAAACCGGGCACAGTTTATTGATGTTTAATAACTTAAGTCAGGCATTTTTGAACAAATTTATTGATTAGTTTTATCAAGTTAAAAAGGTTTCTTTCCCCTTTCATGCTGTCAGTGGTTGATGCTGCCGGTGGTTAATGCTGTCGGTGGTTGATGCTGTCAGTGGTTGATGCTGTCGGTGGCGGATGCTGTCAGTGGTTGACGCTGTTGGTGGCGGATGCTGTCAGTGGTTGATGCTGTCGGTGTCAGTGGTTGATGCTATCTGCGGTTGATGCTATCGGCGGTTGATGCCGTCAGTGGTTGATGCTGTCGGTGGTTGATGCTGTCAGTGGTTGATGCTGTCAGTGGTTGATGCTGCCGGTGGTTGATGCTGTCAGTGGTTGACGCTGTCAGTGGTTGATGCTGTCAGTGGCGGATGCTTTTAGTAGTTGATGTCAGTGATTGATGTTGTCAGTGGTTGATGCTGCCGGTGGTTGATGCTGTCAGTGGCGGATGCTTTCAGTGATTGATGTTGTCAGTGGTTGATTCGGTTGATGTTGTCAGTGGTTGATGTCAGTGGTTGATGCTGTCAGTGGTTGATGCCGTCGGTGGTTGATGCCGTCGGTGGTTGATGCCGCCGGTGGTTGATGCTGTCAGTGGTTGATGCTGCCGGTGGTTGATGCTGCCGGTGGTTGATGCTGTAAGTGGTTGATGCTGTCAGTGGTTGATGTTGCCGGTGGTTGATGCTGTCAGTGGTTGATGCTGTCAGTGGCGAATGCTGTCAGTGGCTGATGCTGTCAGTGGTTGGTGCTGTCAGTGGTTGATGCTGTCGGTGGTTGATGCTGTCGGTGGTTGATGCTGTCAGTGGTTGATGCTGCCGGTGGTTGATGCTGCCGGTGGTTGATGCTGTAAGTGGTTGATGCTGTCAGTGGTTGATGTTGCCGGTGGTTGATGCTGTCAGTGGTTGATGCTGTCAGTGGCGAATGCTGTCAGTGGCTGATGCTGTCAGTGGTTGGTGCTGTCAGTGGTTGATGCTGTCGGTGGTTGATGCTGTCGGTGGTTGATGCTGTCGGTGGTTGATGCTGCCGGTGGTTGATGCTGTCAGTGGTTGATGCTGTCAGTAGTTGATGCCGTCGGTGGTTGATGCCGTCGGTGGTTGATTCGGTTGATGTTGTCAGTGGTTGATGTCAGTGGTTAATGCTGTCGGTGGCGGATGCTGTCAGTGGTTGATGCTGTCGGTGCCGGATGCTGTCAGTGGTTGATGCTGTCGGTGTCAATGGTTGGTGCTGTCAGTGGTTGATGCTGTAAGTGGTTGATGCTGTCGGTGGTTGATGCTGTCGGTGGTTGATGCTGCCGGTGGTTGATGCTGTCAGTGGTTAATGCTGTCGGTGCCGGATTCTGTCAGTGGTCGATGCTGTCGGTGTCAATGGTTGATGCTGTCGGTGGTTGATGCTGCCGGTGGTTGATGCTGTCAGTGGTTGATGCTCTCAGTGATTGATGTTGTTAGTGGTTGATGTTGTCAGTGGTTGATGCTGTCAGTGGTTAATGCTGTCGGTGGCGGATGGCGTCAGTGGTTGATGCTGTCGGTGGTTGATGCTGTCGGTGGCGGATGCTGTCAGTGGTTGATGCGGTCGGTGTCAGTGGTTGGTGCTGTCAGTGGTTGATGCTGTCGGTGTCAATGGTTGGTGCTGTCAGTGGTTGTTGCCGTCAGTGGTTAAATCGGTTGATGCTGCCAGTGGTTGAAGCTGTCAGTGGTTGATGCTGACGGTAGCTGATTTCGTCTGTGGCTGATTCTGTGAGTGCATGGTTGATGTTGTCAATTGTTGATGCTGTCAGTGGCGGATGCTGTCAGTGATTGATGCTGTCGGTGGTTGATGCAGTCAGTGACTGATACTGTCAGTGACTGATGATATCCGGGGCTGGTATTTTTAGTGATTGATGCTGTCAGTGACTTATGATGTTACTGACGTATGCTATTATCAGTGGCTGATGTTGTCTGTTGTTAATGGTGTCAGTTGTTGCTGCTGATATGGCTGATTGTTCAGTGGCAAATATTGTCAAAGGTGGATGCTCTCAGTCTCAGTGACTGACTCTGACTAAGTTGTCGATGTTTTTATCAGTGGCGGGTGAATGAGGGTTTATGTGACTTTCAAGCTAAATGTAATAAATATTACATATGTAGGGCTAAGGCCACCTGAGACCCTATATGCAACAATGAAACGATGATGATACATTTTTCTATTTTCTTTCAAACGGTTGCAACATAACCATGATTCAGCGAACCAAGTTTTTGTACCAGTCAACACTGTATTATTTGCTGAAACCAACACGTTCATTTCCGCTTTAATCAGTTTACTGTTCGTTCCTTTGTCAGAGCAGACCACAACCTGATCTGTAGCAAACTTGTTGTGAACTAGTACGGGATTTTAACAATACACTAACGGAAATAGGAAATTCCGTTACCTGCTGCGTTTCAGATACCAGATCATCAAGTGCTTAATCCACACAGCTCGAGTCAATAATTGTGGGGAAATCTACTATTTGAGTGTGGGTCTCACATTGTAACTTATCTGCGTTGTGCACAGCTACTGTTATGCTGTAATACGACCTTTGGCCTCAATGTAATCCTATACACAAACAGTTCCACAAATTGTGCCCGTTTTGCGCTTGCGCGATGACCCGAGGCGGAGATAACATCAACAACTCGATCTTCACTACACTTTATAAATACAGCAATTAGAAGTGAGAAAACATGATCTTTTATTGGTTGTATTAGAGGTCAGATATTAGAAATCCGCACCTAACACTGAATTTCACGCATTTGATATTCATGATATCAATATGTACTGTATTTAAGCACTTCTGATGACATACATAGTGCCTACGCTTGTAACGCGTCGCTTTTAATCTGGCCGATATATGATGTGATCAGAATGTCTCATGTGAATGAAGGTTGGGCATATTGACTCTGGCAGATAAATTTCGGCTCCGGCAAACTAATGTATATGAAGTACCAGGATATGAATCACATACCAACCGGATATACTGTGTACCAGTAACAAACTTTGAAACTGTACAGCTGCTTTCAGTTCTAAGGTGAAGTGTATAGTTGACACACGTTAAAGACGAAGCTACAAGAAAGGCACGCCGAGAACTCGTCTAGAGAACACGAGTCAAAACCGGTAAGATAAATATCTTCATAAGACATAATTTTGTATAACTTTAATACATAATGTTGTGAATAATTCTTACAGTTACTGATATCAATGTATTGTAAATAATTTAGTAAAGTTGTTAATATACATGTGTATACAATACAAGCTTATCTCACAGACAGACCTAAGGTGCACTGTATTAACATATACGGGCTGGTAAACTAATGTACGCATCAAGACATTGATCTTCACTGAGATGACATAAATGTAAATGGCAAACATAAAATAATAAATTATTCAATATCCAAACGACGATGAAATCAACTTTCTTTTTATTCCACATAAACCAGTAATAATAACCACACAAGATAATGATAATAGCATGTATTTATATAGTAATAATCATAATAATACACATCCACAACAAAAACGACGATAATAAAATGCTTTTACATTCACATAAACCGAACAAGATAATAATAATGATAACAACAATAATAAACTATTATAATTAATAAACAAAACAATATATATATGGCCATATAAAACGCCCTGTGCATCTAAGTAAAAACACATTTTCAAACCTAAAACCTAGTTTGGTGGGTAGCTCTTAACAGACACCTTATTATTATTAATGTTATCAAATTTATTTCTTCGTTTGGTTACCTTTTGCTGTATATGCGCCTGACGGGGCTGTCTTCATTCATTATATACAAACATATCCCCCATTCTGCCATAAGTAAGATGGTGTTATAAAATACAGTGTAAAGACTTATTAAAACCACATGTGTTTACTGCCATCCAACTGACTAGTATCTATATCATAAGGCTTAGGTTAACGAAGCAGAGTTCTACATTTACGTGTAAACACGGACAGTTGATCACGCTACAGACACGTGTCACTGAGCGTAGATTAGCGGTTGTTTGCCCGGCGGAGAAAGCCGAGTAGTATGTAAGTATATTTCCTAAAACCCTGACTATTGTGAGACAGATAATCTTCTGAATATCACATACCATAGACGGATATGATACCACTTCTTTTGGTAAGCTTGGATTGAGAATCAGGCCTTGGTGGTCTTAATGCATATAACTTCTCTAAATCTTGTATATGTGTATACATCTTGGTATTGCCCATCTTCGAGTTGATGTCGTGATATGACCAAAAATAATGTTGAAAGCAACATTTTAACAAGTCCTGTTTATTGTGGGGTCGCACGTGTCCCAAATATATGATAAATGACCCCATTATTTTGTGAATTTACTGTAAAATTCAGTTCGGGTGGAAGTTTTTGCTCTGTTAATACATCATAATGTTTTCTGCATGTATAAAATGATTGCCGAATTTACAAAATTCTTCTGTGTGTTTACTCAAAACATACTCCCGCAGTATAGCAGGTATTCAAATTGTCTTTACGTTTTATCATAATTGCAGCTATATTATCACACTTATACATAATATAGCTGCAATTGTGCCAGTTCAGAGCTATGTTAATTGACATTGTTAAGGTTGGAGGATCCGAGTAAATACATCCAAACTCATGTGCAAGTAAAATAGACGATTTATGGTATCTTTTCGAAGATATAACGCGATGTACGCACGGATTAATAGAAAGCTACCCTTCGATGAACTATTTATGCGATTGTACAATGGTGAATCCCTGTTGTAGTAGAGGAACTACAACAGGGATTCACCATTGCATCGTCCAGAGCATAAACAGAATATGTCTAATTTTAAAGTCGTCATATGGATTTTGATAAGTGTAGAAATTCCAACATGCTTTTGTCTCAGTGGAGTTTTGCAAGGTTTTTATGGGGGACGTTGGTTCTTTTCTTACAGTGGACGCAGCCACTATAGCTCTCTTTAGCTTTGTATACTGCGGCGGAGTTCAGAGCTCACGGCTGGGTTTACCTACGAGCGTTATGTCCGAGGCGTCGTGGTTAATGTGTCTGCTGTGCTATTTGGTGACGACCGGAAAATGGGCTACGTACTCACAGGCCACAACACCATATCACACCAATACCACTGCCCCGTCAGGACTAACCTCCAGCGGACCCTCACTGAGCACAACGAACCATGTCAGCCAGGAAATGATATTTGCGACCAACTCTTGGGAGTCCACAGCCGAGAAAGATACAATTCTGCCGAGGAACGTCAGTGATGCCAGCGGTAAAAGTGTTCATCTCACAGAGAGATGGGAGACTACAACAATAAGGCATTGGAGCGAAACCACCGACACGGCGATGCAAGCCAGGACGACAGAACCGATGATTGCTCTATTCTCCACAGTGCCTGTGAACAGCACGAATGGAATCCGTGAAGACACACTAAACATGGAACTAACTCTTATCCCGACGTCACCAACCTTTCACTCCACTAAACGGACGTTTTCAAGCTCTCATCCGATGTCACCAAGTGCTCACCTGACGTCATCAAGCCAGACAACAGTGGACTGGTTATCCACGTACCGTATTCCCAACGTCTCCGTACAAAGCTGCTTCGACGACTGCCAGTGCTCGGCGGAAAGCCTTTTTGACGCTTACGCACGGGCTTTCTTCCAATTAGCGCATGCCAAACCGGCATTATACCAAGGTCTTAGCTCCTTTACCTTCACAGACTTCAGGACCAAGCTGTTGGCGCCGCATCTAGCTTCATCAATGGGTAAAGCCGGGTTTATAGAGATTACAACCACAAACAAAGCTTATGCCACTTGCAGCATTAATGAAACGCAGTGGGTAGTTGATGAAAGTTTCGAACGTCATTTTAGTGGGCTCGATCTGACCAAAACCACTCTTAATTTGACCCTCCATTGTGCGTCGGCTGCCACAACGGTTATCTGGGCTTCTAATAATATCACCTTAGACTCTCTCACAGTCGATGGGTGTTCCCACATTGTGCAAAATGATCCCATAAAAACTGCAGAAGTATTTTCAAAATTGTTTGTTACGAACAGCTCTGAGGAATGGATTGACGCATTTAAACTTGCCAATACCACCAAAGTTCTCTGGAGCATAGATATTCGAGGAACTCGGCTCAGCCAACTCCCAGGGATATTCTATAGTGATGTTCCATTGCGTCTGAACACACTTCGCCTGCAGAACGTCAGCCTAAGGCGCTTGGATTGCACCGTGATGTCGAATTTTACAGGCATGACTACGTTAGATTTATCCCAGAATGGTTTGATCAAAATCGAAGACTGCTTTCTTCCTGCATCCATGGAAAGTTTGAACGTCAGTTACAATAATATTTACGATTTGTCTGCCCTTGAATTTCCCAGATTTGTAAGGGGCTTCAATGTAACTATGATTGATTTGTGTGGAAACCAAATAGCAGCATTAAGACCGTTCACGAAAATGAATGTGGCGTTTCTTTCTTTGTGTAAAAACTCCATTGAGACAATTCAACAGTTAACTTTTCTACAGCTGTCAAATTTGTACCATCTCGATCTCAGCTGGAATAAGATATCTACCATTGAACCCGGAGCCTTCAGGTTTTTATATGATATACAGTTCTTGGATTTGTCTCACAACCACCTTGTATCTCTAGAGCCGGAAACAAGTCCTGGTGTGCCGTGTAATATCGATATCAGCTATAACAGATTCCACCATCCGGCCTTCAGCTCCCGAAACTTCGAAACTATAACCGCTCTAGAGTTGAGGGTACATCATAACCCTTACTACTGCGATTGTGATTTGCCGAAACTGCAGGAATTTGTAGCCCAAGGTCAGAACAAAGAGCTGTATAAAAGGATGCAAGAAAATCTTAACATTCAGTTCATATTCAACAAAACTTATCCTGAGCAACTGTTTTCACCGGATGACCTGAGATGTGCACAGCCTGAGAATCTTCGAGGGCAGAGAATGGTTGATGTGGTTTTTAATGGTAGCTGTCCCGTCGTTGATAACTGCCCTATAGGTTGCGGCTGTATAAATAACCATGTCTATGTTTTAGTCGACTGTGCCTTCCGCAAGCTGACCTCTCTACCCGACGTTATGCCAAATGAACTGCTCCACCTGGACTTCCATCACAACAATATATCCACCCTGTCAATCAGAGACTACCTTTCTCGTACCCAGGTCTTGAATCTGAGTGGGAACGCCGTGGCAGAAATATCTTCTGGAGTGTTCGACCACCTAGTGTCAATACACGCCGTAGACCTCACTCACAATGCACTGCAGACTCTTCCTGACGATTTGCAGCAGGTTTCCTTTTCCAACGCATCAGGGTTTTTGCTGTCCGAAAATCCCTGGAGGTGTGACTGCGACACATTATGGATGTCAGAATGGTTACGCACGAACGCGATTGTGACAGACGCGGGAGACACCCGCTGTCAATTTCCCGTTCATCTTCGCGACAGGCAAGTAATTACCGTGACATCGGACGATTTGAACTGCGATATCACCTCTTACTATCATCTGGCTGTTGCATTTGGCGTCCTGGGACTAATTGTATTAATCTGTATCCCTGTTCTCTATCACTTCCGTTTGGAAACCAGAGTACTTTTGCATGCCAAATTTCACATCCGGCCTTTCGATGGCAGGGTTAAAAACCTTGAAGATAACTTGTACGACACGTTCATCTCGTACAGCAACCGAGATTCGGCGTGGGTCACGGACACACTACTCCCTCGCCTGGAGAAGCATAGGCCTCCCTTCAAAGTCTGCATTCACCAAAGGGATTTCGTGATCGGTGAAGCAATTTCGGACAACATCACACAAGCGATAACCACCAGTCATGCCACCGTAATGGTCATCTCTGAGCATTTCGCGGAAAGCGAGTGGTGTATGTTCGAGTTCCAGAGAGCTCATCATGAAATGCTACAAGATAGCAGGAGACGGCTCCTAGCTGTTATAGTGGGCGACGTAGACGTCGATGGACTACCCATGGATCTGAAAACTTATCTGAAAACCAACACTTACCTCTCAGTAGATGACAGGTGGTTTTGGCCTAAGCTCTTGTATGCGCTACCCGACCCACCAAGCCGGGCTGGGCGAGATGAGTTCTGTATGGAGGTGTATTCCCCAGAGCCGGCTATGTACGCTTGACCAGGTGACCACAGTGTAGTTAATTCCCACCCCTCTAAAACAGGTGGTCATCTTTTACAATATGGGAGTCCGAGTTCGTACTCTTTTCCTGCCCAAGGCAAAAAAAAATCCTACTGTATCATACGTATGACTTGTGAAAAATGTTAGGCAAGTTTTGTTGACATTAATTCACCGATCACCGCCTCGCCGTGTTCTAGATGAACAAATGATCTAGATCTAGATGGACTTTTCAAGTTCACGAACTTTCATCACCTCAATTTTTCCACCAATTGTCTATGAAAATAGTTAACCAACATTTTTGACAGTTCGCATTATATAGAGTAAGACTTTTTTTAGGAGTTTTGCCTTTAGCGATGAAAGAGTTCGAACTGGAAATCCCCTATTGGTTAATCAGTGGACTGCACTTGGCCAACCGTTCACTCCTCAACCAGTCACTCCTACCATCCGGTACCCATTGCTATTAACAGCACTACACGTTTTACTTATATATAACTCTGCTTAACCCAATGTCCCAAAATATGCAGCTTTTTACTATTAAGTCATTTATACAAACAGATAGAATGAAACTTATAGATTAACTGCATGAGGCAAAATGACAACTGGCTTTCATCACCTTGCCACATTTTAGATTGTATACATAAACTTAAGCGTGAGTGAGGTGTTTACAATTTATGACAGTTCAAAAATATTCTTAGTGGAATCAAAAAGACAAATGATGTATACGGACATAGTAAATAAATAAATAAATAATACATGTTAAAAAATAAACTCAAATAGGAGATTATAAACAACTACACTTGGAGTCTTTTTGATCCATTTTCACTTTGCCTTAATGACTAGCTCTAATATTGTAATCACTACCTGCGTAAGTATCGTTTAGCTCTTCCCCGTGATTATTTCAACACGCAACTGTATTATTGTTTAAGCCGGAAACAATAGCTACAGTAAGTGGAATGAGGTAGGTCATTAAATAGACTATACCGGAGATTTTGGCAAAAATTCGATCAAAATGCCATCCTCGTCTGTGCACGTGTTAACGTTCAAAATCTGTGGCTGGAAAGTGTGCTTCTAAAGTTTATAGAACGAATCGCATCGTAACTTTTTAAAACTTTCGAATCATGTTAACGCTATAAATAGCACACTTATTGCTATTTATTACAGAAATTGGAGAATATGAATTTTTTGCCAAAAATATCCGGTATAGCCTCTTTAAATGAGGCATTCGAGTATAAAAAATGCTACTAAATTCCCCTTTCTGTGTTTTCTCTGATATTTCTTGATGTCTTATAGATGCTTGGCACTTTTCTTACAGGTTCAGCAACCATGACGGATTTTATCTCCCCTGTGTCTCGTTAGGGATTATACATATAGCACAATGCATCAGTACCAGAAATACGCTGTCGTCTGCTTGCTCTTGGTGTCAGCTGCTGCAGCTAACGCAAGTTTTTGGGACTTCCTGAATCCAAGTGCCCCCGAAGACTTCTCCGGAAATTCCACCTGTCCTGACCACTGCACATGCCAGACGTCGTCAATCGTTAAATTTTTCGAAAAATTTTTCCAAGAAAACGATGAGAAAATCGGACGAAGATCCCGTCCAGAGATCGATAAAGTTCTTTCATCACTTTTTCAGGGGCTGAAGAGAAATGTCTTTTTTCAAATCATATTTGGGAGTGGTCTGTTGATGAACATGACTTGTGATGCCGTGGACAATGATACGTCATTGGACACACTTCTTGCCGAGTCACCAGGTCTGTTCGTCCTGGCCTCCATTACATGCGCTGAAAAGGTGACTTTGGACTTCGATTCTTATCCATCATCTGTTATTCTGTTTTCCCTGAAGATTTCCGGGTGTACGTTGAAGTCTAGTTCTGTGCCATTCAAATTTCCAGTTTATACACTTCTCCAGGTGTTGGAACTCAATAATGTCAACGTAGAATGGCTGAAAACTTTAGACATTTCGAATTTGAACTATTTAATCAGTTTGAAGATTAACTATCACAATTTGGGCCAACTTCCAGTCCTGTGGACCAATTCATCTCTGAACAGTTTAAGTTTTTTAGATCTTAGTCATAACGCGTTGACGGAATTCAGATGTGAAATTGGATGGGGTTTAACTTGGTTGTTTGTCGTAAACCCGACTATTGACACTATAAATCTAGAAGACAATTTACTTTCAGAAATCCCGCGGTGCCTGTTAGAAAGAAAGCTGAAGATCCCATACATCTCTTTGGCACGAAATAAGATTACGAATACAAGCGTGTTCCGGGAAGTGGAGAGCTACATCAGTACGTGGAACTTGAATCTGAGGCAAAACCACATCGGCTCAGTGGATTCCTTCATGTTCTCCAATATGTCAGCTCTGGATTTCAGTCAAAACCGCATCAAAAGTATTGGAATCAATTCCTTTCGGTGCAAAGACCAGATAAATTTGCTACAGAGCTTAAATCTGAGCCATAACCAGATTAACCACATTGAGTACGGTAGCTTAGATTTCACCCCCATCCTAAATTATCTGGATTTAAGTCATAATAAACTAAAAACGTTTGACCTTGAATTTTCACCTAGTTATAACCGAAACATCACGATGGATTTACGCGGTAACCTCATGAAATATCCACCGTTTGCTAACATTGGATACTTTGCTCCACCCGCTATTAAAACCTTTGCCGCGAACAACAACTTTGTATGTGACTGCTCCATATATAGATTCGTCTCCATCTACAGTCAGCTGACAGCTTCTAGCAATTCGTCAAATGCTCATTTCCAAGGTTTACGCCTATCGTCTCGGCCATTTTTCGACGCGGAGCAGTACCGATGTGAAAAGCCCGGTTATCTGCGCATGTCCAGAATCATGGATCTTCCTGTTGAAGGGAAAACGTGTCCTGTTGTGGAGGCTTGTCCGTCCGCCTGTACATGTGAACGAAACGAAGACTTCATAGCAGTACACTGTCAGGAAAAGGGCTTAACGGAGCTCCCTGACAAATTGCCAGACGGCGTAATGGTCAAGCTGAATATGCGTGACAATGCTCTGAAGAGAGTGGATTATAGGTCTTACTTTAAATGGACAATCTGGTTGGATCTGAGCCACAACAGGATAAACACTATATCCGTGTCAGCCATGTTGTCGTTGTTGGAACTAGATGAAGTGTTTCTACACTCAAACGATATATCCGAGCTGCCGTCAGCAGTGTCCTCATTCCTCAATGTTACCACCATGAATATGAGCTTGGGTGGAAACCCGTGGAACTGCTCATGTGAATCCGCCTGGATGAAGACGTGGCTGGTGGACATGGGAGCCCGTGTGCTTGACCCCAGGAACGTGTTGTGTGTGGGAGGCATACTGAACGGTCAAATGTTTCGTGACATTGAGGAAGAGATCCTGAATTGTGACCAGGAACGTCACGCTATGGCCGCCATCGCTTTCGGTATAGTCCTCTCCATCCTTGTCCTTGTAGCTGGCGTCGTCTACTGGAAGCGCCTAGAAATAAAGATTCTTCTCTACTCCCGTCTTCAGTGGGGATGCCTGAAAAAGGACAATAGTCGTGGGGATCTTCTTTATGATGTGTTCGTGTCGTTTAGTCAGTTGGACTACGAGTGGATAGTTCACACTCTGGCTCCGAATTTAGAGGACCGTGCCCAACCCTACAAACTCTGTCTCCATCAACGAGACTTTCCGGTGGGCGAGCCGATCGCCGAGTCGATTGCTCGAGCCGTAGAGAACAGCCGTTGTACGCTGATGATGGTGACGCCAAACTTTCTAGAGAGTGAGTGGTGTATGTACGAGTTCAAAACTGCTCACCAGAGAGTCTTGTCAAAAGATTGTAAAGTCGTCATGATTCTAGATGACAAAGTCAGCACTCGCGGAATGGACAAAACAATGGCAGCTTACGTCAAGACGTATACGTACATCAAATTTAAAGACAGACTTTTCTGGGAAAAGCTTTTGTATGCGCTTCCTAAGCCAAGAGAACAATGAACAATGGACTATTAGATACACAGGAGTTTGTTTCCACAGACTGGCATTTTGTTAGTGCTTTTGGTCTCCCCCAGTGAATATCTGCCATAGATTTGATTTGTTTTCATTTTATCAAGGCCATACTCAAGAATGCTTCATTCATACGGTGGTTGTCGGTTTAATGAATGGAGAAATTGGGGTGTCCGGCGTAAACCGTTGACCTTTGACAAGTTACTGTCAAAGATAAGAACTTTCCCAAGTGTGACATATATGCGCCTACTATAATACATGTAGTTAATGACATATTTTCGGTGAACAACAGGCTGCGCAAAAAAGGGTGACGCGAGCAGGAGAATCGAGTCTGCCATGGAAGAAAGTATTTTGGAGATTCATTGGTTATATATACTAGTATATGGTTATATATGTATATAATGTACCTCACACGAGACATGGTCACACAAGTCCTCAAGCGTTATAGGTACTGTAATGGTTTAATATTTAAATGAATATTTCAGCTTGCCGTTTAGAATTCTAGTAGCGGCCATAGCGTGCTAATTTCGTACGTCTGTCCCCTCTGTAAACTTCATGGAGGCTCCAACTGTTTCCAATACAATGATTTGACTTTGAGAGAGACGAGGCTTTTTGAGAAAATATCCATTCACTTATTTTCGTGTATGCGGCATGGCGCGCGTGACTTTTTAACATGATGTTTTAACGTGTTTATTTTATGTTGATGCTTTTTGCCTTATTCCAGAGACGTTATTGAGATGTGTTCCCAATGGCATATACCATTCACAGTTCTGTCAGCACAAGTTTCAATTCTGTAGACTCACTGAAGTAACACGACCGTATATGTAGTCGAACTGCAACCCAGTGTTTAGATTACGCGATATAGCAGTTAAAACACCCTGGTCGCTGTTAAATCCACTTGAAAGAAATTTTTTTATTTGAAATGTGTTTCATGGCATACAAATGTGTAGTGTGTCGATTTACATAAACCCCTTCATTCTTACACATGTTGTATAATTTGATGTCTTTTTGTTTAACTTTGTTTATTTGCGCAAATATATTTTTCTATTCTATATTCACCATTGTATGCTTTACTTGAAGAAATTGCCTATAATGTGACTTATGGTTGATTTGTTATAAAAATTTTAGGTTGTAATAATATATGTGCAAATTTGTTTGAGGTTAAACAATTGCATGTATCTATTTGTCTTGAGCTTGTCATCCATTTATAACAAGTGTTTTATTTATTTATTTGACTGGTGTTTTACGCCCGACGCAAGGATATTTCACTTAAACGACGGTGGTCAGTATTATTGTGGGAAGAAAAAGGTGAGAGCCCAACGGAAAGCCCCAACCATCCATCCACACGTTGCTGGAAGATCTTTACACGTACAACGGAGAGGAAGTCACCATAACCTAGACTTGAACTCACAGCGCTCGAGAGACCCCTGTGTCATGTCATGTGTCCCGCGATAGCAAGCTAAGAACTAGTAGTCCACGGAGGTCCCATATGTAATTAGAAGCGAGCATCAGTTCCTTTAGGGTGAGGTGTATTACCTGATTGATTTTCTTGAGTCGTAGAACAAAATATTTTATATTGATGACGGATGTCAGGTTTACTGGATGGAAGAGCTCGGACAAGGGGCAAAATATCCTCCTACGCCAGGTATCGGATATAACCTCCTGATGCAGTGTCTTGCATAACCACCACGTTTCAGCTGTTGCTGCTGGAAAGGAAGTCATAGCATTTTGTCACCATGGTAACTTTCAGGGTTTGGGTAATACTGGGCAAACAAATTCTCATTTTATTTTTAGTGCAAAATTATTTAGTACTTTTTATTTGGTTGATGTTTTACGCTATATTCCGAAATATTTCGCGGACATTATGGTGGGAGGAAACCGGGTTGATCCCGAGGGAGACAAAGAACCAGGTGAAAATACAGTTTATCAGATTATAGTTTATCAACAACAGATTGTGTTTGTGCAGTATTATCCAACCAGTCCCAAAACACTTTTCAATTTGTACCAATTGCGCAAATCGCGCATGTGTAACCTATACTATGCGCGGCCAGCAAGGTAATTGCCCGCAGCAGTGTAGGGGAGACAACTTTGTCAGAGGCCCTTTGCTCCGTACATATTACATCCCCTGATGCTAGCTAGAATTCCTCGTGGGAAAAGATTCCGCATTTTGCCTGGTCTAGCCCAAATGTTGATCGATCAGTCATAAATATACATATATCCTCAAACCTTAAAGATTGCTGATTTCCAAGAAAAAAAAATGAAAATTTATTTTTATTTTGTATCAGTGAAAATAAAGAGGAAATTTATTTAAAAAGAATCACAACCGTTTTTTTTTTCAAAATTCTGTTTGATTTTTGAAATTTTTAATCTTTTCTGGTCCATGTGACTTTACTGTTTCAGCTAAAAATTTATCCCACGTGTTTGCAGCACTCATCTTTTAGGATTTTGATCATTTAACAGTGGAGAAAACATAAAAATTACATGAGGATCAGATGAAGGAGTTTGAAAAATTAGTTGGAAATGTGGTCTTTAATATTTCTTTCGATTATTCTTTAAAGTCAAATATACACTTGAAAATAGTTTTTGCATGGTGGGTATTTGGAAGCACATCTTACTGTCTTTTGCGTAATAATGTTATAAATGAAGATGCATCACATGCTTAATAAACATATTTGCACTAGAGTTTGGCTTTTTCAGCCATGGAATGTGTTTGGATATAAACAACAAATTTACATTAAAATACATTTATTACACATGCATCATATCCTTATTTAGAACATTATTGTGCAATATGATATATACCAAGAGGTGGTCCCAGATATCCACCATACAAAAATAAGAAAAGTCGAAAAAAATATTGAAGATCATATTTGCAAATAAGTTTTCACGCTAGCTGTTTCATCTGATTTTGGCATCATTTTCATGTTTTTCACCTACTTTAAGATGAAAAATTCAAACTTTCCAAAAATGTGGGATTTTTAATAATATCTATAAAACTCTATAAGATATCAAAAATATGAGGAACTGTTTTTAGTTTGAATGTGTGTGAAATGTCAAAGCATCATGTTAGAAATAAGAGAGAAAATGAAGATCTTTCATCACACGACTGTCTCAAAAACGGAAATTAAGAAAATGAGCAAAATGTTTTGAGGTCTTGAGGAGCCTCAGGGGTGACCGTCACTTATGAAGGGTAGATGATGTTGGACATCAGCTTGATTAAATGAAGATGGGACCCAGGCGGCCCCTGAACTGTCGTCTAATGTCCTGTGATATATATAGTTGGGCACCCCCACTTTTAATTGCCTTCCGACGCCACTTGATTTGTTAAGCGGGTGCCTATACAGACCCGATCAAAAGGATTTGATGACTTTCCCGCAGGCTGCAATGTGATTATCTGTGGATCGAATCTTCACTCATTCACACGAAATGACGTAATGTCCGCCAGGTTTCTAAAACCCATATATAAAACCTGACAGCAGCAATATAAGTGATATACATGTAATCTTTTCGATGGCGGAAAACACCAATCAAAATATTTCATGTATGGAGTGTCTGCAATATTACAAACTTTCCAATTGTAACGTAATACTCGTTACAAGGTACCATTTTGTTATAAATTACATGGTGTACGGGTTTCACAATTCTGAACTCTGTGTACAGTGAACCGGCTCATCGCATCGCATGCAGTACGCTGTTGACACGGACTGACTGGATCAAATGAAAGCTCTATATTGAATGACGAATAGATTGTCGCGTGATCTCCACGGTCTAGGCCTGTAAAACTAATCCCCACAGAAGTGTGAACTATTTCAACAGCCCTGACAAGATAGCGTCCGCAAGAGGGCCTAGGCTTGGTGACGAGCTGTGCGTGGCTCAGACCCTGTTGGTGAAATGACGTCCCAGGTTCAATGGAACAGACAGAGATAATTACTGACAAGCCGGCATTTGAGCTCAGTCTTACAGAAAAAAACAGACAGGGATGGATGCAACGCTGTTCCCCTAATAACCACCTCAACCGAGCCTAACTTCTAACTGAGCGTAAATTAGCTGCGCATCACACGACACAAATAATAAATCCCTTATCTACCGGCAAGTCCCTAATGGAGCTTTTCACACACTGCCAGCTTTGTTGTCCATTTCTGAAGTCGAGAATTTGAGAAAAACCGTCGATGACGCTAAATTTCTGATGTCAAGTTTATCCATACATCTATACCATGTACTGATACGCACTAAAAGTCAGTTAAAAATGCCAAAATAAATCTTACAAAAAGAGCCAAATTACAAATTCTTAAAAGAGAAAAAACTAATAATTTCATTAAAACACCATATAATTGTAACATTTCCTCCCAAATAAAATAACAGGCGAAAAGAAGGTAGCCAATCAGCTCTGTATCACAACCTGGATAGGAAAATAGTTGGTCACTCGTTTGGTTTTGGTCGCCTATTAGACAATGTGTACTATTCTCTGGATAGAGTGATCCTTGTGTAGTACAGTCTGGATAGAGTGATCCTTGTGTAGTACAGTCTGGATAGGGTGAACCTTGTGTAGTACAGTCTGGATAGGGTGAACCTTGTGTAGTACAGTCTGGATAGAGTGACCCTTGTGTAGTACAGTCTTGATAAAGTGAACCTTGTGTAATACAGTCTGCATAGAGTGACCCTTGTGTAGTACGGTTTGGATAGAGTGACCCTTGTGTAGTACGGTTTGGATAGAGTGACCCTTGTGTAGTACAGTCTGGATTGCGTGAATCGTGTGTAGTAGAGTCTGGATAGAGTGATCCTTGTGTAGTACAGTCTGGATAGAGTGACCCTTGTGTGGTACAGTCTGGATAGAGTGACCCTTGTGTAGTACAGTCTGGATAGAGTGACCCTTGTGTAGTACAGTCTGGATAGAGTGACCCTTGTGTAGTACAGTCTGGATAGAGTGATCCTTGTGTAGTATCGTCTGGATAGAGTGACCCTTGTGTAGTACAGTCTGGATAGAGTGACCCTTGTGTAGTACAGTCTGGATAGAGTGACCCTTGTGTGGTACAGTCTGGATAGCGTGAATCGTGTGTAGTAGAGTCTGGATAGAGTGATCCTTGTGTAGTACAGTCTGGACAGAGTTAACATTGTGTAGTACAGGCTGGATAGAGTGACCCTTGTGTAGTACAGTCTGGATAGCATGAATCGTGTGTAGTAGAGTCTGGATAAAGTGATCCTTGTGTAGTACAGTCTGGACAGAGTTAACATTGTGTAATACAGTCTGGATAGAGTGACCCTTGTGTGGTACAGTCTGGATAGAGTGACCCTTGTGTGGTACAGTTGGGATAGAGTGACCCTTGTGTGGTACAGTCTGGACAGAGTGAACATTGTGTAATACAGTCTGGATAGAGTGACCCTTGTGTGGTACAGTCTGGATAGAGTGACCCTTGTGTAGTACAGTCTGGATAGAGTGACCCTTGTGTAGTACAGTCTGGATAGAGTGACCCTTGTGTAATACAGTCTGGATAGAGTGACCCTTGTGTAGTACAGTCTGGATAGAGTGAACCTTGTGTAGTACGGTCTGGATAGAGTGACCCTTGTGTAATACAGTCTGGATAGAGTGACCCTTGTGTAGTACAGTCTGGATAGAGTGACCCTTGTGTAGTACAGTCTGAACAGAGTGAACCTTGTGTAGTACAGTCTGAACAGAGTGACACTTGTGTAATACAGTCTGGATAGAGTGACCCTTGTGTGGTACAGTCTGGATAGAGTGACCGTTGGTTGCCTGTTGGTACTGTGTAGTACAGGCTGCATAGAGAGGCCGTTGGTCGCCTGTTGGTACTGTGTAGTACAGCCTGCACAAAGTGACCGGTGATCGGCTCTTGGCACTGTGTAGTGACAGTCTGGATAGAGTGACCGTTGATTGCCTGTTGTAGTAGTGTGTAGTACAATCTGGATAGAGTGATCGTTGGTCGTCTGCTGATACTGTGTAGTACAGCCTGCACAGAGTGACCGGTGATCGGCTCTTGGTACTGTGTAGTGACAGTCTGGATAGAGTGACCGTTGATTGCCTGTTGTAGTAGTGTGTAGTACAATCTGGATAGAGTGATCGTTGGTCGTCTGTTGATACTGTGTAGTACAGTCTTAAGGAGACCGTTGCCCTCCTATAGGTACTGTGAGTACAGTATGGACAGAGAGACCCTTGGTGGCCTGTTGGTACTGTGTTACAGTCTTAGGAAGGCCCTTGGTCGCCTGTTGATACTGTGTAGTACAGTCTTAGGGAGGCCCTTAGTCGCCTGTTGATATTGTGTGGTACAGTCTTAGAAAGGCCCTTGGTCGCCTGTTGATACTGTGTAGTGCAGTATGGATAGAGTTACCGCTGGTCGCCTGCTGATACTGTGTAGTGCAATCTGGACAGTGTGATCGTTGGTCGTCTGTTGATATTGTGAAGTACAGTCTTAGGGAGACCGTTGCCCTCCTCTTGGTACCGTGAGGTACAGTATGGATAGAGAGGCCGTTGATCGCCTGTTGGTGCTGTGTACTACAGTCTATATAGAGTGACCGTTGGTCATCTGTTGGTACTATGTAGTACAGTCTGGTTAGGGAGACCATAAGCCGCATGTTAGTACTATGTAGTGCAACCTGGACAGGGAGACTGTTGAGCGAGTATTGGTATTGTGTAGTGCAACCTGGACGGGGAGACCATTTATCGCCTATCGGCACTGTGAAATACAATCTGGATACGGACACCATAAGCCAATTGTGGTACTGTGTAGTGCAACCTGGACAAGGAGACTGTTGGCCGACTATTGATACTGTGTAGTACAGTCTGGGTAAGGAGGCCGTTGGGCGACTATTGGTACTGTGTAGTACAGACTGGATAGGGAGTCCATAAGCCACATGTTGGTGCTGTGTGGTACAGTCCGGACAGGGAGACTGTTGGGTGACTATTGGTACTGTTTAGAACAGTTCCTGAGATCGTGAGCTTTTAATGGTACTTCAGAATACATTTTATTTCTGATTGTTTTCTGTTGCTTTATTTATGCGTATGCGCGGGAAACACTGCTGAAATAGATCGTTGTTATCGTGGAGAATTCGCCCATGGGCAGGAATTAGTTTTACTGAATTTTCAAATAATTTGTTGTCATAGATATTGGCGTTGCGTTGTACGCCAAGAAGATTGTTGTATTTGTTGGGTGAATTCAAATGTGAATACGACAGTAGTGAGAGCCTGTCAACTTAGTTACAGTTAGAAATGGTACCGTCAAGTTTTAACTTAATTGCTGCTTTAGTTTCTGAAACGAAAAAGACAATGGTAAGTCTTGCTTTGCCATATTTTGCCACATTGAGCCAGTTTAAAGTAGTTTTGATGTTCGAACACCGAAAGTTAGGTTATGCTGTTTTGGTCAGTGATGGCTGTCTAACAAAGCTAAACGAAGTCCGACATTCGTATATCGGAACCACGGAGGGTCGCTCCAAGTCGATAATCAGTGGATCCTCTCATCGTAATGTTGGCCCCCGTCTTACAAGTGAAATATTCTTGTGTACCGCGTAAAAAAAACAATCAAACAAATACATAAATAATCACTAGACTCCTTTCCAAAACAACCTACTACACCAGTTTCCAAAGGAATTTGACATGTAAGAAATAATATGTTTGATGATGATAAATAAAGCTGCTGACATGTATGAGAAAAGCAGGTACCTTCGCATTGTTACAGTGGATAGAAAGAAAAGGATGTCTAAATGACAAGAGGAAGTTCTTGGGAAATGTGTTGACGTATAAGTAACCATAGTAAATCTTTTTTAATGCGGATCAATCTGAGTCAGAGATGTGACATGTAAACACGTCTTAAGCGTATTAACGTATCTGTGATAAGCTTAATGAGCATGTACTTAATGAAACATAAGCATAATACAGTTTCTGTGGTCTGTGAGGTGCTTGCAAGTTTACTGTCCGTATTGGGCCCACATTGATCTGAATTTCTGAAGCGACAATGAGGCTATTCAGGGGAATTTCAACGTGACATGAACTCATATAGCCCGCGGCCAGATTCCTCCGCGGTAATCGGCAGATTAGGACATCCGGTCGAGAGGGTCTTGTGGGAGATCTGTTCGCTGTTCCTACACCATGCTTCTGGATTAATCAATACAACGTAAATTAATATTAAGAATATTTATCCCAAAACGTTAGTTCTTCAGTATACATCGTTAAACACCAGTAAACATACAGCGTTAAACACCAGCAAACATACAACGTTAAACACCAGCAAACATACAGCGTTAAACACCAGTAAAATAACTAAAAACACTGAAGCACTAGTAGCGTCAGTGTAAGGATATAAACACTGTAAACCTATGAGTAGCATAACATACAGCGTATACACATCTCTAATGAGCGGCTTTAAAAGATAACAGATTAAATTTTAAATGCTCGTCGTATAGTAAAATGCATTAGCCTCAATTTTAAAGTACTGCACAAAACCAGAGACAAGTATTAACTTGGACATTTATCATCTCAGACGTCTTAAATTTTCAGCGCCCGAGGTATACCATAAACATATTGCTTCAAACAACTCGAATTGTAGAACTGAGTAATCAGTCGACAACACCTGTAGACACCAGACTTTGGCTTGTTATGGACAATAAGGGTGTTACGAGGCTTTACAGAATACATTTTGTTGCCATTTTGAGTATATTTAGTTCATATAAATGTAGAAAATGTTTCTGCTTCTAGTTTTAAATAGCTGCAGATCGTTTACTCGCAAGTGGTGTAACGTAAATGGTTTCAGTACAGGTAATGGTATACAGGGCTCTCGCTGGATCATGACGGTCCAAGCGCTGCCTCGGAGTGACTGTCAAGCTTTTGACCAATGACCACGCGAGTTCGAATCCTCCTCTCGCAGCTTCGCCTATTGCTTTACTTCAGAAGGTTTAAGGGGCAGTGATTTATTTCGCTCATGTTTCTCTTCAACAAACCACTGCCACATAAGTGAAAATGTGTGAAGTAGAATGTTGAACAGCAGTCAAAATCGGTAAATAAATTTATCATATACCTGTGTGTGTTACCCGCCTGATACAGAACCGTGCGATATTTTTCCGTATCGCCATCCTCTGAACATTTGCATGCGCCGAACTACTTTCGCAATAACTGACATCTGGCTGTCTTTCTACACGGGAATTTCCATGCACTGCTGATCGACATACATGAACATGCGGTTTACTGTTTTGAAACCCTCGGAAAAGTTTAATTTTGTACATTGTCTGCATGCCATTATCAAAGACAAACTATGTATAATAATTATTTTCGTCGCCTCCCTTTGTCGTCTGCTTTGTGATTTTTTTTGTGTGACCAGATTTCATTCCTTGTCGTAGAGAGCTGTCATTTCAGGACAGATTTACCGTTCAAACCATCGGCACATTAAGTGTTATCGCCATTTTACCTCAGCATCAACTACAGGAGAAAAGCTTCCAGTAATATAAATGTCAGCCAATGGGGAAATCCGTAACTCTGAACTATCCATAATGAAGACTAAGGCAAAAAAATCTAACTTATCTGGCTGTTTAACGGAACATCATGCTAGTAAAACTGTGTATACCCAGGTCCTTCGTGCTGGTATATAGCAACTTACTGGTCACAAATATGTTGTAAGCATGAACAATAACGCTGTTGCTTATAGTACCGGTATGCTGGAAGAAATGAGCCACATCATTTCAAAGGCACCAGTTGCACGTATCCTTCCACATCAAGCGTAGCCCTGTCCTACCCACCCAGTACATCTAAAGAAATCGACTCATGTGTCTCATCCGGTTCTTCTCCATTGCAGAACGATGCTTTTTTCCTTTCTTTACTAACTTTCACACACAATGTGAACCATGACGCTCCCACAAGTACAACTGCAGGGATTTTCCAGGGAGCATCCTTCTCAATCTGCTCATTCCACTTGAATTTCTGCCAAACTTCTAATAGCCATTAGCTTTGATGGCGAACTTTCTTTCCTATGCATAAACTTCAGAAGTTTTGAATGACTTTCTGTCATCAACACCAACGTACAACTGACTTGTAAAGTGGGTCAATTTTTTTGGGCGCATACAAAGTACACAATTTCAAAGTGTACCAGCTGACGCCAATGGTCAGTCCCGATCCAGATGAAGCTTAGATTTTTGGTTTATAAAAACATTTACCGTATCTTGATTGAAAAAAAGGATTTTAAAAACACAGTTACACGTACAGGATGCTTTATAAATTGCATTTTCATCGTTTTACGCGACTCTTCTTTTTTCTCCATAAAAACAGCGGTTGTGAACTATTGAAATACGCTATATTTAGAAGGAACTCCACGTGCGTGTTATGATTTGGAAGCGTCGTGCAGGCCACCGCGCGGTAAATACCTGGCTTTTATTGTCTCAAAACAGCTTTTATAGGCGGTATATTATAAATAGATTATCAGTACACTATGCTCTGCGGTTGCGTTGCCGTATCGATCAAACCCGCAACGCAACAGCAGAGAACTCAAGCGATACGACGATGCAGATCAGCACATTTTCCTTGTCCCGTTTTAAAAGGGGGACACAACACAGAGGAAGGATCTTATTGCTAGTTAAATGTAGTTAGTATATATACTGTCAGTAGTCAAACACTCTTCCTGCAAATCGGCGTCATCCTACCCCAGATTTCAGAGAAGCCGAACGTTTCCTCATCAGCCACATCGTATACACCAGGGAACATTACCAGATAACGTCAGTGCGTGTGTACATGTATCATTACTCATTACTGTCACAGCCTTCCTGGAATAGACGGTGACGGGGTGGTATTTCCCAAACCGACCAGATTTATCCTCGCTGCTGGAAATCTAACGCCTTTTGTTGTAATGCAAGAGACCTGTACTCTTGACCTCCCAGAGATATATGGATCACCTAGCTTCAGGATACATTAGCCGTCACGACATTTTGCAACATGACAACAACATTTAGAGTCCGTATTTATATAACCTCTGGTTTCAAAGAGTTCCTCTCGGATACAAATGTGTTATATCGTCCATTGCCTGACGAACTGATACTCATAACCTTTTTTATGTAATCTGGTATAAGCCTTTGAAGATGGAAATGCATGAATGTGACAATACAAATTTTGTCACAATATTTTGTTCAAGAAACCATTTGCCACTATAGTCGTAATGACACGATTATCTCTATAGTTCATAACCTCCCAGACGATGGTGCTTACCAGGTGGCGTCATCTTGTCTCCATCACGACCTTGCTTCCCGTCCACCAAGCCGGGTTCATGAATAAAACCACATCCAAGTATGGAGAAATGACACTACAGACGAAAGCGTGTCATTTTCCCGGAGACCTTGTACGTAATGGCTTGGCAACAGGACATGTTGATTTTTCGTTCATTTTCCCGTCAGGTCGTATTTTACTTTTGGCAGTCTTCCTTTTTGCTTCCTCGATCTTATCTCAGAACACCAAAAATCCTATATCTCCATTGTCAACCAATCAGCATGGATTATGTATGCCCTGAACAAAATTATTTTCACAGATAACCTCGTAATATCAGCCTTTGGCAATCCTTTTCACAAGTGCGTGGGCCAACACTCGCAAAAAGAAAAGAAGTTCACAGTTTATTGTGTGTTCAAAGTGTTGATTACCTTGTGTTTTAACATCTTGTCGTTATTTACATCGATAAGTGGGCTTTTCTGTCTAATTTTATAATCATAACTAATTGTATACAAAGACAAATTATATACAGAAGAAAAAATATAAACAGATTAGTGAAAAACAAATAAACATTCAGGCGTAGAAGTTTCACCCTCGGTTTAGAAGTTTCCATCAGAGTAAACGTTTTGGTCGTCATTGAGAGGTTTCCTCCATCGAGTAAACGTTTTGGCCGTACATGGTGGAGAAGTTTTTTTTACAGAGTAAACGTTTTGGTCGTGGTTGAGAGGTTTCCTCCACAGAGTAAACGTTTTGGCTGTGCATGGTTTTGCCGGCAGTGATAAAGCTTTCTTAATGATTTAAACGTTTTCTCCTTAGCTGACGGAATTTTTTTCTTTGATGCAAGTAGCATTCTCCACGTGGAATTTACACTTGTGTCTTCTCCATAAAGCAGTTTTAGAATTGAGAGGCCAGCACAAGAACTTGCCAGTCGATACGCATGGTCACTGCACTTTGACAGTCTGAGGTGTTGAAAGAACGTTTCGGTCAAAATATAATAAATGATCTAAGACACGATAATTAGTTTCTAACATTAAGAATGAAAGTGAGATAGAAACAGAAAAGATTTTTTTAAATTCAGGCACAGCGCAATCCTTGTAATGAAAGATGATAGGACGAGACGATAGACAGTCGGGCTAAATTAGGATGGTGTTTCTTACTCAGTTGAACTTGAAGTTAATATAATAAATGGCTCTCGAAATCATAACCCCCACGTAGTGTTAGTCTGGGAAATAAGCAGTAACTTTCTGGGTTGTTGTCTTCTTTGTTAGAGCAAGCTGCCGTTTTCGTTCCCCAGAATTGAGCACGATAACGTTCCTCCCGGTCAAACACTCGGCTTCCCGTGCCACTGGCTCCAATCCTGATTGGTTCTCCAAGGGGGCTAATTTAATTCACCCAATAAAGGGCGCCATCGTGGGGTTGTACGCCATCTGGTGCTTATGCTGTCTTTAAAATTTTAATTTGCCATTATTAAAACCCCTTTTGTGTTTGAATTTCACAACTAGATTTCCGTGGGTGGGGGGGGGGGAGCAAAGTTGGCAAGTTGCCAAGATTTCTCTTGGCCTCACGCTGATCCGTGTCAGACCGCGGAATAAACCGGCTGAGGGCGGTCCGCCGCGTGCAGCACAGAGCTAAGCCCTCAGGCTATACACAACAGCCGCGCCAAGACAGCCAATCAAAGCACATCATTTACTTTTCCCCGGCAGATGATTGGTTTGTATAACCGGGGCAATACAAAGCTTGCTAAGCTGAAGGCGAAGTCTGTAACAATTTGTACAAAGGCTGTTGACTACTCACAAGGTTAAAAATTGCAAGTATCTTTCTCTGTCAAGACTGGCAGAAAGGGTTATTTTACACTGCCAACCTAAAACAGAAATTGTTAACAGCTAAACCCAAAAACGATATATTAATTTAAGATAATTACTAAGCCCGAATGATAATAACATTTTCAAATAAATTAACAGGGCTTTCTAAATAAACCACGTGATTACATAGTCTATTTCTTTAGTGGTTAGATACATTTTTTTCAAAAGTATCAAATATATAGTGTGCCCAAAAGAGAAACGCGTAAGTGAATTTTCGCATGGTTGATCTGCATTAATTCAAAATAGTATAATTAATTTAATTTAAAAGTTATTTCGGCTTAATTACGAAAGGAGGACGTCAGTAATCATAAAATATGCATCAGAAGCTCACCCAGTGATGACACCAAATCACTCGTGGACGTCTCCACATCTGACAGAAGCTCACCCAGTGATGACATCAAATCACTCGTGGACGTCTCCACATCTGACAGAAGCTCACCCAGTGATGACACCAAATCACTCGTGGACGTCTCCACATCTGACAGAAGCTCACCCAGTGATGACACCAAATCACTCGTGGACGTCTCGACATCTGACAGAAGCTCACCCAGTGAAGACACCAAATCACTCGTGGACGTTCGTCTCCACATCAGACAGAAGCTCACCCAGTGGTGACATCAAATCACTCGTGGACGTCTCGACATCTGACAGAAGCTCACCCAGTGATGACACCAAATCACTCGTGGACGTCTCGACATCTGACAGAAGCTCACGCAGTGATGACATCAAATCACTCGTGGACGTTCGTCTCCACATCAGACAGAAGCTCACCCAGTGATGACATAAAATCACTCGTGGACGTTCGTCTCCACATCAGACAGAAGCTCACCCAGTGATGACATCAAATCACTCGTGGACGTTCGTCTCCACATCTGACAGAAGCTCACCCAGTGATGACATCAAATCACTCGTGGACGTTCGTCTCCACATCAGACAGAAGCTCACCCAGTGGTGACACCAAATCTCCCGTGGACGTTCGTCTCCACATCAGACAAAAGCTCACCCAGTGATGACACCAAATCACTCGTGGACGTTCGTCTCCACATCAGACAGAAGCTCACCCAGTGATGACATAAAATCACTCGTGGACGTTCGTCTCCACATCAGACAGAAGCTCGCCCAGTGATGACATCAAGTCACTCGTGGACGTTCGTCTCCACATCAGACAGAAGCTCACCCAGTGGTGACATCAAATCACTCGTGGACGTTCGTCTCCACATCTGACAGAAGCTCACCCAGTGATGACATCAAGTCACTCGTGGACGTTCGTCTCCACATCAGACAGAAGCTCACCCAGTGATGACACCAAATCACTCGTGGACGTTCGTCTCCACATCAGACAGAAGCTCACCCAGTGATGACATCAAATCACTCGTGGACGTTCGTCTCCACATCAGACAAAAGCTCACCCAGTGATGACACCAAATCACTCGTGGACGTTCGTCTCCACATCAGACAGAAGCTCACCCAGTGATGACACCAAATCACTCGTGGACGTTCGTCTCCACATCTGACAGAAGCTCACCCAGTGGTGACACCAAATCACTCGTGGACGTTCGTCTCCACATCAGACAGAAGCTCAACCAGTGGTGACATCAAATCTCCCGTGGACGTTCGTCTCCACATCAGACAGAAGCTCACCCAGTGATGACACCAAATCACTCGTGGGCGTTCGTCTCCACATCAGACAGAAGCTCACCCAGTGGTGACATCAAATCACTCGTGGACGTTCGTCTCCACATCTGACGACATTTACGTGTTTTTATGGGAGAGGATATGTAGGGTTATGCACAATTAACAAAATTAAAAATGAAAACTTAACATAAGATTAAGGGATTGCTTCGGTGGCCTAATAACGTTCTCCTCGAAATCCAGAAACCCTGGGATCAAATCCGATTCATACCAAAGACTAAAAATGGGACTTGCTGCTGCCTCGTTTGGCAGATTAATGTAAACTCGTCCCTCATTTTGGGAGTATATTAGCTATCTCGTAATGATTTATTTCATGTCTGTAAAAGAACAACTTCCTGAATCATCAAAGAATATCAAGGTCGCTTGCTTCAATATTTTAATATTAAAAAACACTGGGAGAATGTCGTAAAATTCGAGAGCAGAAGAAAAAACCCTTTGCGACTGTACATGTGTTTCTGTTCCAGAACATTCATGTTTGCCATGAAAAACAACAGGCCCCAGATCTGTCCCAGAGTTCGCAGTTCTCTTTAGCATGCTAATTTCGCTGACGAGTATGAGCTGGTGTAAAAGTAATGCTTGGGGTATACCCTTTCAGGTGCAATACACTGATTTAAATGCCCAACGGCGGCTACTCGCTGACTCACTCATCTAAAGTGTCACTCTCTCTGCAACAGATCAGCCCTTGAACAATGAATGAACAATGAGTGGCGTGTTCGAATCTATCTCTTACTGGTTTGGCTGTGATTTTAAGACAGGATATCTATCAGGTATAATCAGTTAATATCGAATCACATGGCAGATACAGTACTCGACGGCGGTCAGACCGTGCCCATTTTCCTTCCACCATAACGCTGGCCGCTGGCGTATAGGTGAAGTTTATAAGTGAAGACGGCGTAAAACACTAATCAAATAAATAACATGCCTGGTCAACAATTTGCCTATTTGTTAATTGATTTATGTATATATGTATGTATGGATGGATGTATTTGTGTATTTGTTTACATGCTGACTTTCGTCAACATTTCGCTTTTAGTTTGCAGCTTATTTTTGTTTATTGCTTTATTTAGTTGGTGTTTAATTGCCATTTAGCACAAATATTTCAGTCATATGAGAGATAGAGTGATGAGAGCTTTCGACTTGAAGCTTTACTAAAACTAACATCATGAACATAATACCCGGTGAAAATACATGACCATCCTTATTGTTGTTTCTCAGTCAAGTTAGTTTGTGCGACAGTTGAGAAAGAACATTGGTGTTTACGGGCCACCTGCTACGAGCCCAGTCAGTTGTGATTGACAGTTTTCACATGCCTGAGGACATATTGGGCAGAATTAGACACTGTAATGAAGCGTTGGTGAATAATGGACGTCTAATTTGCCAGCTATTATTGGCTGCGATCTTTGCGTCTTGTCCGCAGAGCCCCCGGATGAACAAGACAAGCACGTGACGTTAGCTGAAGACGTGGAGGTTCAGCCAAGAAACACGCCCCATTGTTTCACGGCGCATCTCCATTATTTTGTCTATCCTGCCGGACCTGCCCGACTCCTCGGCGTCATCAGATATACCGGACTTGTCCATGTCGATGGTGAGCTAGTGCAGTCTATGCTCATTTAGAAATTTAACCATGAACATGTGAATGTAACATTTGTTTTTAACTTTATCTATAGTCCTGTTATTCATTCCGCACCGTCTTTAATTTAAAACATGAAACACTATATCTTGAATTCAAACAAAATCGTTTCTGAATACATCTGTGACCACTGCGCCTAGTTTCGTTGCCATATCGAGATATCGTTACCGGCTTGTATTGCTCTGGCGGCCACCTTGGTGAGATGTTTTACAACTTGGATCTCATTTTGGTAGTGACATTCGAATAAACTTCTTTTGAAAAAAAAAATTTGTTTCAGCATGCTGTAGAACGAGGTGAGGTGCTTTCAAGTTCAAAAGCCAAGATGTATTTACGCCTTCATGTGACCAATCAAATGCAAGATAGTGGGTTCAAATGACATTATTCACTGTTTACGGCCTGATTCTTCACCGGAACTAGTCATTTGGGAGAACAAGAGGACCGTGTAAATGTTATAGGAACGGCGTTCCAGCGTATAGTTCAGCATGTCTCTAATGATGTCGGGTTGGGTGTGTGGAATACATAGGTAAGCCTATGAATATGAGAAGTGTGTTAGTGCGTGCTTGGGGTTTAACGTCGCACTTAACAATTTTTCAGTCACATTACGACGAAGGCGTCCTTAGGGTGCATGTAATTTGCCTCCTTGATGCAGGACGGATTTCCACCGCTCTTTTATCTAGTGCTGCTTTACTGAGACGACTTACCGAAGACATGTAAGCCGAAGAGGACGCTCTACCAACTGCCCTATACTGTTACGGGTCAACCAGTTTTTTTAAGGTTTTAGACATCACCCGGCGGCACTGGACTGACCCTAGATCTATCCCCCCCCACCCCCCACACTACGTTTAGTGTTAAACGTAACCAATGTAAGCATTTGTCGTTCATCTCGTAAAACTCTATTTTCCCTAGCTGTTAATCTAATCTTATGACCATGGACAAGAGCATGGTTATGACCTCCATCTAGTACCGTCGCTTGTTTAAAAAATGCGATGTGAGACTTCCTGCTCCAGACCTGATATATGAGGGATGCTGAAGAGAAAGACAACACACGTCCTGGGCCAATCAGACCCTAGGCCGCTCGATGAGCCGGTAATGAGAAAGACGTCGGCGAGGTTAGGCACCCGTGGGGATTTCAGATTTAATTGAAGGGCAGCGACAGGCGGTTGTTTCTCATCAGTAGCCCGGGACATGTTGGATTGTTGTACGCGGCGAGCTCTTGTCCACGAGCGTGACGAGTTATAGCACGAAATGAAGTTACTCAGTTTCCAGAGACAAAAAAGTACAGATATATATCCGTTTTTTATTCGTACTGTTCAGTTAAACCACGCCAATGTCTTGGGACAAAATTTATTCTTGGAACGCAGCGAACGGCCTTTGGGTACATCAGAGTGTTAGGACGGTGTCTATAGCAGCAGGCATGTTCGAACGAGGCCATGGAACAGTGAGCTACCCATGGAAACTTAATGATAGATTGTGGCTAACATAATCTCTTATCAAACAGATGTAATCATCAAAAAGAATGCAAAAACGGGCAAAGTCATGTAGAAAAACACAATAAAGACGTCTAAAGAGGACAAGGATTGTTTCAATGTGATTGAATACAGATGCAATGTTTTGTGTATACCATCGTCAACCAGACACTTCAGTACACATGTCAAAGTCGTGAGGTAGATACAATTCTGTTCTAACGAAAGGCTCGATCAAATAAAACCAGCCTGGTAATGAATCTATGGATGTACTCATGTACTACTACATCCACAGATCTTCAATTCCACCCATATACATCCACATATCCGCCCAACTAAACGGGCAGTTTTCCCATTTGTTCAGATTCCCACAGAATCGATAAACAAATATGCCAGTATGTCGTTTAACTGACTGATAAAGAGGTGTGTAGCCAGTTGATCAGGAAAGACCTTCACAGTCCTATCCATACCCATACCAACATTAAACTTTCATCTGAGTCTCTTGTCTCTCACTCTGTCCGCTAGGTGGCCTCGAGCTGCTCCAGACGTCATCCATCATAGAAGTGGAATCGATTTGGGGTCATCGGTACACAGGTGAAATAACGACTACTGCTGGCGCGTGAAACAAATGGCAACGCTATTCGGAAATAGTCGGTACCGTTCGGGTCACTCCGGAACATTGTCTCTGCCAACAAAGACTTGTCACCTTGACACATCACACCTCTTTTTTTCCAGTAAGAGCCACAGGATGTGTTGGTTTCAAAAATATAACTCTCACACTCGGGAAGTGTGTATAATTTGAACTTTGACAGTAGTACGCTAACACTTCGATCATAATGGCCGACGAATGTCGCCCCTTCATCCAATCGGTGACAAGACAACAGGCATGTTTGTCTGACATCGTGGCTTGCTTCAATGCATTGTGTATGTTTTTCCCCACTAAAGAAATAATCGCATTCAGACTGCGAAGAGCACAATGGCGCTGAATGACTTGCATTGTTAACACTATTAGCGACTCGACAGTAGCATATTATCTAGGCGGAGGATGAAGTAACAGAGTTAGCTGATCGGAATGAAGGCTCTCTTGGCCTTCCACACAAACGCAGAGCGTGATCAGATAATCCTGGCATTGTGCCAACTCGACCCTACGCGCCGTCTAACCGCTGTAAGCGTGTGTCGGGTCTCAGCTCGACGGCTGTTGTTTAATTATCCCGGATCAATACCATGTCGCTAATTACGTGATTTCAGCGCTCCCGACTAAGACTCCAGACGTCAAGGCGTTAGACCGTAATTCCGCGCTGTCTGTTTGATTCATGCAGTACATTAAAACATTACCAATACAGCCGTCACTGTCACTAGCAGTATCACTGTCACTAGCAGTATCTGACAATTGGTGCTAGAATGTGATGTGTTATGATCGTTATGTCCCGTGCCTTCAACAAGAGAGCACTTCCTTCCACAAAAACAACACATCCACAATTGTAAATAGCACTATATAAAAACAGGCCACAGTATCCATAAAGAGCATTACGTCCACCTTTGAGCAATATATCCACAATGTGCTATCATTATGTACATTGATGAATCCATTACCACACATTATCTTCCCAAAGAGCATTATTTATATAACATGATTTTTTTTTAATTAAACTGAGGTGTAAGAGGGCTAACAGTTCTCAGACAACTTCGAATTCTTGAAGCCGGGTTAAAGGAACTCACGACAAAAGGTATGACAGAAAAGGTTTGTGTTAAAGCAAATAATTTCTGAATGCTGTTAATTTGGAAAATCATGCAATATTGGGAAAAAGTTTAATACGTCACAGTAGTATTAAAATGAGCTATTTTTTTAAATAAGCACGATTGCTGGAAGATTCGGAAACCAGTCACACGTTCTCATATCCCCTAGGACTATTTATAAGTTCCCAACATATAAATATCGAGCAACACTCTTGTTATCATCAGTACAAAACAGAGAGACAATTTTAACTTGCTTTTGACGTTAATATTTCCTTTTTTAAGTTAATCTTTCCTAATAGACTCTATTTTTGTCATGAAGTGTCGAAGAGAGGGGATGGTGGGTTGGTGGGGATGAGTGGGCCTACCCAATGTCCTGTTCCTTCGTATTAAGGCACTCAAGGCTTAGCTTATGATGCTTTATGAAGGATAGTTTTATGCTGTTGTTATATTTAAACAGACATGTTTTATTCATACAGATGTATTTATAAACTGTGAAGCAGCAAAGGTTTCATTAATCTACAAATTTATACCGTTTTATGTCTACGTTTATGGAACTTTATTACTAAAATAAAACACTCTATACAGAAACGCAAATGTTACTCGCATGTATAGTTTTTTTCCCCTTTTTGGGCAGTTCAAAAATGTTTATGGGTGTCTGGTTTGTATATAGGACAACAAAACAGATCATTCATATTTAGTCTAAACTAAGCCTTTAATCCATATTAATAAAATCTAGTTGTTAACGCAAAAACATATTCAATTTAAATGCCACATAATCGTTTATTTCAACAGAGGTCTGCTATATATTTGCTCTACCTATTATATAGACGCACACACGTGCTTATAAGATCATTGTGCCGAATAAGTGGGCCCGCACTCATACAGCCATACTTCTACCTATAGGGCTTTTCCGCCAGGCTTGTATAAAGACACAGGGCCGCCTTCTGTTGATTAGCTCCGGCTGAATACATATATCTCTGTGTAAGTTCTCTTTTACAGAGCGCCCACCGTTCTCAGGTTTATCGTGGCGCCTCTTTTGTAAAGAAATTTCACCGATCCCTATCTTATAACACCAGGAGAGAAGACTAGTAGGAGACTAAGATCTTGGTGTTGAATAGGGGCGAACGATTAACACATACCGCTGAGGGTATCAAGTGGCTATAGATAGAGAAGCCGACGTGAAGCTGTTAAGAAGACGCCGTGTTACACTCGTCTATAGAAACACCTTTTTCCACCACCAACTGTTCTGTAGAATTCTTACATAAGAATGTCCTCGAAGGAGTGGATGGATCAGGAGAGTTGGTGTTAAAAGTGGTGTTACGGTGTCGAGGTGTTGGGGAGGAAGCTGCGACAGGAAGTGGTTGTCATGCTCGTTGTCCATGGCAGGTGCGAGGTACTTGTAAGAGATTAAAAGTTATGGTGTTAAACCAGTAAGCCAAGTGGAGCCTCATCTGGTGAGGAGAGCTGAGGCCGCTTATGTGATCAGTACACATCCTATCAACCAACTAATATTGCTGCACGTTCTTGAGACTATTTATCTACTACACCAGCTGTTAGCAAACAGAACACACACTGCCTCACATTTTATTGATCTAACTGTACTAATCTCCCAGAAATTGAATACCTTTGAATCTGCTCGAGATTCTATTAAAACTACAGCAGACCATATCTCACTTTAGCGACAACTCCCGATGAGGTGAGAGGTGAACATACATGGCAAAAACTTACCCGACACACCGCACCGTATATTTCAATCATATTTAAATTACATCTATGCGCACAATATATCCTACTGTCCACAAGTGTACATTGGATAGGGCAGTGTCTATACCCCAGGCTTTAAGTGACCAGTATCAGTCTTGTCTTTAGTATATATACAGTTCCCCCACCCATTCTGTCGTAGATCGACGCAACCTTCCAACAAAGTATTGCATTTTGTTACTTCAGAGAGAATAAACTCATATACATGAACACACACCCAAAATTACGAGAAGGTTAAAGAATAGTGTTTGGACGAATATCCCCTAAAAGAGTCCCTCATGAACGATAATACAGAGGTTGTCAGGCGTTATTATACCCACAGTTAAATACCAGTCGCTGTTACATGTATGTCTGTATAGGACATATACATACCAGTAAGGCTTGCATCTGCTGCCGGAAGCTTGTTTACAATTGTGCCGCTATGTACACAGGCACTGTTCGTATTGCTGTACACTACCAAGCGTTCAGCATCAAACACGCTTGTAACACGGAATACTGCAATATGACTGGAGAGAACTATAGTGATAGATTCATAAATAAGGGCCTATGCCAAGTGGGGTCTCAGTGCAGGACCAAGGAACGACGTCGACTCATATGCATATACATATGCATAAAGAACAAGTCGTTCGGAACTGCTGTCGGAATGCAAAGATGTAGAAAGTCGGGAAAGGCTCAAATGTTTTTTTTATTCTGTCGTTTCAGAAAAATCCTACTGTCAGAGACATAGATATATACAGCTATCTGTTTACCTGTCCCATTTTATAATTATAGCTAAAAGGTGTATGTAAACTTTAATATTTATAATAATACACAATACAGTGTGCCGTGAATAAAGTGTTATTGAGGTGCCCGATCGGTATACTGAACTTGCGCATTCCGTCACAGAGGTCACTGATGCAGACGATCAGTCACGTGATCAATTTTCTAGCTGATGTCACGTTTAATTTTCTATGACTAGATAAACAAGTTTGAATGGTGGCCCGTATGTCATTACTCTTTGCCTCTGTATAACTGTTTTTTTCTGAGCTTATGTAAAGTGTCACACAGATCAGAGAGGGCGTTTAAGGCCGTGTTTTCAACGCTGTGATGCACGCCAATGCCTTCCTGTCGTGATTAAACTCAATGCTGTGAGTCATCCAAATTCTCTCATATCTCTGCTCTCTGCTGTCTGAAGCCTTATCGCTTCAGGCAGCCACGACACGAACTTTTCAATCTGAAGCGGGTCTGTCTAGATGTGCCATAATGGTCAGGTCGTGGGGGGGGAGACTTAGAGCACGGCTTCCTGATCAGTCAGAGAGAGATCGGGGAGAATTAAATACTCCGCTCTTGCCACGTTGGATAGATATAATACGATGTGCACATAAATCCGTAAACCGGCGTCATCCTTTAATTACTTTGCAATCATTAAAATTTTGATTACATGTTTTTTAAAATTAGTTTTATGACGACGATAAAGTCTGACACTATGTACACAGAACAAAAAATAAGTAAGCCCTAAACCACAGATATCAAAGAAAAACAGTGAAAGATATGGCACTGATGCACAATTCACTCTGAGTAGCAATGTAGTAGGTTCTTTTGGACTTGGCCAATCATGAGCGCTGAAAGCGTCACATAATGTTTTGGTTGTGACCTCAGAACACTCATTAGCACGTAATTATTAGTCTGGCTTCTTATATGGTCTATAGACATACATGCATTCAGTAAATGGGACTTTCAGGTTATTTTAAGTGTTAAACTGGGGCATTTTGGTCCGATTCGATAGTAATACATTAATGTGGAATTGAGAATGGCTACCCATGTCACAGTGTCTACACGTTGGACAGGAGACTGCGGTGATTTGCGAATTTCGGCCGTTTGAAAACGGAACAGAAATAAAACTCTTGAATGGAGTATGTAGCGTTTTTGTATCCTTCTCTGTCAAATTTTCAGACCCGATCATTTACACGTAATTTTGTTTGGAACCGATGGTACACGAGGGTGATGTGACATCACGATAGATACTGATGTGACGACACAATAGATAGCAAGAATGGAGTAATCAAATGAGTGGCTATGTATGTAGTTTGTGACTATAACCTCAACACATGCCCAAAGAGGTCGCGTTTAACAGAAGATGGCACTGTCTAGTTCATTAAAAATAATTTTCTTGAAAGTTTTTTAGATGCCACAGCTAAATGTAGAAATTTCCTCCAATATAGATACACACGAAGAGGCAATACTTCGCATTTTTATCGCATCTGTCAGAGATGAAGAATCGTATAAAATCGTCCTTGGCGGATCGAGGTAATAAATAAATAAATACCATTGATTGGGAATGAAGTAAAGACTACATAGCTGGTATAGAAAGCCCCTCACCCATGCATGGGGTGTATGGAGAAAATGAAAAAGTACAGTGACAAATGACGAATGACCACAAATTTTTAATTGATTGCTACCACGAAAATTGAGGAAAACACTGCTTACAAGCTAGAACACGCCTTGGCCACTATATATGAACTAAGTACCTAACGTCAATAAAGGAAAAGGGATAACTGAATGTGGCTATATATGCTATTTGACTTGCAATATGATGACTAGGTGGCAAACTCTAGCTGATATATAATATCGCTGTATCTTAGTAAATGAAGTCACGCCACTGGCTTTGGATTGTACATTACTTGTGAAACCAATATTTATAAGATATCAGAACTGTGGCATGACAGGTTATTTCAGATGGTGCACACAGCGGTTGATTGATGGACCGGTTAGTTGGATGATCGGGATGAGCTACCAATCATGCCACGATACGCCCATAATTCTACGTCCTGGCAGAGGTTAGCTACATCGCGCCTTTTTATCCCGTAATTGGCTTCCCTGCAGATTCAGAAACATCCGGGTTCTTAATTGGAACTTTGATTGGCCGAAGTTCACTGCGATTCAGATCTCGCCAACAGCATGTATTACGAGACTGCCTTATCAATTTCCGTCAATATTCTTTCCTCCTCTCGCTTTTTCTTTAAGAAGGCTTAATCTCGAGCTACCCACTGACCGTGCCAGTTTTGAAAGGAAATTGAGCTTTTGCTCCGTCATATGACTCAGTAATCAATTTTAATGCATTAAACAGGACTGCCTCATCGCGGTCGTTTGTCGTCTACGCCCCCAACAGTCGCCATTTTGCAAGCTAGTTCAACACCCTGGGCTACCAGCACTGCTTGTTCGGCTAAAAGAGTTTTTTCTATTCTCTTTCACTGTCGTTCACGGAGTGGCATCCGAAACGATTTCATTTGAGCCGTCCGACACATAGAGTGTGTGTTATCCCGGCGACAATCAGTCTGCTGAGGTGTCGCGTTAGAAATTCCCCCACAGAGCCCCACATAATGCTCGGTGCTGATTCTGTAGATTGCTTCTCGGAGCGTGTGGCACAGCCTGCTGATCGCTGATGTGGTGAGCTTGACGTCCCATGGGTTGAGCTAAACATGAACAAAATTTTAACACGAGTATTGCGTCCAAATGGAAGAAACTGAACGCTGCCAAGTGCTATCCGACGATCCTTCTTTCTAAATTAACGAATAGTTTTTGCCAGCTTTTTATTTCCCCAAGCCAACAGTGTAATCTCGGACAACCCCATATGTATTACAGCCAGAGAACGTGAGCCGCCTCGCTAGCTCGACAGGGAACCCTCTGTGCTGTTGAATTTCGCTGTCCGTGCACGTCCTTCGTGGTCACGGAAAACCAGATTTAAACGACTGGAACAAGGAAGTCAATCTGCGGCGAATTCTCTTGGTTTAGCCGCTGTGTTTTTGTGTATGTGTGTGCGTGTTTGTTTGTTTTTTTTGGTTTTTTTTTGGTGTTTTTTTTTTCTTGTTTTCGATTTTTTTTTAAACTGAGGTATATATATATATATATATATATATATATATATATATATATATATATATGTATATGTATATGGTATATATATATATACCATCAGCACGCTAACATTACAACACTGTAATAATAGCCACGGAAAGTATTGTGTATACAAGGGCACATAGATAGTCACTGTTACGAATAAATAGCACATTAATTTTATATATATAACCAGTGGTACTGCAATAAAGGATATATCATCTTAATTTATCATTCGTATACCTTCGCCCGAATCACTCTATCGTGTATCTCCCTAAGTAAAATCGGAATGGCGTTGGGTAACGTCAACCACAAAATAAAGTGGTTAAGAAATCATATTTCTTGTCTTCATTTCAAGTACAAAGAAATGACACAAGTTGACTTAAGCTCGCGTGCCTGGGGATAGCCTTGAATGCTTTTTGTGTTTTTTTTTCACAAAATTAATTACATTTTGATTGCTGCAACAAAAGTAATGCGCGGGGCTATATAATTTTTCATGGTTGTTCTTAAAAATGCATTTTAAACATGGCGCTATAATATTTTAAATTCCCTAAAATTGGGAATTTTGGTCCGTATGAGTATAACCGCACTGATAATTATTTACAGAACATTGTCATAAAACATAAAATCACAAATATTGCAGCCAGTAACCATTTACTTTCATAGGAGTTGTCGATTTGAATTCGAGGGAAAAAAAAATAGCGTTTCTGTTTTCATCCAGTGCCAACCGGCTGTCCATTTCACACATAACAATGTATACTGAAGAAGTGGAAATATATCCAGTGTTCTTACACTTGTAACAGTGGTCAGTGTAACTTCACTGTTTCCGGCGAGATGGTCATACACTATAGTTGTTCGGTGGTACACTGTGGTTGCCATTTAGGAGGTGCATGTATACATAACTGCGGGGTATACATTAATTGTTATGATAATCTCTGTGTATATTTGTTAAAAAAGATATAAAAGCGAACAGTGCACCTGTCAATAATATGTAGATATATTTGAAGGATAAACACATTTTGATTACTTTTCCAGAAAGAGTTTCTTACCTGAAAGGTTCATTTCTCACGTTTTTGTGGTAAATTGTTGTATTCAAAGCTAAGCCTATCTCGCCATGTGATATTAACAGTATAAGCAGTTTATTGTGTATATTACATCCTTCAGATACCAACATAAAAATCCGTTTCTTACTTTTACTATGTATATATGATGTGGTAGCTGATTTGTTGTTAGCCACGCTATTACGTGTGGAGCTATTATAGGCTGAACTGGGAGGTTTTTTTTTGTCCGTGTCTGCAGTCAGTGCCTCGAGGTAAAAACAGACATTGTCTTCTAACAGTACATCACACCCAAATTTCATTATCGAGGAGATTCATCCAATGTCCGAATGAGTTCACAGATCAATGTATTTAAACGGGGTGAGGAAATTGGAACCTCTGATCCCTGGCGAAGCCTCGGGTCGTATTGCAGTAGTGATTTACGATGGGATTTTGGCTACAGGACAACAGCCTACCAAGGCAGAAGTTTGGAGCTTTTTAACAGGCTACTGTATTTATTAATTTGATTAGTCTTTGCGCCCTACTGAACAGATTCAGTGGAACGACGACAGCCATGTTTCTGAGTGGAAGAAGCAACCGCGGGCACCTGACAACTCACTGGTATAAAAGCGCATGCGAATCAGTCAGGGCCGGGTTCGAATCTGTGACTTAGTTGATCACTGCGGACAGTGCACACGGTTATTGAAAATTCTCATATACAGGAAAGAATTAGCACAGCTACTATTTTATAATATTCCGTCGTATAGAAACCCGCCTTGTTGTCGTTTGATCTTTGCTGGAGGTCTGTAATCAATAAATTGAGCATGTAGATTATTATTCCAGCGCCGTTTGCATGCCTGTTCATGTATGGGATTTGTTTTCTGACAGGCCTATTTGTATATTTCTATGTGTTTCTGCGATGTTTTTGTGGCGATGAATTTCTACGCAAATACAGATCACAAACATTTCGCTTTTCATATTTGTACAAGACCTGACCTCAGGGAAATATGTGCCCCCCCCCCCCTCCGCCCCCCCCACCCCCCCCTCCGCCCTCCGTCAGCAGAAAACAGCCTGTGCAGATTGCACTCTGCACAGGCTGTTAATGGGAAGGAAATATGCATGGGGTGGAACGAGAGTGGGAGAGGAGGGGGTAAATACACAACTACCCGTTCGTCTCGCTCGTCCTCTCTTTTCTTCTGCCTCTCTACAAAAGCTCTCGGCAAAAGGCAATCCTAACCGCAAGCAAATACGGCGGGCAAAACAAATATGGTACACAGCTCCCCTAGCCGAGCAAGGCGATGTGGCGTGCCAAATACAGGCAGTCATTCAGCCACTGTCAATGTCAGGCAGTTAAGGCTAGGCCTCATGCTGAGTTGGTTCAATAACACCATTGTGTCCAATAAAAACGCCAGGATTCCGATTTCTGTTTGCTGATTGGCTGACAGTGTTGACCCGGGAGCCCCACAGCTTGCAGCTGCCAGGCGAGATGAACGACTGCCTTCCTGCGTTGCGCAGCCCGAGGCTCTCTCTCCCAGGCGCAGGGATCCGACAGCTGCCGCTGTGTATCGGGGAACAGCCGACTGGAGGAGACACAGCAGCCCCAGTATTGCGGGCCATTAAAAACAAAAACTAAAAAAACCGCAAGATTCCACTTCCAGCCAGGGTTGAGCTAAAAACCCGTGGCCCCGCACCAGTGTAA
The DNA here is from genome assembly GCF_032854445.1 of Liolophura sinensis. NCBI lineage: Eukaryota > Metazoa > Mollusca > Polyplacophora > Chitonida > Chitonidae > Liolophura > Liolophura sinensis. The sequence goes on along the minus strand of NC_088302.1, from coordinate 52,444,487 downwards.
GCTTTGTGAGAAAGAAGAGGACGGCTAAATCTTAAACATGTATGATTAGTCCCGTCGACGAGTTGTTGTACAGTGTTATCTGGGTGACAGATGTGTTGAGATGCAGTAGTCGCTATTCATGTCGGTGCGCCGCTCACTCAGGGGCTCCTTGAGGGATTTCGGATGGGAAGACATCGCGCTAGGCTTTCTCCGTATTGATAGCACAGAGGCTTATCGGGGTCACACGTCATCTTCTTGGGAGGATCCCTGCTCATAATGCCCTGAGGGTGGGCTCAACTCCTGGATATCTGTCTATGCAGTGCTCGTGAAGGTGGTCAGAAGGCGTCAGCGTTCCACAGTTTAAGACTTACCAGTCAAACTTTAAAACCTCGTCACAATGCTTGGTTTTTTGGTACTGGAAATTAAACTGTTGACATATATGATTAAATATAACAGCTATGATGAGGTTGTCAAAATTTGAATTTCTGTAGGAGCCCGACAATAATTGACCTCATTTAGGAAAAAACCTATTAGAATGAGCCTCAGTTCTGTACTGAACGCGTGTATACTTACAATATATATATATCGTTACTAGCCGATTCTGCTTAACCATGACAATAAGCTCATTGCTGGTGGTTGGTCGCCACTGTGGTTATTAAAGAGTACTCGAGCTGTTCTAGGAAGTCGTGAATAATTGACAGTGGGGACGGCAAAAATCGTTTGAATAAATCGAAATGGACATTGTACACGCGAGACCTGATGTCATCTAATATTAAACATTGGTCGATCGAGCGTTGGGTAAAGAAGGGGAAGAAGGAGAGGTAGGAAAGAATGGACGGGGTGGGCGGGGACAGGAATGGGGGGTGATAGAGATACCCGGATGAATATGGTCGGCACAAACAGCACTGATTATCAACTGGACCAGGCAAATGAATATTTGGTTACAGATTATGAGCTACGAGTGAACTAGAGATGAGAGTTTTGTCTTGTGGATAGGCTGACGAAGATCGACACCACGTCCGACAACAGACTGAAGCCGCCTCCCCATTCCCATAAATATACCCGACCGGTCATTCATACTCATTGATATGCATGGGGTAAATAACGCCATTCGAGTCTTTATCGATGTAGACAAGGTATCAGATCTGTCGAATAAAGGATCGGATGCCGAAGATTAATCTGATCTGAACGTTCTGTTTGATGAATTGAGAAATTTCAAAATGGCCGCCCGGCTGGGCTTTGCCACATGGCGGTACAGCTATGCCAGCAGAACTGGTGAACGGGTATTAAACAAAAGAAGAGAACAAATCTATCTACTTCAGTCTTTCCTTTAACTCGATAGGACTCAGTTCACCGGGTTGACCAGTTTTCCTTACACAGAGTGGAGAATAGAGTCAATCTGTCGAAACTGACATAGCAACTAAAGGCTTGTGTAGGAAGTATACGCTAATGGTCACGTTCCGGAGATCCACAGGCTGTGGAGGAAAACTGGGACGGACTGCAGGATAAAAGCCCCCCAGAAACCTGAGTCAATAAAAGTTGGAACGTTTCCCGAGCTGCTACCGGCTGACTGACACAGGCTATCCAATTCTAACTGGGAAGCATGCTGTGTTCATTATGGCGGACATTTAAACAGGGAGCTGATGCAGGACTAGAGAATATAATAAAGATGCCAGGCTGCACCCTTCGGTGTTTCTCCCCTTCAGTCCCCATACTTCCGTTCTTGTCAACCCTTCACTGGCCTGACATGTATATGGCAGAGGTTAACCCTCTGTTCAGGATATGATTACAAGTCGTGACTACTGCAGCTGTTTTACATTCAACACCACAGAGCGCGGACCCGAGAGAAAGCCTCATAAATCATACAGAGTGTGTTGTGGCTTCATCAATAATTCGGACTTTTATCATCAAAGCTCATTTACTTCATACAGATGTGACTGAAAATACAGCGGTGTATAAGCTTATTACGACCAGCCACTTCCCTATAATGCGATCACACATCACTGCACGTCGTGTGTATGCACCCTGTGTGGTAGAGGAGTTCCAGGCCCACGTATACAGCTTCCTCCTTGTTCACATCACAGAAACATGTATATTTATAGCATGAATGTGGTGAGGGAGTATACCTAAAACATCTGACATTGCTAACCATATAACGATGGAAACTTTTCAGTAATTGTTGTTCAGACCTCTGAGTTCTATACTAATGCGATGTTCCATCAAGGGATTCATTTTTTTCTAACCACGCATATTTGATCATGGTAGAATCTAGTCCAGTAACATACGTTTATGTTTTATCTTTGATAAGATAGACGTCTGTGTCCATCTTTGTGATGAAACAAAACCGTCACTGAAAGTATGTATAAAACAACTAGGCACGTCGAATAGAATAAACCAGATTACCCTTTCTTTCAAATAGAACATCAACTCTGACTGAACTTTAATTACTTCGTATATATTTAAGTATTTTTTTATTGCCTCAGTCTATGTATACTAGAAACTCTGCAGTTGTGTATTCAGTCTGTCGAGTTATTTTAGAATACATCAACAGACACCTTTTTATGAGAAAATGTCGAATGTGATACTATAACCTTTCATGCAGATACGTTTACTGCTGCGTTTTGGGTTTTTTTTTCTCCTCCTGGTTGCCTGTCCTAGCTAATCTCAACATATATAATGTACTAAGTGCTCTCCTGCTAACATGATCTCGTATAGTGCATGGCATTATCACAGATGTCACGTATATCACAATACATGTATCTAGACAAATTAATATGGTACAGCAAATGTAAAAGTAAGCCTCGTCTGTATAATCTGCATGGAGCTGTATTTTCAATATTAATGCCATGACATTCCAAAAGATATAACGTACACGCAATTGTGTCCATAAAGTCCCAGCTTTAATTCCGGATATCCCATCCAACCACTAACGTAGGGGTCATTGAATGGCATCCACGATATCATTTAAAACGAATGAGTAAAAATGTTAGCGTGCGATTATCAACAATTCAAACCGTTTTTATTGATACTGATATTCCTGTTACACATGATGGAATGCAATGTAATGTGTCATTTCTCAGTCAATTTTGGTCAAGCAAGTCGTGGCGTCATTAATGGCGGATTAGTTTCCTTGTCCTAGAGCTATTAAGAGTTCATGTGCTTGAAATGATTTTGCTAGACCACCAACATATCAGATGTCAAATGTGTCCACTAACTCTGCACTTTGGGAGGTTTGTCCTCCGCCAACTCTGCACCTTAATTGGGAGGGCTTGTGCTCCACCAATTCTGAACCTACAGAGGTTTGTACGACACCACTCAAAACCTTCATAGTCTTGTGCGCCACCAACTCTGAACCTTGAGAGGTTTGTGCACCACCAACTCTGAACCTTGGATGTTTGTGCACCACCAACTCTGAACCTTGAGAGGTTTGTGCACCACCAACTCTGAACCTTCCCTTTTATGGGTGGCGATTTAAAACTATTTACAGACGACACGTGCAGGCACGTCAGTTTACATCCACAGACCACAGGGGAGCAACTGTGACTGGTTTCTAACTGTTTGGAATATCTTTGATTTGGATACTTTTGTCCATACTGTGGCCAGTGAAGAAAATCGTCATTATAGATGGAGGATACAAAGCATGTACACATCAGTTTATCAGTTTCTGTGTTGGTTAATGACTTAAGCCAGTCAGCTTTTCTCTTTCACATACAGAGGTACAGAGGTTAGTGGCATATACATTTTTATTATTAATACACAATTGAAAGGTTCAAAGTTCTCGGAAAACAAACTGCCATTTGAGAGACTAACGAACGCCGTGCTTAAATGAAAAGACAACTGAATTTCATACACTGTACATACATCAATCAAATAACTCCTTTGCCGTCAGCCAGAATGAATAGTATTCATGTATCTACAATTATTTCTTTAAAGTAAATTAACACAATATGTAAAAGCTACGGATAATTTTAACGAACATTTATAAATGATTTCGTATTTTAAACTAATTGTATTCACCAGTCATTACTGTGTCATTCAATGACATTTCATGTCAACTTTATCCCCTCTTAGGTGTATGGGGAGAGCGAACTGTGTCCTTGATCATCCTTCGACTTTGAGATTTCCGTATCATCAATAAACCATAGTGACAAAATACCTGTGCCATTAGCTTCCAACGTTTTCAATGCATTTTTACTACACCTATCTCTCTCTCGTAACATGGTAAGGTTGATGCGGTAAACATCATTCTATATATACCTACAGGACATGTATGTTCCATACAGTTACAATTATAACTATATTCATCCCTTTGCACTTGATGTTTAAATAATTCTCTGTAAGGGAGAATAAACATCTCTGTTTACTAAGACATGGGCTGATGAGCCTTCAATACACACTCAAAACACTTTAACAGTAAGCCTGTTGTCTGGCTGATGCTAGAATGTATATTGTTATCATAACACAAAACTTTGTCATATTTTACATAAAAACCCGTTAGTGTAATAGAATTTTTATGTCGAAATAATAGAGTATGTGTGTTATAAGTTGTTGAAATAGCATAATACATTCTAGCATCACTCAGACAACAGTCTTTCTGATAAACTTGACAGACTGATTTTTTGAGGCAGTAAATACAGAATACCAAATCCCTTTACGCATGTCCGTTGACGCGCTAACAACACAGATTCATTGACGCGACACAGTCACGACCAATGTTACAAAACATTCGTGCAGGTACAATTGATTAACAACATCTTTTAGTTTTCTGATAAGTACAGAATGTATCTCTGCCAAGATAGGGTGTCGCTGTTTTAACGATGTTTTAATTATATAGGCAACACACAGACAAATAATCAAGGTGACCTTCGACCCGTCATACAGGATTTCCTAATTACTAACGCGTCCATAATATCGGTGCAATCAGATCAACCAATGTTCCATGGCAGATAACCGATAAATCTGTCACAACATAAAATATTTCACCGTGGACCAGTGACTTAAGTGTAGTAGTTGGCAGTCAGTCACATGTAACAGGCGAAATACAGCCTCGGTTATACACTTTTATTCTAACTGTTCATGTAAGAGCATTAATAGCACGCCCTCTAGTACCATACTTTAATGTCTTTTCAGGATGACTTTACGGAGATACTCTATAGATTACAGTCTTGCAGGCGTTTTCTGATAACTGCATATGGCGATATTTGTGTTCATTTTTATGCTACAACACATAAGCCACGGTCGTTTGTTTATTCTTACTTTAACTTCGCGTTCAGTGTTGTTTCGTTCATTCCACGATTGTGTCTCCCTCATACTTATTATGTAGCCTCACTGGAATGCCATGCTGAAGACACCACGCATGCACCCCGTCATAGTACACGCACAGTTCCAACCTTAACCAGTCAACCTTCTTCTCCACGCCAAGGAATAGCCATAGGTATGCCCAGAGTTCGGACTGAACCGAGCCAAGCTACGGTTTTATCCATGTAAACCAGTATTCAGAGACTTCAACAATGTTAGTGTACTGGTACCATGCAAAAACTCGAAAACGTATAAGCTTAATATTCTGCAATACGGCATGACACACCAGTCCAATAATTAACCAAAAACAGAGCATGATTTATATGTATGGGTCATTTGATTTTTGCTTTGTATATGTGCTATTTTCTGCAAATTCAAACATCTTGTATCTTTTCTGTCTCAAAAATATTCTGCAGCACACAAAACAGAAAATAGTCATTTTCTCAAAACACTATTTTTTTCCTATAGCTTTTAAAACCGTCATTTATTGTTTATAAAAGAACAGTGTTCCATATTATACTGACATCAAGAAATACCCCAAGGCGCTTTCTTCAATAAAAGCATTTGAAGAATGTCATAAAATCTGTGAGCCGAAGGCAAGCAGACCCCCCCCACTCCACCACCATCCTCCACCACCCCACCCCCACCCCCACCCTATGGCGACTTCGTGTATGTGTTTAGCCAGCACATGATTACCACACTCGTTACACAGTCTGCAGACGTCTTTATGGGCAGCTCGTCTATGCACCAGAGTCTCGATTCCCCCATCGCAGCCCCACACTGCCCCTAAAAGGTAGAACAACACGCTGAAGCCGACCAGTTTATTTCAAGTATTCTGTGCACAGGAAAGTCGGAATCCCCATAGGCTGTATGGGTTCAGCAGTGTTTAACAATCGAGTCCTTTGTCGTTGTTCACATTTGCTTTTCCACTCGCCCTCTATCCGCTTAAGGCTGGATATATGGCTTGTGAACAGAGAGAGAGAGAGAGAGTGCCGCTGCTTTTGTTCACTCGTCCAAGAGCGAACCCCTAGCTTAAGCCGAATTGAGTTAACTCAGGCAGAATAATCGCTTGATTTGTAAATGTGTTGCGTTGGTGGCTGGATTTATGGTGAACACTTGACCATCGTCTCAATACAGATTCTAGCCCTACCCCTGACCACTCCCTGAACGATGGAAGTCAGTGTCTTCCCTCAGGCGGACTTCACGTCAATAACCCCATCTCCAGAGCTTTATTTTGCCACCCGCCATCCTCTTGTAAAGATAATGTCAACTTAATACACATGACACAGGGGCCATAAAACCCTTGGTGAATTAACTCTACCCCCGACTGGCTGCGGCCGGACAAAGGTTCCATTTGCCCCCCCCCCCCCCCCCCCCCCCCCCGACGCCCTCCCCGGAGCTAACTCTGTCTGGCACACCATCTGTAATACCTCTCTGTAGCTACAGACTTCGTCTCCATTTAAAAACATAAAGGCAAACATCACGCGCAGGCGCTAATCATACAATTTAAGAAATAATGAATATTCATCTGCAAGATGTATGTAGATGTAAAAAGAAACAAGTGCTAATTCAGCACATTTATGGAAACCTGATGTCGTTGATTTCTTAACATCAGAACCTGTGATACATGCTTTTTGAGCATGCCAGTGTTTCGGTTACCTAGGCGTCCTGTATATTGAAATGATGACATCTGTATTCCGCATACTCCTTCTACTATTTCCCCATGACATCGCTGCATACTTCATACTGGCGAAAGACTGGAAGTAATAGAAATCAATCTTAAGGATTATCAGTCAAGGAGAAAATGCATCAGGTAACCTATTAACAAAGATAACAGTCCAGTTTCTAGGATGAAGTAGAATTTAACTCTTTTCCATCACACCTGTCATGTAAAATTACATCACAGATCATGGCTACCTGGTCATACCTGTGATAAGATTCGTTAATTCTGTTCACTCTGAGCTGGAAATTAAGATCCTTTGAACATCCTTGTGTGCATTATCTCTAAGAACAACTTAGAAACATATAAACAGCATCTTTGGTACCCAGACTTTTCTGACGATCACTTCTTGTTTCTAAAACGGATTACAACATTCAAATTTCTGCTTGACTGAATTATGAATTTTAAACAAATACCTGCGCTTCACATTTTCTCATACACATTGGTTGACAAAGGCCATTCTAGCTATCATCACCAGATAACACAATTGACTTCAGTCACTGTTAGAATAAACATGTTTGTTTTTACAAAGGATGTGTTAGATTTGTTAGTTCATGCTTTACAAATTAGGAGTTGCCTTGGCACATCTGTGAGCTGTTAGCCGATTGGCCGGCTCTGTTTTCTCACCCCCACTTTGTCAGGGGAGGATGTTTGCTTGCGTCTAATCGCTGTCAGAATGGGGCCTGAGTTAGCCTTCAGAGAGGCACCGCATACCCCTCACGGCCCTTATCTCGTGTTCGCCACTCCTACCTGTAAAGTGTGGGTATACATATATACCCCTGGCTGCCTTTCGTCCGCTAATGACCCTTGTGTGATGCCTGGGTTATCACAAGACGTCTCGAGGCATAAGGATAACAACTTCTACATTAATCAAGAAGACACTACGTGGAAGACTAGGACCTTTTTTACTTTCTGTGCCTTGTTGCTTAAAACCTTCCAGCATATGTTTTTCTTTTGTGAGGGGGGGAGGCCAAAAATTTGATTAAATTTATCACCAGGAATGAGTTTGGTAGAATGTATATTGCCAAATTTATTAAAAGACATAGCCCGCCAATCGGCTCATGATCCACCTTTGAAAAAAAAGATACATATTTATCGTGGGAAATGGTGTTATATTCTATCGTGGGAAATGGTGTTATATTGCAATGTGAGAAATGATGTTACATTACACCATGGGAAATGGTGTACATGGCACCCATGGGAAATGGGTATGTTGCACCATGGGAAATAGTGTGTAGGGTAGCATGGGAAATGGGGTATATGGCATCATGGGAAATGTGTTATATTTCACATGGGAAAGGGGGTATACGGCACCATGGGAAATATTGTTATATTGCTTCATGGGAAATCTCCTGGTACTTGTATATTGCATCTTCGGAATGATCTCAAGTTGTTTATAAAGATGATAACGAATCAGAATGGTAAAGGCCATTGTAGATTTTATATTGTAGATAATTTATAGTCAAATTTTAGTTGTTACATTTTTGAGATTTATCATCTGCTGTTACTGCGCCAAGTAGTAGGCGTGTGAAAGTTGTGTGATGGTGGGGGTGGGGTGCAGTAGGAGCGTAATAATACTGGCAACACAACTGAGGTACAAGTGGAGGGTGGAAACCTGATCGCTTTAACAGAAAACATGTGGCCAGATCATTACAGTGCGGGTAATTCCATCAAACGTCAGCCTGAACATAACGACTCTTCGTCGGCAATAAGCCCTGCTATCATGCAGAAGTTAACGTTCTTTGTGGGCTTATGTGAACCATTCCAAATCGTTGATCATTGCACATTGAAAATGAGTAGACGGCCTTGATACCGTCGGCAGGAGAGAGTTATATACCTCAGTCAGGAAAAGGAAAAATGTAGAGCAAATAGAGTTGTTATATTTATCATAATATCATAATATCGTAATACGTGTAGTTGATCCCTTCGCCGAGTAGATTAGTAAATATGATTATTTGTAGGGCGCATGCATAGCTATTTATAAACATCGTTATTCCTTTCTAATCACAGACAAGAGGTACAATTAAAACATATTATCATACAAGTATGTGTCTAATGCATATCGCCGTAACTACTTTTTGTAATAAATAATGACGTAGATAGTTATTAGTTATACACGAAACATTATATATGCCTGTATCAAGAGCATTAAAATTACAGACACAAAGCACATGTTGGCATGTAACGTCAGCCAGACGACACACACATATTCGGCGAGAGCAAGCAAACTCATTTATGTCATCAGTACAACGTGTAAGCCTATCAGCTGTCAGTATACAACGCTTGCGCCATGAAACAGTCATCAGTTAACTGTGTCGTCATTATTTGTGCTCAGAGGCAATGTATATATCGTAACCGTATTAGTCCGCAAAACAAGGTGTAAACCGGCCTATCTTTCACAGACCAGTACATGTGTTTCACAGGGACCTCATGTTCTCGAGAAACGGGTAATAGTTGCTATATCTATGTGGTTTACAGAGAAAGATACAGGATCAAAAATTTCCGTATTACTGGAATGCTTCAGATATATCAAAAGCAAACAGCACATTGTGTGATCCAATGCCCTAGTTTATAAGCAAACGGCACACTGTAATCAAATGCCATATAAACAGCACGTAATATGTAAAGTAATATTTCGTGAGCAAACAGCACAAAGTACTATGAATTTATCCCTGTGCTTACAAGGCGTGGGTCGCATACACCTGAGGCCGCGTTACAGGAAATCATAAAATGAGCGCATCTCCGCAATATTACAATGTAGAAGAACCATGCATTTAATGCAAATAAATGCAACCAAACACCCCCCACCCCCACCCCTCCCCCTTCTCCGTGTTTCACTGCCTTCTCAGTAAGGAATGGCAATGGTATAGCGTTTTAGGTTACGTCTGCATTTGACGAGTGTAACAGGCCGTGGTATGGCAGAATGCTTAACCCTGTGTTACACACAGCTCAATTAGCCTCTATGAGGATACACAAAAACAAACCGCTGGAAACAGTTCCAACTGGTATTTTCAAGTCTCGAGACTTCACACGTCTTCTTCACCATCTTGTTTCTTTTACAAACTGAGTTCAACTTTCTCTACTTGAAGAAGAACCAGTATTTAGTTTCTCTTATCCTGTCAGTTCACTGAAAGTGACCGGGAGGCTATTGTTACCTGAAGCGGGTTCGACGCCTGGTTACACGACACGAAGGGGAGATGAGATTAGCTGCCCCAACCCAAACTCTCTCCCACCCCACCCCGCTCCACACCCTTCTGATAGGCTCATTACACTCCCCATCACGACTCTCACCTTTGTAGACCTATTTAATGAGACACCAAATGTTGGGCCAGAAAGGTAACAAACATCCACCCACCCCTCCCCAGAACTGGCACCAGAATGCACCTTAGCAGGTACATATTACCTAAACTTTGACTTGAAAATCAGGAACAAAGCTAATGACTCGGAAGATGTCATTACATGGCGGAAATGGGTTCAACAAGCAGAAACTTTTAATTGTCCATCTTCACGTGTAACTAACACCTCTAACTGTGACTTGTAACCTGGGGCACAGTCCAACCCATACAACTGGACAAAATAATCTGCCTTAACTTTTAAGCGGCTTCAACTATCAGAATTGGTCGAACACTGATATGTCAAATTCAACAAGTCCAATTAAAATAGAGCAACGTCTGTTTCATACGACTTGCATCTTTCGATTTAAATCGAACGGATTTTATCGAATTCGATGAGCAGATACCAAAAATCGCATCCACTAAACGTGGCTTTACGACGGTTTTAATCAACCAAGACCTCGTTGATCTAATAAGTTCATGGTATAATACAAAACCTGGAAGACTTCGATATCGACGTGCAAATAAAACCACAAAATTTCATTTGTCGCCTTCTATAGACAACAGTATGCAGTGAAAAAAAATACATTAAACCAGACCGAGCTATAAATTCAGAGATATACAACGGTGACATGTCAGTGCTAACAAAATGGATGGCTGAGTGAAAGAAGAGGTAAAAATAACTAACTACAACGTTCGCAATTCAAAGATCAAAAGTGTCCAAGCGAGCTTTATCTTTCTCTTATTTCGATACGTTGGTCTCACGGCCATATATATACACTGGTCACGAAGCAATGAACAAGTCGATGGGTTCCGTGTTAATCTGTCACAGTTGTACAGTGTTTACCCAGCAAGTTACGTTTACACCAAGGATTGCGCGACCACCCAGGTGTGCAGCGTAGTTTAACACACGTGGCAATTCCCAGCAACACCTATCTTGCCACTACCTCTGCATAATGCCTCAATCTGTAAGAGCAGAGTGTATTCCATTGGTGAACACACCCCCTGTCACAATAAAGAGGTGTACGCAAACCACTCTGCCTTCCAAACAATCAAAGTTTCCAAAAGTAGGCCATAGGCTGATTCTGTATTCTGGACGTAGGTCTTATATTATATCGTTTAAAAGTTTTTAGTGGATACATTAGCTTACACACACACGTAAAAGAAAACAATAACAAAAACAACAATAGAATGACTACATCAGCGAAGTCACTTCCGAATGGGGATATGCTGTTCGCATTACTGGCACAACACCAACAATCCCTCAGCGAGTCTTATGTCATTTTCGGGGACCCGAAAAACGGTGTCAGTGGACTACTTCTTACAGAACCTCATTTGAACAACAGAAAATACGTGAATTTCAAAATTTCTAATCTAAACTGGAAAACTTGCTTATTTCTCGTTATTTGTGAAAACTGAAGAGAACCTAGCTCTAAATTGTATACCGGTAGGCACAGATGCCTATAAAGTGGATTGTTGTAAGAACGTTACAACAGGGAGTTAGCCGTACCTCGACCCCCAGTCTTGACTTATCTCCATACTTATCGCTAGCCGTTCAAGCTTGTATTCATGGAGAGGTACATGCCTGTGCGCTGTTGTCAAGTGGCTTACAGCTCTAGGCAAACAATCCATTTATCACGGAGGACAAAAGTGCGAGGGGCGGCATGGAGCATGGTGCTTGTGATGTTTATACTACAGCTGAATGTTTTTGCCATCTCATTTCTGTTTTATTCTGCCTTTCCCTGGCTCCTGGATACACAGGATTGTCTTTCTGCTAAAGTAATAAGTTTTAGGTATTATAAAGTAAAGTGAGGTTACCACAGTGCGATCATTGTGAAGCTATGCACGCGTCTAGCTGTAGTCAAGGAAAGCTTTTGTGGTTGGCCTACCGTTCGCTGCGCCATTTACGTGAAACTTGAAAAATGTGTAATTGTCACAAGCAATAAACTGCAGCATAAACGCTGTGTTTTGTGGAGAAATAAGGCTGTATAAAGGCTACCCTTTGCGTACTATATACGTTCATTCTTGACTGCCAACTCAGCAGCGCCAGTCGCAATCTCTTCCAACACGGCCACTTTCAGAGCGATTGATCCAGTCATAAGGAAGCTGGTGAGAGATGGCGGGGCGATGGGGTGGGGATTGGCACTCAGCCATGATACCGCGCGCTATAAGCGATCTCCTGTGGCTTACATTACCAGAGCCTATGCCAGTAATATGTACAGGGTGTAAAATAAACTCTGATATTTCATGATTAATTAGCAATGTGTAGCAAGTCAATTAGGCTGCTCGCTGAGCGTTGATGCCTCCGGTATTCGCCACTGTAGCAGTTGATGTCATCAACGGACGGCCACTGGCCGGGAAATTTACACTGGCAGGCAATAATACGTACATAGAAATACATCAGGGTTTACCATAACAAAGATTCGATCTGTTTGTTGTCATTTCGACATATTAAGCGAGGGTTGACTAACACACATCGCCACGCAAGCTATACTCTACACAAGAGTTGTATCTAAAAACTACAGATCTGTCTGTTGTCATTTCGACATATTAAGCGAGGGTTGACTAACACATCGCCACGCAAGCTTTACTGTACACTCTGTGTCTAACAGAGTTAATATCCGCGCTCTGTTTGTTGTTTTTTTTTTTTACTTGATTGATGTTTTAAGCCTTTCTCAGGGCTCGAGAATAAAACTACAAATTATGGGTTTTAAAGGGGACTGGTTATTGTGCAGGGCAGTACAATCTAAAACTAGAACTACTTCGGTAAATCGGTGATAATTTTCCCCACTTCAGAAATGCCATCATAGGGCAAAACTAAAGTAAAATTAAGAATCGGTTTCCACAGTGAGCCTGTGACATTGTCATTTTGACTGGGTAAAATATGTTTTCCATGTGCATGACAGATAACTTGTCGAACCTTTAACGGCCGATTAATCATTTTTCAAAGAGCTACACGTACTGCTCACCAAGTGGTACTCTGTGTAATATAACTGCTACTAGCCTGAACAAACCAGCGTTTTGTTATGTTGTTGCACCTGTATACGCCAGGGTGAGTTAACCCCGCGACAAACATGTTACACGGGGATGTCACCGGCATGATGGCTCTGGTGTAGGCTGAACGCTAGAACAGGCATGTGAAACATCCAGTAAAATATCCAGGGAATAGAACACAGATTTTCCACTGCAGATTTGTCTAACGTGGCTTTGAAATAGATATGTCAGTCTTTACAGCTCAGCCTTTGGAACTCAAAACAAGGTCAAAGGATGTAATTAACAGTTAATTTACCGACTAACATATTCGACCGTTCGACATTTCATTAGAGAGGAGACGTGAACTAGCGTTAGGCTACATGCTTGTACAGGTTAATTAAGGTGGCCTAAGTTTACAGAGGAATGTTGAGGAACAGGAAAAAAGGGGACGAACAGAGAATTAGATTGTGTGATGTAGTGGCTGAGTGAGGAGGAGGGGGGAGAGCACACAGGCTTAACCAGAGGAGGTTTCAAGGTTTGTGTAGTCCCATGGGTTGAACCCCCATCGGAGCCCCCTCCAAATGCTGGTGTCGATAACACGAGAAGCGACTGGCTGCGCCGGCATGAAGGCGAGCCGCACTGTTTACATGTAGGTCTTTATTGCAAAGAGAGGGCCGTTTCTGGGATAAGTGTTATTTCTATACATCGGCAGTTTACCGGGCCTCGGGAGTGGCCGTGAGAGAATGCCAGGGGGAAACAGCTCTGCCCTCCCGCATAGCGCCCTGTCAGGTGTGCATTGCCCCTCCAAACGTATTTCTCGGCTTGCCTGTTATCAGCTCACGTGTTTATATAGATACGGCCCAAATTACACAGCCTTCATCTGCCCTCGTAGATTAACAGACCGTACTCCCGAACAGTACAATTCGTATAACTGCACTTCTACAAACTCCCCGTCTGAGTGGTATACATATCCTTCCTTCAGTCTATCTCATTTCCTTTCCTCCAAAGTGAATATCTATCCTTTTTGAATAGCAGTCCAGGCACAAGGTTAAGACTGTTACACACCCAGAATTACCCACTTATATAAATTCATTCCAAATTTAGACGAGCTGTCATCATGTTCTAGTCATCTCCCCAACTTACACTCGTGTGGGTTAGTATAAGGGTCAGAATATCCCCTGTTATGATGCTTTCAAATGTTTATCTTTTTACGGGAATTCTAAAAACATTTTGGTCTCTACAAACTCCGAAATATATAAATTTTACAGAGAATTTAGTCCAGCTGGTGAAAATCCTTCGTTTAGCCATAAAATGCTGGAGACAATCCATTTCCACGTCAAAACTCGAAATACTTCACACACTACATTGAGGAAGATATTTGCTATAAAGAAAACGTTATAAATACGTGTCACGTGGCGTTTTAGAAATTCTTTGTACAGTCATATCATTTTGAACTATTTTCGTACGTGAAATTACTTGTAGGCTTATGTATGTGCTTTGTGCTAAGAATTGGTATATTATTCGTTAATTACCAGATCACCATTTGAAAAAAAAAGAATAAAGAAAAAAACCAAAAACCTTGTACATTATATGTCTCTAAAAACATGCCCTTTCCACATACTCGATAATACAAGTTGTAAAGTGTGGGGTGGGGGTGGTGGTGGCGAGGGCTAAGGCTGGTCTTTGTGAACTTTATTTCTGAGCCTCTGGCGACGTTTCTTCGAAAATGACCGTTGGGGGCAGTGGGGGCGGAGGGGGGGGGGGGGGGATGTGGTATTGAATGGCCAAAGGTTGCCGCTGTTGAAGTCCCTATTTTCTCAGAGCTATCGTTGATGTTCTGGCAGATATTAAACACACTTTTCCTCAAACTCGTCGTATTGAATTTCCTCATTTGGCTGTTGTCCAGGATTCCGGCATGAGCCGATGGTGAGCCAGATTGACAAGTGCAGCCAGGGTTCAGCATCGGCAGTCTCAACTAACTCCCATCGACTTGCCTCCAATTCCGTCCTCGTTTCCGCCTTCTTAACCTTTATCGATCTGCAGCTATTATTTAAAATGCGTTATAATCCTCTTATAAAAACCAAGACCGGGTTGGAATTTCTCAGTTCATTATTGATATTATTTTTTGTTAATAATTGTGCTATTTCACGAGTTCATTCCAACACTGTTTAAAGCAATCATTTATAGACGTGTTAATAAAGTGACATTTTTTTACTAGCGGAAAAATTTCTCTTCACGAGTGTACCGTATTTGCAAATTTTTTTGGCTTTCATTCTTCCATAGATTTTTTTTGTGAAGAAAAGTCTGTTTTTTTGTGATTTTATATCAACATTTCGACAAGGTTAATTTGATCTGGTCGCTTTATTTCCAGATTCCCTGGATGATTAGAACTCCAAGAATAAACATTAATCTCTAA
Source organism: Liolophura sinensis (assembly GCF_032854445.1). Taxonomy (NCBI): domain Eukaryota; kingdom Metazoa; phylum Mollusca; class Polyplacophora; order Chitonida; family Chitonidae; genus Liolophura; species Liolophura sinensis. Next base: position 52,428,769 of record NC_088302.1, on the reverse strand, counting down.
GATCACTTTATCTGAGTTTACAATTACATCGACCACCCGCTTTGCATACACAAACTCAACGCCGGCTCTTTTTCACCCGGACCCACTTAATTTAGTTGTATTTACGCTGTGTTACAGATTTCTGTAAGAATCATCGTAGAATTTCCATTATTGAATTGCAAAAACGCGGTAGTCTGGAGTGTAACGGCTAGTCCAGGGCACAAAGTCCGGGTATAGATAGTTATCTAGAGAACACCCGTGTTTTCCTGACGATCCATTCCCGGGGGTTATCATGTTTTCTGATAACGACCGGGAAAATATACTCAAGCTATCGGTGTAGCTAATCTGTTTCTGATATATCCAGAGCGGAAACCTCTTCTTGAATGCTGGCTGGTTTGACATATGTGGAGATAAGTGCACGACTAAGTTCACCCGCTCTGTACTTCGCTCGTTATCTCTCCACGTCTAGTACACCAGTGCCTGTATCTCTCTTTACACAATTAACCCACTGGTATAGAACTGAAGTGTAAACACACGTCATGGTCTGGCCTATAGCGATGGCTGAGCAAATTTAGCGCCATTGTCACAGTCGCTAAGTTAACGGAGTAGTACTTGATTCGCCACTTTGGGGGTTCACACTGTTGTATATGAATGCTGGCCATACCTTAAGTCTACTAATTTGTATTACAGATACATTAGTAGTGCTGAAAGTAAAGAACAACATTTCCCTCCCAGTTTTGGGGAAAAGTAAAGATATGAATATGTTGATCATTAGATAGACTAATCAAGCAAAAAGAAACTAAATATACCTGCTACAGTTACATGTGTATTGGCTAAAAAGAGCAGAACAGGTGTCCCAATAATTAGAAGAATAAGGGTTTGTCGCCAACCTTAACTGACATATATCACAAGCGGCGTCTGAAGCTTTGCCGCAAAAAACCTATCATACATAGCAATCCGGCACACACCCCGTATAGTAGTTGTATCAGTTATGTGTGAATTGTTTCGTTTAACGGTGAAGCAGGTGTTTTATTTGACGATTTTGCCGTTATATATATCTTAACAAAATGATTTTGTAAAGCTCCAACTATTGTGTACAGATATCGTTTAGAATTGACCTTAAAATTATATAAAACATACTATCAAATTGGAGGATGTCGGTTAGGAAGTGAGTTAGGGAGTTGATTAGTTACGGTATTATCATTGTTTATCTTGTAGTATAAAACATCCTACATCTTTACGTTCATGGCGTATTTTCAATTTCACCACATCAAACTCTGCAAGATGCGAAAGCCAAACTGCTGCCAAATTAATCACATGCAACACCGTTAAAACTGGGATAACATGACTGGCGCCATATTCATCGTCGTAACTAACTCTAAATGCTGTTAAAGTTGTATTTCCTGGGCCATTTCCTTGCCACTGACTCTGAACACAAAGTTGTGGAACAGCTGCTCTGATTACTTATATAGTTTAATGTTGTTTTCATTGCCATTTGGGGGGGGAGGTTGGGGGGGGGGGCAAGCAACATGACTATACAAGACTGTATAAATCAGTTTATATTAACTCGCCACTTCTGACTCCATCACGTGATTGCTTAATGGCTGTTATTATATGTTACTGGCACAAATGACATGCCAGTGAAGTGACTCTACACACGGTTGTGCTAACTGGACAGGTATAGCTGTTATTTTATTACATGCTGTATGTAATGTGTTACGACCACAACCTGCCATCCAGCTTTGCATTAAAGGAGAAGAAAACTTAAAATAACCACACTATAGGCTGAAAAGAGCACATTTTTTTTCTATCTGGTGGTGCCTGCTGCATAATTTTGCAATTGTTCCTCGCCAAATCTGAACACGGCAAAGCTGGCTTAAATCGCTGAATTCATCGCGTCCTCCATCTTCAACACCCTGTAATTTATGCTGGGGTGTGATGCGTCTCAGCCAATGAGAGTCATTAAATCTGCAGGCTTGTTCGTGTAAACTCGGAACCTACTTCCAACTTTCCGGTTTAACGATCGTCAAGCCGAAAACGAACTGTACTGTTCGCTACCTTCTGGGGAGAAGAGTTCTACCGGAAATGTACGAACTGCATCTCGGCGGTTTCCGACGGCAATTGTCCTCCTAACACAGAAGACTTCAGGACTAGTTCTTAAGCAAAATGGAGTCGCCCAAAGCGGATTTTGGCGCTGACTTTATGTATAATTTAGCAACTTGAGGTACATATTCGAATTTTTTATGGCATACACCTCAGAGGAAATGCATACTCTTTTCAATGGTATTTGTTTGATATTTAAATTGTCTTCTCCTTTAACTATAGATAGTCCTGACTCTAGTATTTTATTGCCGTACTTATTACATGTTGTTTGTTGCGTGCACAAGTGCTGTGTTACACATGCTCAATACACAATACCACTGCAGCAAACACTTACAAATAACAAATAGAAAACATGCGATTATATTCTTAATCTGAATTATTACACACAATTTGAGTTATTTAGCTAAATTGCTCTTTTGCATTAGATGGCGTTCCCGTAGCCATTGGTTCAGTTATTCATTGATGATAAATCTGGACACCAATTCCCCTGTCACGCCAAGCTTAACGAGCCAATTCAATTCTTTGCTTTTCACATCTCTTCTCTGCAAATTCACACCTCATATGCTAGCCTCAGTTTCCTTAAAACAACCGGAATTACATGTGATAAACAGAGGTCTAATTCCTGTAATGAGAGGAACGCCTTGTAGGCCATGCCTGTTGGTTAGCCATCTGCGCGTCTGTTCGCCCATGACTGATCCGGTCAACTCAGCCCGAGCCCCTGAGTAACACATTGGAAGGGCTCCCTAATGAGAACCGATGTGGTCAGAGAGGCTTGATTGAGGAGGTTTAAGCGGGCAACACCAGTTGTTCTGGAACCCCCTGTCCTTACAACTCGTCATGCTTCTCCAGATGGGTTTTAATGTCCCTGGGCGGTCTTCAGCAATGAGCCGTTCAGAGTATGCCAGTCTTAAGTATGTACTGTATGGATACATGTAGTAAAATAAAAGTATAATAAAAGACATCATAAAAAGTAAAATCAAATGGTTACACTTAACAGGTGGAAGACGGCCTCTTGTACGTCGTTCCTAACCCTTTTTACTCACTCATATGACGACGAAGGAGTCCTTATAGTGCATGTAATATGCCTCCTTGTTGCAGGACGGATTTCCACCGCTCTTTTCTTGTTAATAAACCAAGAAGTTGTATGTCCATAAGAACGACTTTTCCAATGCTCTTTTATCGAGTGCTGCTTCACTGAGACGACTTACCGAAGTCAAGTAAGTCGCCTCGCCCGAGCCATTAAACTGATACGGGTCAACCAGTCGCTGCACCTTAATGCTGAATGCCATGCGAGGAAGGTACAACTTCCTATTTTAGGGTCTTAGGTGTGACCCGGCCCAGGATTGAACCTGGATCCACCACCTCTCAAAGCGGACCAATTATGCCATGGGTGCCCGGGTTACGGCCTCTTGTCAATTTACCTCAGAGTTTTATTTTACCTGTTCATATAAATGCTTAATTAGTAACTAATTACTCACAATTCTAGCACCATGAATTAGATTTTAAAAAATGGTGTAATTTTAAATGCAATTTATTAGACGCCACTGGTCTAGAATTACTGAAATACTGTGTTGTCTTCCTTTTTAACTCACATTAACATTAAAAATGCGCGTACTTGTATGGTGTAATAGTGTTAAATGTCAGACTGTTATCCTCATGGACTGACAACTAGTTTGATGTACGAAACGAGGAAATGCAGGTTTATCATCAAATCTGAAATACATGCACTTGCTTGTTTGTTCTGTTAAGAAAGCTTAGAGCTCGATGATGGTGTGTCGAAGTAGCCACTTTTGAGCACAAACTAAGCAATCTAAGTACACTGAAACTCAAGGAGGTTGAGATGTGGTATTGCTGGCCACATGGCTGTTGGGGGGTGGGGGTGGGGGTGGGGGCGAGTTAGCGTAACAGAGCAATAGGACCCTTCAACGATATATTTGAGCGCACACTGGTATATGAGCACATTTGCCATTAGCAGATCTGCGCCTGGCTTTGACCAGAATCTCGTCCGCACCACCACTAACAAAATAAACCACCCGTTCACGGGTTTTACACAGAGAACGGCGTTCGTGAGACCAGCATATCCCAGGCTAAACAACATTTCCCTACCCATGTTTACTCGGTTTTGACTACCCACAGATTCAAATGTAGCCAGTAGTCACACGTTAACGGGTCAAACATGATAGGGATTGCTGGAATTAGTAGACATGGGAACATTTCACGGAATAACGCGTTTGTGGTGGGGTGGGGTAGGGAAGGGGTTGGTGCTGTGGGGAGGAGGGAGGCTGTAGGATGGTTAGCCCTTTGACAACTCCATATCTGTGATGTTAGTAACTGTGTGACGGCACTTGTTTTCACAACGCTGACATACATGGAACATTGGCTTATAGGGTTTTTACCCGGTAAAGAGGTCAGTGCAAAAGATCGTGATTGGAATAAAACGAGAGTGGGGGGGGGGGGGGGGACCCTTTAACATGTTACGACCTCTTAGTGACTGTAGTCTGAGTGCATTTTAAAGAATAAACGACAACTACTTTTAACGCTGATAGTTTCAAACGGTCTGCCAAGTCTCCATCAAACCTGAATCAGAAAGTTGCGGGGTTTTGGTTATAACGATTACGGTAGTGTATCTGGTGATCAGCCGTCTGCAGCTCCGGTCTAAGCAGCCGACTGGAATCCATCAGAGGTTTCAGTATGTCAAATGTCTATCCTGTCATAACTAGGTTTTGGTGGCAATAAATGACAACATCGGAGAAGCGTGGGACAAAGTGATGACCGGCCAAACCGGCTGTTTACACCCCTATAGACTGTTAATGGCGGTCGTGCCGCATATTAACATATTTGCGCTGTAACACCCTACTCCCGTCGCTAAAATCCCACTGGCGTTCTCCTGTAAATTAGCATGTAACCGGGCTTGAAGACTAAATGAATAGGCCTACCAGTGGCAAATATCTGCCAAACATTGGCAGCAAATAACATGGCCGCCGTATAGTCTGGAAAATAAATCCGATGCCCCGAGTCCATGAAAGACAGATGGTGTTTGCAGTGTTAATGGAAAACTTCGAGGGATCCACGTTGAATGCTGCCATTCGTATTGCCGGCCGGCTAAAGAGAAGAATCCCTTAAATAGAGTCTACACTCACATAAACATCAAAATGTGTTAATTTGTTACCGTTAAATGTGATTGGGACAATCCGACATATACATTTATCCAATTCCACGCAACCAAACCTGCTTCCACACGTTTTTAGTATCACTTAGTACTTTGTCAAAGAATGTCCAAACTATAACCGATCTAATTCACTTAGATCCTCGTTCACCTCTAGGAAACTTAATTAAGATGTCGTTCCTGGTGCGTTAGGTATCTATTTCTGATGTCACTGAGCATAGATGACTAAATTTCCCTTAGTTCTATGAAAGTAATTCAGCTTACTCCATGAATACATGTTTTGAAATTCACGTTTATTATTGGTTTGGAAGAGTGTCTCGATGGCAGCGACCGGAGATTCTCGCTTATCTGCATTATTTGAACTGGAATGGATATTTATGCCGATAACAGAGACCACCCCGAGAAATGTACAAACGTTACGGACAATAAGAGGTCTTTAAACCCTGTAAATCGTGACAAGACCGTTATCACTGTGAACCGCGACAATTAAGGCCGTTATCACCGTGAAGCACGACAAGGCTGTTATCACTGTGAACCGTCACAAGGCCGTTATCACTGTGAGCCGTGACAAGGCCGTTATCACTGTGAGCCGTGACAAGGCCGTTATCACTGTGAATCACGACAAGGCGGCTATTACCCTGAACCATGACAATGTCGTCATCAGGGTGAACCGCGACAAGGCCGTCATCATTGTAAACTGTGACAATGCCGTTATCACTGTAAACCGTGACAATGCCGTTGTCACTATTAACCGTGATAAGGCCGGTATTATTGAACCGTGACAAGGTCGTTATCACTGTGAATCGTGACAAGGCCGTTATCACTGTGAACCGTGACTAGGTCGGTATCATTGTGAAAGGCCGTAATCATTGTGAACCGTAACAAGGCCTATATCACTGTGAAGCGTAACAGCACCGTCCGTGACAAGGCCGTTATCATTGTGAACCATGATAAGGCCATTATCACTGTGAATCGTGACAAGGCCATAAACACCGAGCATCTTAGGAAGTCCTATAAACACTGTGAACCTTAACACGTCCTATAAACAGAGTGCATCCTGACAAGTCCTATAAACACCGTTCACCCTGACAAGTATTAAAAACACTGTGAACCTTAACACGCCCTACAAATACCGTGTGCCTTGACAGGTCTTATAAACACTGCGAACCTTAACACGTCCTATAAGCATGATGTGCCGTAACAAGTCCTATAAACACTGTGAACCGTAACAAGTCCTATAAAAACCGTGCACCATGACATGTCATACAAACACTGTGAATCTTAACACGTCTTATAAACACTGTGCACCCGAACGAGTCATCTAAGCACCGTGCACTCCATAGCAGACCTATAAACCATGTGATTTGTGCATCATGACACAGAGCCAAATATACATGCAGCAGTTTGATCTTGTAACAGACGTGTCTGCAGAACGACGTATCAATAACAACAGCCTGTAGCAAGTGCCTGCTTGACGGGAGATTGACATGGATGCTGTCAATCTGTTGTTTACAACATAAACTGCAAAAATTTTCCAACAAGTCAGGCCTATTTCTACATCCTACCATCTCGGGGTTTCGACAGCTGTTTAAACATGCAATTGGAGAAATGTTTTTGCAATCGCCCTATCTTATATAGACAATTCTACAATTTTAGGATATTGAAGCGTTTGAAGGAGTCTTCCAAATCTATTCTCCTATACAGTATTTCACCTTAAGTTGGGCTATGGAAATGCACTTTTGGAAGCACCGAAGGCCGTAAAGTCATACTTTTGACACCAGCATTTAAGTTTTTCTCATGAGAAATCAATCAAACTACACAAAAACATTTTACTGAGTGCTACTGGTTTGATCAGAATGAAACAAAATGTGTTACTTGAAAAAAAAAGCCAAATTTTATGTGGAGTGCAGTATAGGCCCTATGTTTTAGGTTTTTGCGTGACATGGATGTCACTAGCCTGAATCCTACAAGGTAATACAAGGATGTTCGTTAGAAGAAATTCTGGCAAGGTCAAAGGTCAAAGGTCAACTGCACCGAGTGACCTTTGATTCTACATTACTTGACATTGATGTTGCGCCTTCAGAACTGAAAGCTAGTGGAACATGTAGACTATGATCTCGTCATTAATAATCACCAACTTGAAGTCCTAGTCCAGCGAAATTTCATGTCAACAAAAGGTAAAAATCTGTCATATGGGTTTTAAAGTGAATAAGTTTTTAATGTTTTCTTTAGTGTGTTTTGCCAACTTTGGGATTTGCCCCAAAACCCGTTTGCACTCGGTAATTTCCGTTGCCCCGGACTTTATGACGTCACAAATCGACATCTGAGTTCGTTAGCCTTATAGTCTGTAGAGAACTGTAAAATGCCAGTAAACGGCATATTTAAAACACAAGATCGATGTGATTGAGTTATGCGTCGATAGCCATATACCAGCATATGCCCTCAAAGACCACAGAAACTTTTCACTAATGTATAATTCTCACCAAGTCATTATATTTGGTATGGAAAATAAAAGTACGATGAGGAAATGTAAGTATTGACTGGTAGCATTCTCACTCAACTGACGATTGCGGACCTTGTAGTAAGTCGCACTGGTATAAGACGACTTCATTTTATACAATTAAAATACCGGTACATAAAATAAAACCTTGGTATGCAGAAAGAGATTTGAACTAAATTAATTTTATTTGTCTGCAAAACCAGTATTTCTAGCGATCAACTCCGCTTATCTGCCAAATTATATTTGGTTGTGTTAAACATAACATGGTCTCACAGAAGTGCATAAAAAATGCAAAGTATCTCGTTTAAACATGCCTATGTTAAAATGCTTCATAAAAATTAAATTAACTAAATACGGTGCCAATAATACGTACATGTTTAGCTGCGGTTTTAGTAACGGGTGTTTAGCCTGATCCATGCTGCCAGATAGACCTACATGTAGGACTTCTCAGTGCCGTGTCTTTCCAGATACTGCAGAAATATTAGTAACTGATGTTTAATTGATGTAACTTATTCGATAGTATTTGTTCGAAGAATTATTGAAAATAAACATCCTGAAAACGGCTGATTAAACCACTGCGCTCTTTGTCCATCTTGAAACAGAGCGACATATATATATATATATATATATATATATATATATATATATATATATATATATATATATATATATATATATATATATATATATATATATATATATATATATATACATTGCCAAGTTTCTAACAGGATGGCATTTGAATGGCCAATCTCACATTTAACTGATTTGCCCATTCTCATGAAAAGCAGATTGGAGAGTAAATCACACGCACTGAGAAAGCAGGATTGTACTATAGGGGAATATCCGTCACATCCTTGATTCAGAGCTACATGTACCGTACGTTGTATGGTTCAGAGCTACATGTAGCGAACGTTGTATGATTCAGAGCTACATGTAGCGAACGTTGTTTGGTTCAGAGCTGCATGTAGCCAACGTTGTATGATTCAGAGCTGCATGTAGCGAACGTTGTATGGTTCAGAGCTGCATGTAGCGTACGTTGTATGGTTCAGAGCTGCATGTAGCGAACGTTGCATGGTTCAGAGCTACATGTACCGTACGTTGTATGGTCCAGAGCTAAATGTACCGTACGTTGTATGTTTCGGAGCTACATGTACCGAACGTTGTATGATTCAGAGCTACATGCACCGTACGTTGCATGGTCCAGAGCCACATGTACCGTACGTTGTATGGTTCAGAGCAAGATGTAGCGAACGTTGTATGGTTCAGAGCTACATGTACCGCACGTTGTGTGGTTCAGAGCTACATGTACCGTACGTTGTGTGGTTCAGAGCTACATGTACCGTACGTTGTGTGGTTCAGAGCTGCATGTACCGTACTTTGTGTGGTTCAGAGCTGCATGTACCGTACGTTGCATGGTTCAGAGCTGCATGTACCGTACGTTGTGTGGTTCAGAGCTACATGTATCGTACGTTGCATGGTTCAGAGCTGCATGTAGCGAACGTTGTATGATTCAGAGCTACATGTAGCGAACGTTGTTTGGTTCAGAGCTGCATGTATCCAACGTTGTATGGTTCAGAGCAAGATGTACCGTACGTTGTATGGTTCAGAGCCGCATGTAGCGAACGTTGTATGGTTCAGAGCTGCATGTACCGTACGTTGTATGGCTCAGAGCTACATGTACAGTACATTGTACGGTAGACATGTTTGTCATGTTTTAGCCTTACTTGAAATCCCCACTCTGACCATGTAAATGATGATGCCATGGTAATCCGACTGTTTTTGTTTTGAATTTTTCTTTAATGCTTGGCTTCATTGGCCCTTTTTTCCGGTGAAAATCAGCTTTGAATGCCCGAATTAGAGATGGGAAGTAATAATCAGCTTTAGAGCTTGTTCTTCGTGTGAGGCCAGATCTCTAATATAGCGAGTTACAAAGTTATTGATTTAATATCACACCCTCTCTCTGGAATATGCCTTGCGATCTTTTTGGAAATGGAGTACACTAATGTGCTACACGCATTATGAGGAGTGGTCCCGAGGAAGAATGTAACATGCATAATGAGGAGTGATCCCGAGGAAGTGATCCTGAGGAAGAATGTAACATGCATTATGAGGAGTGATCCCGAGGAAGAATGTAACATGCATAATGAGGAGTGATCCCGAGGAAGAATGTAACATGCATAATGAGGAGTGATCCCGAGGAAGAATGTAACATGCATAATGAGGAGTGATCCCGAGGAAGAATGTAACATGCATAATGACGAGTGGTCCCGAGGAAGAATGTAACACGCATTATGAGGAGTGGTCCCGAGGAAGAATGTAACACGCATTATGAGGAGTGATCCGGAGGAAGAATGTAACATGCATAATGAGGAGTGATCCCGAGGAAGAATGTAACATGCATAATGAGGAGTGATCCCGAGGAAGAATGTAACATGCATAATGACGAGTGGTCCCGAGGAAGAATGTAACACGCATTATGAGGAGTGGCCCCGAGGAAGAATGTAACACGCATTTGAGGAGTGATCCCGAGGAAGAATGTAACGTGCATAATGAGAAGTGATCCCGAGGAAGAATGTAACATGCATAATGAGGAGTGATCCCGAGGAAGAATGTAACATGTAACATCTATGCTCATCCAAACTTCTGTTCAACAAGTACACAAACAATAGTTTCCCCAGTCTGCTTTGACCTAGCTTAATCCAGGCGACATGATGAAAGCAGTCCATAATAACTGTTTGGTCATTTGCCAGATGGCATTTGAGCCATTGGCAGATGGTTCTGGCCCACCTCTAATGTGTGACTTCAAAGCTGATTTTGCATTGGAAGGAAGGCCAGGGAAGTTAAACATTAAATAAACAAAGGCAACACAGAGGTGGCACATCATTCACATGGCTAGAGCGCGAATCTCGCTTAAAAAGAATGCTTAAAGCAATAAGCATAAACATATTTATCTATAATGTACCGTGAATCTTCAGGAAACGAGTAATACCCATTTGTGTTACAATCCTGCTTTCTCAATGTGCCCGATCCCCAATCTACTTTTTTTTTTATAAAGAGAGGCCACTCTTTACTGCAAATCCTTCTAAGTGGGGAGAATCTTTCAATTCCCGACATAAAGCTGTTTATTTGTTAATATGTGCTTTGTGCGCTTTCGTGCATGAAATTGACAAGTTCAGTGATATAGTATCAGAGACTTACAATGTAGCTCTGCTTCTAGATGGAATAAAAAGCTCATTACTTTAATCAAGTGTATTCAAGATGTTTATTTAATTATCGACCATCTTAGAAGACACTAACGCAATAGTTACAACATTTTAATATAATGTCCCCCCCCCCACACACACACACTCCCTCTAGATTCGCGAGTGACCCTGTGTTAAATGATTCTCCTTCCACACTAGCAGGTCATTGTTGATGATTTTTGATGGAAAGATCAAAACTGTACATTTTCCAATAGTTTCAAGTCTTGTTGCTTCTATGTTAAGACACACTTTTTAAAGTTAGGTCGTTACGAAAAATGAGAGACGTTCCGGCGCAGAATGACGCCGTCACTTTACGGCATGCATGGAGGTAGAATTCTATTCTACATGGCAGTGAAAGCTCATTCAGTGCAAACTGACCTTTGACCTTGTCTTAAATCACTTTTCCACCACACAAGTTGGTCTTAAGTGGTTTAAGTAGGTGATTTTTGATAAAGGGATCAAAGTGTATATTTTCCACCCGTGTTCAGAACTGCAAGTTCAACATGTATGTCAATTAAAGTAGAATCAAAGGTCATTCGGTGCTAACTGACGTTTGGCCTTGTCTTAAGTGACCTTATCACCACGTAATATTGTCTTACGTTGGTGATTATTGATGACGGGATCAAACCCTACATTTTCCACCAATTTTCAGTTCTGTAGGATCTTTGTTATTAAAGTAGAATCAAAGATCATTCAGTGCAAATTGACCTTTGACCTTTATCTTAACTGACTTTTCCACCACACAATCTTGTCTTAATTGGCGATTCTTGCTATTTAGATCATGTTGAACATTTTACATCTGATTTCAATGTTTTAGGTTATATGTAAAATAAATCCTTAATTAGCGCTAATTAGCCTTTGTCTTCAGTGGACTTTTGTCCACCACAGAATTTTGTCTGTAAGTTGCAGATGAATAATTAGTGTGACTTTCCTTACAATGCAGCATTGATGTCAGCCTGCGTTTGGTCAAATAAAACTGAACTGGGGTGTAATTAGAAAGAGCCCACCCACCACTTGCTGCGCTTAAGACAAGGGTTTCTGTAGTCAAGTTGGCTACCTCCACCCCATTAAACAGTCAAAACCTTTGCAGCTTTCATGTCAAATAAATCTCAGCTGGCTCTTGGACTATAAAGCCAATATATAGGGGCCTACTGCATTGCTTCAGCCCAGTATATACAGTGATAATGCACGATTGAAAGCCCTGCATGAGTTTACGCAGCAGTTTGCATAAATTGCCTGTATGAGGTTTGCATGCCTTTAACCTGTTGCAAAATCTGACATGTATTGATCAGAAATAAATGTTTTCCGCCAGGTATCCCGTCGCTGTTGTCTGTCATGAATTCATCAGAGCGCCATCTGGATGGTGACGTTTCTTTGTGCAGGTGGTGTCAGCCACAAACAGGATCAGGCATCGATCCAAACAAAGTCTGTTGTAACCGCTGTTTACAGACTAACGACTCAAGCGTAAACTTGTCTTTTCACCCACAATTGTGTTTTCGCAATTTTGTGAAAGGCTCGTAAAATGGATGGTTGCGCAGACATCGCGCACATTCTCTGTGGCCTTACAGTTCAATTTGTTGTATTTTTTCTCTTCTTGAGTATTTTGAATAAAAATAAGTACAGTTCCGTCACTGTAGAAATAAAAAAAAACATATGGCCTTCGTGCGAAATGTAATTTGTCAGATGGTTTCATCAAAAGCCCGTATCCAGGTGACTATATAAATACATGTATCAGCTTTTTTTTATCTCGTATCCTCGCCAGCCAGACTTGTAGTAACATGTTCCCGTGGGTTAGTAGCTCTGTGTTTTTAAACACGTATATGCCAATAAGAAGGCCTAAATATCAGATAATTTAAGTAATTTATTTCCCCATCCATGGTCAGCTGCATATCAAAGTAAAACACGTCCGATGATTGAATTTGTTTACGCAAAATGTTAAGCTTTACTGTAAGGGCTCAGTTTTCTCTTTGAAAGTTAAGCTAACTTGCATGTCTGTACCTATGATATATACGCTAACAATTCACATTCACACCTGTGAGAAACAAGCTAGACTGGTTAGATGATTACAGCTGACAATTGATGTATAGGCCTCATCTGCAGTTGTGGTTCTTGGTTTTTCGTGGTTCATAAACTGAGGATACCATGGCTAGGTAAGTTAAACATTGATAGCATTCATCTGGCCTCAAACGTGACAGGGTCTTTCATACGTTACGCATATTAAAGGAGTAAAAAAACACAAAAATGAAGTAAAAGCATGATCAAAAGGCCATACCGGGAGGACTGTGTCTGAATATATGTCTGCTAATGTTTTCGAGATTTTTTTCAACCGAGAACAGTGCCATTAGATGTTCAGAATGTTAAGTTCGCTCTATGGGCCACATTTTTTGACATGTTTTTTGGTAAGGAACATTCACCACTCTTCACACCTACATTAAATCTTCCCTAAATGTAATCCGTGTGGTCTCTATAATTAACCAAGCTGTTTTTAGACTCGCCAAACTTAAAGGGTTCATGGTTATCACGTCTGTTCATGAAAAACTAATCACATTTTCCAAGACTACATCAGAGCAGTTCGTAGGTTATCGAAATGGCGGCCGCCGTATAGAGTAGACCCTGAAAATGTCCTTTTTGGTCAGTTTATGTCATTGTCATAGACAATTTTTGGTTACGCCATTTTATGAACAGGTTAGTTAATTTAAAGGGAAAAGCTGCTGTCGTCGATTTATGCTAGGGAAGATTTAATGCGCGTATGAAAAATGTTGAATATTTCTTACAGTCAATCCAACACATTTGGGGCTGTTACTCTCCGAAACTCTCGCAACTCGCAACTTGCGCGATAAGAGTTACTCCAATCCGCAACTATACATGCATGTACAACCAAATGGGACACATTGGCTTTGATTGATGCCAGTGTACATAAACTCTATCTCTGCTCTGCTTGGCCGTCAAGTTCGCACTTTATGGTGCTTCCTTTCTGACCACATCAACGTCTACCTGGTGATTAGGGCAATGGCGAGTAATGCACAAAGCATTATGGATAACTGTCATAGGAGACATTACGGCAGAGACTGTAGCCTCTTAAGTCTTCCCACAGCCCGTAAGTAATGTTACAATGGTTAGTGCTGTGGCGAGCCACGCAGTCCAAACATTCTATGGGTAACAATCATGAGTGTTTGTATATCAATGCTAAACTGAAGTTCCGAGGGGTGGCAGCCTCAGGGAAATCTCGTAACCATACCTACAACAAAATGGGCCACTTCTTAAAAATAACTGCACTTGTAAAGCTCGGTTTGCACGAGGGCTTAAGACGCTATTCAATTCAACTCAACTCGTCGTACACAAGTTGGTCCCAGTCGCTAATGGCCATGCCACTTCAAGATTGAGCGACATACACGCAACAGTCGAGTTGAGATGAGACGGGTTTTACGATCCCATGTATGCCGAGTTTTAAATGTAAAAATAAACCATCACCAAGATTAAACTGTTTCTATCGTTTTTTATAATAAATAAGGTGATTTCGATCCAAACTGGCCTCCTTACAAAAAACAAATGCATTCTTAAATACACAAAACATACAAAAGAAAGAATATAATAATACTAATGTAAAGAGTTGTGTTCATCCCTCTTAAATACTGGAAGTGTTAACGGGATTATGATTCCAGTTCTTGATGAACACAACGGAAGTAAGGGTAAACGCGATCCTGGCGGCGAAAACGAGAAGCTGGTCATCTGAAGTTCATTACACATGTAATTACACAATCTGATGTTGCGTCAGTAGATAAGTGTCAGGTATCGGCTAGTTGAGGTACAACAGATATCTATGCAGCCAACAAACAACCAGGCTGAGCCTATTAATAGCTTGAACAAAAAGTTTGCACCTTGTTTTAGATCTTAAAACCGCCCCACGTATGCGTAAAAAAATATAACGTATGTCGTGGTGATAACATTAAAGGTTCTGGTACCAGTGATCACGGAGGAGTTATATCTGTGTTAGAGAAGCGTAGGGGAACTGTGTTAGGGTAGCGTAGGGGAACCTTGTTAGGGGAAGCGTAGGGGAACCTTGTTGGGGAAGCGTATGGGGAACCCTGTTGGGGAAGCGTAGGGGAACCTTTGTTGGGGAAGCGTAGGGGATCTTTGTTAGGGGAAGCGTAGGGGAACCCTGTTGGGCAAGCGTAGGGACACCTTGTTGGGGAAGCGTATGGGAGTTGAGTTATATGAGTTATATCTGTGTTAGAGAAGCGTAGGGGAACTGTGTTAGGGTAGCGTAGGGGAACCTTGTTAGGGGAAGCGTAGGGGAACCTTGTTGGGGAAGCGTATGGGGAACCCTGTTGGGGAAGCCTAGGGGAACCTTTGTTGGGGAAGCGTAGGGGATCTTTGTTAGGGGAAGCGTAGGGGAACCCTGATGGGCAAGCGTAGGGGAACTTTGTTGGGGAAGCGTAGGGGAATCTTGTTGGGGAAGCGTAGGGGAACCTTGTTGGGGAAGCGTAGGGGAGCTTTCTAGGGGAAACGTATGGGATCTTTGTTAGCGAAGCGTAGTGGAACTTTTTTGAGGAAGCGTAGGGAAACGTTGTGGGGGAAGCATATGAGAATCTTGTTGAAGAAGCGTAGGGGAACTTTGTTGGGGAAGCGTAGGGGAACCTTGTTAGAGAAGCGTAGGGGAACTGTGTTGGGGAAGCGTAGGGGAATCTTGTTGGTGAAGCGTAGGGGAACCTTGTTGGAGAAGCGTAGGGGAACTTTGTTGGAGAAGCGTAGGGGATCTTTGTTGGAGAAGCGTAGAGGAACGTTGTTAGAGAAGCGTGGGGGAATCTTTTTTGGGGAAGCGTAGGAGAATTTTGTTGGGGAAACGTAGGGGAATCTTTTTTTGGGAAGCGTAGGGGAACCTTGTTGGGGAAGCGTAGGGGAACCTTGTTGGGAAAGCGTAGGGGAATCTTGTTGGGGAAGCGATGGGGAACTTTTTTTGTGTAGCCCTGGGCAACCTTGTTGGAGAAGCGCAGGGAACCTTGTTGGAGAAGCGTAGGGGAACCTTGTTCGGGAAGCGTAGGGGAACCTTGTTGGAGAAGCCTACGGGAACTTTTTCCTTGCAGAAAATAACCGCCGGTCGTACAACTTGAATACCCTCCAGCTCGGAGTAAAACACAAATGAAATAAATAAATACATAAATAAGTAATACGGATATGGTTAATAATTCGTCCTCCCTTTCAACTGCATCTTCTGCGCATTCCAACGTGTTCACGTTTTGCCACAAAAAAGCAGGATAATATGGGTAGCGAGCTTGGAAACCGATCCCCACGCTCAGCATGTGTTCAGTCAGATTGGCTCTGCATTCATCCTTAGAGGAGAGCGGAAACACTTATCCTCAGGCTGATCATATGAGAGTTGATGTCTCTACAGACAGACTCACAAGGAGTGATAATGTTTCATTGTGGATCTCGGGTCATTAAGTTGATCTGTTATTAATGCCGTCAGCTGAGTGAAAGCCGCCTTAGCCGTTAATTCTCCGTCCATTCAGCTGTCCGTGCAGTGGTGTGTGGACGAATCACGCGTTAGAAGTAGAGAGTTTGGATAAAGCTTGGTGCGTAAATAAATAAAATATGAAGACAAAGTAAGGACGTTGTTAAGAGGAACACCTGCCTACACACAGGAGGCCCAACCCCGCAGAGGAAGATGTTTTGTGGTGCAAAGATCACGGGGGCCACTCTGAAGACAAATGGTTGCCGGAGAAGATACCAGGCCTCCGCGTATTCCACACAAAGCCGACTGGGCATGAATAATGAATATTATCATCTATAACATCGACGAAAAGTCTGAAGCAGCTTCCAGGGCCGTCTTCAAATATCCAGTCATTATCAACAAGAAAAGCAACGACTGCTAATGTCTCAGACCCTTTTTCTTCATGATTTATGCGTTTGAAAATTGTTTGGATTGGTGCCGGTGATACACGATAAGTGACTGATTAACTGACTGATATGAAAATGTAAACACATCATGGATTTGATCATCTGTGATCAGCTGCACAGATGTAAATGTAAACACACCATGGATTTGATCATCTGTGATCAGCTGCGCCGTTGTAAATGTAAGCACATCGTGGATTTGATCATCGGCGATCAGTCGATGTATGCGAACAAACCACGGAGTTGATCATCTGTGATCAGCCACGAAGAAGTAAATGTAAGCACACCGTGGATATGATCATCGGCGATCAGTCACGCAGATGTAAATGTAAACACACCACGGATTTGATCATCTGTGATCAGCTGCGCAGATGTAAATGTAGGCACATCGTGGATTTGATCATTGGCGATCATTCGATGTATGTAAACACACCACATAGTTGATCATCTGTGGTGAGATGGGCAGATGTAAATGTGAACACACCACGGAGTTGATCATCTGTGATCAGATGAGCAGATGTAAATGACAACAACAATACCTTTTTCCCCATGTTTTCATATTTCACTCTCGATATACTGATGATTTAGGGCAGTTAAGAAATATTAGAATAATTGAAAAAAAAAACATAAACGTTAGAAAAACAGAAAATGTTACAACGGAGTATGTTAATGAATGGTCAGATAATTGTCGGATAAATATTTGCAGGAGCAATGGCAGGCTAAAACGTTCGCTTTCCCATTCGGTCGCTGAATAATCGATTTGTGTAGTTGTGTGTCAGTTCACGGGTGATTGAGTTTATTAATATGGCCTGAACGTTGACATCTGTTATGTTGGGAAATCTGCGTGGTATACCGTGTAGTATTGGTATTGGTCTCTTGAAATGGCACGACTTGCCAGAGTACAACATACAGCATACAACAACTAAGACTCTGTTCCTTCTTGGTGGTCAGATATTTTTACCTACATCGACATATGTTACCGGTTGATAATTGACAATAGCTCGTGCAGTATATACTCTTGAAACAACTTTCAGTCAGTTCTTCTGGACTGTGTGACGAGATGACTAATGAGGTGACAAACGAAAAATTAATTGATCGTTGTAGGACATGCTTAGATGAGTATATTGCTTTATCGTTAAAAGAAAATATTCGTTTAGAGTAATTTGGTGGGGATTTTTTTTGTGTGTAACGTGAAACGTTCCGAAAGTTTGGTGTAACGAGAATACGGAATGATGTATCTTTTGCGCAACTGCTTGGATGTGCAATCAGCATCAATCAAGATGGAGTAGGTCCTGTAGACCGTGCATCAATGTTCAGACAGCAGAAGGCTCTGCCAATGAAGATATCTAGTTACACAGTCTCTCGTATCACATCATATTAACATGAGTGGGCCCAACCGGTATGTATGACCTCGCCTTACGGCTTCATCACTCAGCCGTTCCGCGTCTCTGCTGGGGGTGCTTATGGCTGGAGAATTCTATGCAGATTTATCGATTGGCAATAGCCTCTTGTGAAGCCAGTTAGAAAGCCTAGATTGAGGTTTTGCATGGGGTTGACTTGAGACGTCAGCTGGGACGCGAAGCTTGATCTGGAACTGGTAACACAAATAATTGAGAACCCAGGGCTGAAGGGAAGGTGGTGTGTAACGCCAGCCCAGTTCGCAGCACAGGGATCGATCAACGTTTCCAGAGGGCTGAGCCCCAACAGCATATAGCCAGAGATTTAGGAGGTTCCACTGGGGAGTTTCGGAATTGCGTTAAAACGCTATAGATAAGGATGACATATACAGACGGCCAATATCCGCGTGGAAAGACGCTCTGGGTAGAAAGTCAATAACCGTTATATCGAGGGTCAATGATGGCTCGATTGAATGTTATGATAGGTAAATCCTGCAATTTGTGGCCTTGGTGATAAGCCGATGCCACGTCGTATCTCCACCGTTAAACATTAACTGATCGATGTAAAAGCTGAAAGGCGGACAGCCATGTAAAGGTCTCTTCACGATGGCTGTACACACACAGTATATATCTCTTCCGACACTGACAGCTTAACGGCCATCTTCCTCCCCAAATCTACAAATGTGGTAATTAGTCAAAATTTTAACCAAAAAAATTACCACAAAATATCAGAATTCACAACAGCTGTCATCACGGAAATATCACGTAAACCTGTTCTTCTCCCGCTGAAGCCTTGCGTTAATTTACCTCGTTTTGCTCTCCCTGTACATTTTGTAGAGGGGGGACAACAGGTTATCAGCTAACCTTAACCTTGGCAACAGAGACTCTAAACTGGCTTACGGCCAGGCCGTAATGAAGACTTGAGGAATTATTCCGCCTTTCTAATATCCATATTCCTTGTGTGTTTTATGTTACTCAGTTATAGGAACATATTACGCTTTGTGTCCATTTAGGAAAAATCTTACTCTCCTTGCTCATATAAAGAAAGTATTTAAACCACAACAATTTCTTTCTTCTCAAACCGACACGGTCATATCTACTTCTTTTATTCCCTACCCCCTTGGCGTGTGCACTAGGCCAAGTATGCACCAACTTGGCTTAAGCCGTCAGTAGGTTTAAGTTTGTCTCAAGTTGAGATAAAAAAAAAAGTAATCCGTGACGTACCAACC
Source organism: Liolophura sinensis (assembly GCF_032854445.1). Taxonomy (NCBI): domain Eukaryota; kingdom Metazoa; phylum Mollusca; class Polyplacophora; order Chitonida; family Chitonidae; genus Liolophura; species Liolophura sinensis. The sequence goes on along the minus strand of NC_088302.1, from coordinate 52,409,255 downwards.
TCGATTAGTTTTAGTCAGAGCTTAAAGAGCGTGAATATTTAAACTTCTTCTGGGGTAGGTTTAACATTGAGATGACCATTTGACCGTTTGTTTCTGAAGAGGAAGGGTGGATTTTCTCTTTTGTCTCGACGCACTAGATCGGATAAAACCACTTGCGTGTGTTTCGAGATCATTCTAATCCCTTTGACCTGTTTTCAGATGTCGACTTCCACAAACAACATCGGAATTTGTCTCAGACATATGGAAGCCGATAGAGGACATCCAGCTACCTCTACCTTTCTAATACAGGGCGAGACAGCGAGGTAGCGAGGTAAGACAGCGAACACAATCTCGCTACCTGGCAGCTTCGCATCGCTACCTTTCTGCCTAGCATCGCTACCTCGCTACCTCGCTGCCTTGCTACCTGGGTGCCACACTGCTTCGCTTCGTTGCTACCTCGCTACCGCGTTTCGATTCCTCGCTGCCTCGGCCTGTATAAGAATTGTCGAGCTGGTGAGATAGATAAATGTGCTCTATCTGCTTCCATAGATTTTGCACGCTGGAAAGAGTTCTCTTCGTGGCTCTTAGGGATGCTGTTTCTGACTTCGAGGCTGATGCATGGTTCAGCTGGGCTTCTGTTCATTTAGTTCCGGAAGAATCTCAGGAAAATGTAGAAATTGTTCACGGATTATGAATTACCATAACAACTGTGAATTATGGTTACAGTTTTGACTCTTACGTTAGTGTGCAGATATTTGTAGATCACTTGGCAACCAAGTCATTCTCTTCATTTCTGCTGAATGTGGTCACTATTTCCGCTATACCTGTTGATCAAAGCTTTGCAGAGCCCGACAAAAAAACATACATGAAAGTTTATGTCAGGTCAAAGACAAATCGACATGAGCTGGATTTGAACTTATCGGAGAAAGGATATATATTATGGTCTTTTAATGAGTGGCGAATAAAGTCTTATTTCACACAGTTGTTAGATCTTCAGCTTACTTACCTTCCTGGTAGCCTGAATTTAATCCATGGTCTAGCAATCGAGTTCCAAACGTAGATGATCTATTTCCGTCATCACTGACGTCATCATCATATGTGTTATCCATCGGTGTTAGTTGAGAGCGGGTCATTGTAGAAATTTGCTTTGTATGAAGAAGTGCCTCTTCACTATTCATAGTACCTCATCTTGTTTTGTGTCTTTCGCGTTTTTCGGTTGCATTTTCTTTTTTTGCATTCATTTTTGCATTTTCCACAGGGTTTTTTAATTGGAATGCCTCCGAACCCCTGTCTCTGTGTTAAATTCACGGTTATCAACGTCATGCGCACTCTTTCTGCACTATTTGCTTACCGTCATGTTTGTTTTCAATCACAGATTTATGATATTTACGTAATTTTTTAGTCCAGTTATGAGAATTTTTAGTTGTGCTTTCCTTTACAAACCATTATACTATACACAGATATTTACTTATTTATTTATTTGATTGATGTTTTACGCCGTACTCAAAAATATTTGACTTAATATACACAGATATCCTGGTGCTATACAGAATGCAGCAATGTGAAAAGTGCGCTATACCATACCTCATGATCACTCATGTACAGGGCAAAGTCATCCCTAATATAAATACCAGTAAAATGAGTCAGCAGTGGAATCATCTGATCACATTTGGAGGTTGTAAAAATGAAATTTAGCTTGAGGAAAAATGGTAATCTAAACATTGGTTTATTCGAACTTAAAACCGTTGGTGCAGATAAGATTAAGATTATTTAAATCGCCGCTTAAGTAGAGATTAGTATATCCCGAATTAAACCAAAATTTAATCTATGTTGGTGCACCTGGGCTTAGATGTTTCTAGCAGGGTTGAAAAGGGCTTGTACCGGTCCCTCTTCTGATCTCCCAGCATACAGATGCCCTCAATTTGACGTGTCACTGTGTATTGATTAATCCTTATAAGGATCGCCTCAGGGACGTGGTAACGGGAGTTGACTTAGCGCAGAAATTGATTGTCCTGTCAATTTACACGGATTACATATGCATTGTTGACGCAAGAGGCTGTCTTCATACCCAGTGCTGCTGACCGCTTAATAATGACATACTGATGGATTATTCATACAAGAGTGCTCAATGGTCGATGTGCAGTTGTAGACCTCATGCATGCAGAGTAACTCGGCTTTGTCATTGTTGCTTTGTCCGTATAATTTTACCCTGAATACACATATATAATCCACAGAAACCGAAATGCACGGGCACTTCACACAGGTGGCTATTTGTATACAGGACCAGAGCGCCTAGTCTTGGGAGTATCTGTACATGAAGTATTTTAATATGGCTTTGAATACCAAAAACGTGGACCATTACACATTTGAAGCTTTCGACTGTAAATCTCCGTTAAGGCACCAGTTAAGGGGTTTTGAAAACCCCGATACCTCTTGTCATGGTTGAGAAGTTATCATAAAAGATAGAACATTTATTTCTATTAGACTATATAGTTACCAGCTTTAGCTACTACACACCGCTTCAAAGCTATAGAAAAATCATTGTAATGCACTTCGTGCAATGGTTTTTTTTTTCTCACATCGTATTCATCAATATCAGCCTTACACTGAGTTCCCTGCTGTGCAGTATTAATTATGAGCTATCCAACTTCTAACAGAGGCATGCAAACCATACGCTATCTAACACAATGACTGCCTGTTCAACATTAATTAGCCATAGGTTGCACATAGTCCTGTTTTTCTAGCAAAACGCTGTAAGTGTTGGTTCTTTACTGCCTTTCCCTGTTCACCTTATTTTCCGCACGACTGACTGCGCCTAAATTATACAAATCGCATCCAGAGATAAGATATCAGGGTGAGCCAGCATATCCCGTGTGACAGAGAAGCCCACTGGCTCTGCGGGGCTCTGAAGCCTGAGCAACCTGACAAAATCTCCGGCTGTTAGACTGGTTGAAGACCGCCGGGTGATTCGGTCACCCAGGCTGCAGTCGACAAGATCTTTGTGCCTCACCGTTAAGCCCGTTCGCTTTCACCATACCACGATCGTTATTAATAACATCTCAACAATTAAGCCCTTAATAACAAGCCATCGGTGCATTTAGCATGATAATTTGTGCAACCGAGTAAATGAACGGGTCGGCCCTGCCTCCTGTGTTCATCTATTATCGCGGCCAAGTCGTTCGGAACGTCGCCCAAACCAATTTGGGCGCGTACAGCTCATAGCTGCAAGCACAATATAAACATGTCAAGATTTTTCGCCTTTTTCTTCCCACTTCATATTTTTTCACCTCAATTTGCCGACATGTGCTGGCGATCTGCTGATGGTATAAAGTGGTCTCTGTAAAACGATACTCCAAGAAAAGCCATTTTCTAAACTCACACAAGAGTTTCTGACCCCGCCCCTTTGTGTCCCAGGGCCCATTTCGTCCCCACTCAACACCGTACTTAGCTACCCTTATGTCAAATACATTTTGCATACAAGCCTCATTAAAACAGCCTGGGGAACGTACAAAGCGCATTTCCTTGCACTGTGCATCACAGTGTACTACACACACACATCTATAGGTACAGGTCTACACAGCTCGCCGACTTAATCATGTGTATGTATGGCGTACATTACTGAGCCGTCGTCATACGGACTGTATCAGTGGCTGTAGATCTCTTTCAAATCTCTTTCAACATATAGCAGTCACTGATAGTCGCGGGAAAATAATCTTGGGACTAATTTGGACTTGTTTTCTACTTTTCGAGGACTAATTAATTTGGCTTGAAAATACAGGAGGAAATATTAAGTCAAACAAGTATAAAAAAAATTATAAACATGCATTAGCACAAATTAACCACACACAACACACAGTAGTCCTATCAATTGAGTTAATGAAAAATGGGAAGGTTTCTTCCCGTTTCCCGCTTTGCACTGCAGCTGGATATTAAACAGATAGGCCTATTACAACTGGTTTTTAAACTTGTGCGTGTATTTTTATTTTCTTTTAATGTCGTCATAGACCCCTATCGAAAACCATTTACTACCTCCTGTTTTGAACATGTTTTCACCACGACATGGCTAACATATTGCCGATGTGGCGTTTAGTCTCAATAATTCATCCATTCAAATCTTTACATATGTTTACTCCGGGCAAAGAACTTTCTACAACCACGTTGGAAGCTTTGTGGAGCACTGGAATACATATGTCGGTAAGACAGACAATGGTACAACACACCATGCGTTATTAATGCTTTAACAAATGGTAGTCATTAGTCAGGAAGGTGCTGGTATTAATTACATCAGGTAAATTGACAAGGGGTTCAGCAGACGACATCTGCTGGTGCTAAAAATAGCAAGCACGTGTTACCATGGAAGAGGAGTGATTGACAGCGGCTTTACGCCGTCCATTAGCAAGCACAAGGTGTCAGCGCTGCGAGGTCTGACGAGCAGCACTTTTCATTGGCGGAGCAAAGTAATTGCCTGGCTTGTCATGAACTGTCAGCCGCCATTTAGTTGAGACTTTTCACATCTGATTTGTAACGAAACTTTTTTTTAAATTCCGGACTAACACTTGCGTAGGACTTAAGAAGTAGTCAATAAACGAACTGCGTTGGTACAGTTGTTCTATTTATGGAAGTGAAGATTTATACAGATTAAACGTCACACCGAGAAGCTGCACGTCACCAGAAAAAATTACATGGGGAGAAATTTCCTTTCAAATGATTTGTCTGCATTTATTAACATGTTTATGTACACGTAATATATAACATTTCATTTTTAACATACTTGTAGCTCTCTCTGTATGCTACGATTACCAGACAAAAAAAAACGGTGGACTACTGCATTTTACCTTGAATTTCGTGCATGAATAAAATTCTCATTTTGCCAGAATCCGAGAGGTTTGCAAAAGTGTATTTTATGTTTGTTTGGGAGGTAAGATGATGTCATACAGGTAAAGGTCAGCTTCATTACCTAAATCAACACTTCATGACCTTTACTTGCCTGTGTATATGCGCTTCTTTGTGAGAATTTCTAGGGCAAGTGCAGCATATTCCCGGTAACAGTGTAAAATCTGTAGGAAGATTGACAAGTCGTATTAGATTGTATAATGGGTGTAAAAGTGTATCGGTTTTCTGTCGTCCGACACCCGTCATCTCGGTGAGTTGTGTAGCCGCAATACAGAACTGAACATCTGCCTGAGATTTTGCGCCCTTTACAAGTCACGTGCATTTCTATAACAACGATTTGATTTTTGTTCTTGCGTCGATAAGGTTTATCGCGATCGACTTAGTCAACCCAGCAATTCAATAAGCAGAGTTGGGCCTGTGAAGATTTAGCCAGGCCGTTATTATATTTTCATGTCGGCCGTTATATGTGCTGTTAACACTTTATGAGCTGGCTGACCGGCACAAGACGCGTTGACCTGAACTGGGCTGATATATGTACACACTAACATCATTCTCACGCTTGACCTTTATACACTGCGCAAGAGCTGTGCACATTCCTGTCTGCTCTCGTATGGGGCCTACAGCTTGCCCCAGGCAAACATTGCTATTTTCTACGCTGCCTTTGTGGCTGGGGAGATATAGCCGGTGATCCGGTCCAGAGCTACATTGGGTTTTCTCCGGTAACAGGCGGCAAATGAAACAGCTCTCCAACTGCGTTAGAGTCCAATTACACCCTTGCCTTCACATCCCAGATTGGCTTTCATTACTGCCCACTTTCCCGGCGCTCTGCCTTCGTGTCGGGACCTATTCTCTGGTGTGAGTTAGTGCTCTCCGCTCCGCCAAATTGCTTCAAGATGACGTCGGGTCATATGTTTGGAATGCCCCCATGCTCTCGTATCCTTACTAAACATCCCCTGTCTAATCATTCTCAACAGCAGTAATCAAATATATCGTATGGCAGCTATTTCTGAGCGACGAAGCTGTTCTTTTGTCGTTTGGATAGTTCCTGAGGATTTCTGTAAAGTTCTTTAAGCTGTGTCACTTTAGAAAAATGGATTACACAGGCCTATATGTAAAAGTGTTTATGTGCACTTTAAAAATACGCGATTTCCAATCGATCCGGGATTATTTACACCACTGTAAGAAGACAATGAAACAGTTGTTCTGTGTACTAAATCTATTATTTTATGGACATCCTGAGAAATCTTTTGTAGCTGATGATGTCCTTCTTTCCCTGGCCTATCAGAATTCTGCTGTGGTCTGAACTTGGCATGTCAGAGATTTGCATTAGAGGACGCTATGTGTATTTAGGGAGTTACATATATACAACCAGTGTATGCAGAGACGAACGCCGACAATATCATACACACATTCCTACGTGTTATTTATACACAACGAAAAGGCATGTGGTGTTTCAGCTAACCCTCAAACCTCCTCACTTCGCAGCTATGTCCAGAAAAACACAGGAAATCAGCTGAGGCGAACGGCTATTGGGGGAGCGGGGAAGGGGGGGGGGGAAGCTTTCTGTTGTGTGAAAAAAAATCGCCTGGTTAGAAAGGCTGTTTTTTTTCGGCGTCTCCGACGACCTCGGTAGCAGTGCGAGAGACTTCTATTGTCAGGTTAATGAATGGCGTCTTGATAAATGTATAAACGTGCCTCATGTTTATTCGGCTCAGGTGACACCCGAGGAAAAAATATGACAGCTTTAGTTTTATCTGTAACCCCTAGATGTTATCTGGCTAGGCTGTTTGTAGTTTGTGCCGGAGTATTTAAACACCCTTAAGCGTTTTTCCACCTCGTGAAATGATGCGAGAGAAAAGACGGCGAGGAAAGAAGTCCGTCTCATTCCTCTGTCTCCCAAGTATATGAGCGAACAGAGCCTCTTTCCCACCCCTCACCGCTTTAATATTATCTGACACAGGCCGGTTTGTTTGCCTTCGGCCTAGAATTACCAAGGGCCCAGTTTTAAATGTCAAGGGGTTATCGAATCGCATCGACTTGGAACAGAGGCGGAAAGGCGCTTCCAGTTGAAGACATAGGCCACAAGGGGAACAGAGAGCCAGTCATTTCTCAAATCAGTCAGCCATTTCACAGCTCAAGAGCAAACTCAATATGTCTGCCATACCAGCCCTCTGGATTGCTCTCTTGATGCAATTTGTCTTCTAGCTTCTTAACGCCGGCCTATAGATTACCAAGACCGATCTATACCTCGGTACATAATACTGATAAAGTGTCAGTCCGTCAACGCTTTTATCGTCATCTGTAATAGACGTTTCCACCCGACAGAGACATGCGCGTATCACTGGCCTTGGGTGTTTAATGACTGAAGCTTTCGCGAACACTTCGAAGTAATCGCAGATCGCATTAAAGTCGTCACTGACGTCCGTTTCGGGACGCTCTGATGTAAACGCTAGGATACTTTGGTCCACAAACGTGTGGCATTCTTACGTCAAGGATGGGTCAGACAGCTATTGTTGTTGAAATTCCAGTGGTCCACTTTCTGCTGGTCGTGTCGATCCATGATGATGTGCTTAGCCAGGACTGCTCCGTGGCAATGAACGCATGGGAAAGGTCCTACGGGCAACGGAATATAAACCAGTCATGCCGTCTGTTTGATTTCATCGCTGGTGACCCATTACAAACCGCCAGACTCTTTTCATCTACCAGACAAGCACTGCTGGAAATTGTCTCCACCGGAGGTGTACAAAACCATAAATCCGATTGAGATCAATTCCTGCGCTGTAAACCCATGTTAAGAGGGGCGACGCCGGGACAGCCTGGCTGATCTTCCACGACCAACAGCCCTGGCCATGTCACTTACAAGGCTCATATATCAAAATCAGAGAGAGCGCGTCTGAAACTTGCATAGCATCGGGAGTGTCACTTCTGATACAACACACCGGGAGACAATTCAAGTACAGAACTGCTCGCGGTTTTGACAGCATCTCCTCATTTGACATCTGGCAATATAATCTGAGATTACTTCACACCGCTCTCTGATCAAATCTCTAAAGCTCCATTTCTCCCAACTTGTCCACCTGTAAGCATACGTGTAGACAGCGATAAAGTCTTAGCATCTCTATTAATTTATATCGCATTGTTCCCAATAACCTAGAAAGAAATCAATTGACAAAATGCCAATTGACAGTTCCAGGTCTTTCATGTACAGCGCACTTGTATATTACTACTGCCGTTTTCAGTCAGATAACTCAACTTTTGCCTGCATAGTATTTACATCATTTTCATAAAAACAACTCTTGTTCTATCAGATCTCACGTGGACAGTACTAACGAGGCTTTCTCCATAACGACTCTTGTTCTATCAGATCTCACGTGGACAGTACTGGCGAGGCCTTCGTCATGATAGCTCTTGTTCTATCAGATCTCACGTGGACAGTACTGGCGAGGCCTTCGTCATGATAACTCTTGTTCTATCAGATCTCACGTGGACAGTACTGGCGAGGCCTTCGTCATGATAACTCTTGTTCTATCAGATCTCACGTGGACAGTACTGGCGAGGCCTTCGTCATGATAACTCTTGTTCTATCAGATCTCACGTGGACAGTACTGGAGAGGTTTTCATCATGGCAACTCTTGTTCTGTCAGATCTCACTTGCATATTATTGATCTTTTCATTAAAATAATTCTAGGTCTTTTAGATATAATCAGGAGAATCAGTTATTATTGATGGTGTATTCATACAAAGTACAAAGATATGAGGTGTTTTAATTCAGCTATCATCACCATGAATATATATTATCCAGGCGTCAAAAGACACCTTTGCCTACCAAGCCGTCAACAAAAATGGACGTTCCGGATAATCGCTTGATCAATTTCCAAAACAACGTGCAACACGAATCGTTTACCATGCTAGTTTATAAGATGTCCATAATCAAAATATGTCTCACTTTCGCTTTGATTTCAAATGCAGCCTGGATTTCACCAGAGACCTCCATCTACACGGTCGTACACAGCTCCAATGGGAATGAGTCGAAGCGCTCTTATAGGAATGGTCCCCCTATAAGACGGCAGAGTATTCGGTGCTGACATTAGTTCTGATAGAAACATGACTCGCGATGTTAACATAATTCTGATAGAAACATGACTCGCGCTGTTAACATAATTCTGATAGAAACAGGACTCGCACAGTTAACATGAACAGTGTAAGCTCTGGAAGAAACTCTTGCTCAACGAAGGAAAAACGATAGAACCACTCTGGACAGTGTGATTGAAACAAGGAGTGGCTAAGGCCGATTCCCAGCATGCTTCCAAACACATTACACCCTCGAGTCCATCGCAAAACAAGCTGATCGGTCGACTATACTAACTGATAAAATGGAGTTATTTTTCCTGTAGAGTATAACTGAAACTAATTTGATGTTACAATGTTATCTACAGGATAAAAAATATTGTTAATTAAGGTTTAATGGAAGATAGAATGTCCCCGCAGGGAGGCGATCAGCTAGGATATGGCTATAGCAAAAAGCGAGCTCGTTTCTTTTTAACAATGGAGCAGTCACTATCGCAAATTAATCATATGACGGGTCAAAATGTAATGTAGACAGTGACAGTTAATTAGATGGATATTACTGACAAAGGGTCGGATTTCTCCGGTATCATATTCCTGGACACTGGAGTCCATGAAGTTTGAGGGTGTTACAACAACACGCGAGACTGTCCACGGCAACTCAGAGACACCCAGTGTTTCATGCATGATGTAATGTCAGTCACGCATACATTACATGCTGAATTACATGTTCACAACGAAGTGAGCCAAGGCAAGACAGCCTTCAGTGACAGAACGCAAACGTGTTAGATCTCTCCCCATCTTGTATGTTCCACTCTGCATCTATCTACATGTACGACACCCCGCTTTCTCATTGAAGTCACCTTCTCTTTTTTTTCTCCTATGGATTTAAATCATGACGCATTGAACGCCTCTAGGCGATAATTTCCCATAAACCACGTTCTTTAAACATGCCCCAAGGGGACATTAGGGAATGGTGGTAATAAAATCTGCTTGTATGGCGGATTGACTAGAGCCAGGAGACTGTTGGGAATCATCCTAACCACCAGGCTTTTCCGAGCAAAGAACTAGCAGATAGCGACATCGTATTGCAGATGCTGGTGTTGTATACCGTAGCCAAGTAAATTACAAGGCATAGGTGTGTAATTAAAGATAAGTGATTTAATAGAAAACCTCATCAGAACTGAAATGGAACACCTCAATGACCTGTCGCCACAAGGAAGCGGCGAACCCGAGAAAGCATGGGCCGAGTCGGTAACAGTGACAATAAAACCAAACAAAGGTATATCAGTAAACTAGGGTTAGGTTATTTATTGTGAAATACAAACAGACATGAAGGATAGCGAGGCCCTGAGTGACGGCTACAATGTGGATGTGAACAAACAGTGCTATAAAGTATCCCCAGCGCCACAATGGCTGGCCTGCCTATCTCACGACCTTTCCACCTTATTCACATGCTGTGCTGAACTCTCTCATGTCATTTAACGCTCGCTATCGCTCACATCTGCTCCTAGTCTCTCGTGCATAACACATTGGGGGGAATAAATGAAACAATAAAAACGCTCATTTTATACACATTTATATAAATCATCTAGAATAAATCTTGCGGATTATATATAGTCAACTCAGAATAAAATATGTTTAAAATACTCTAAAGATCCACGTGCGGAACATGATAGCTTTAGCAACAAACAGTCAGTCGGTTTGTGGACTGACAGAAGAAAAAAAAACGTCCAATAGAAGAGACTCGAGGCCCTGAACCTGCCCCGTTTGTCAACTTGACACACACTATGTTTAAATGTGACCCTTGGCTCTGGGCTATATTTACAGGAGAGATCAGGTTGTGAATGACTCAAATCTGGCTGTACAGGACAACACAGCTCCACGGCTATAAAGCAGGTTTCTGTTTGACGAACACAGGCTGTAGTGGAGAAGCGTTGGGTGGTCTATACGACCAATGGCTCCAAGCAAAGACACAGCCCACAAACAACACCCATGCACCTTCCTTCTCCCAGCCATGTGGACTTGAACCCTTTAACATTATAGGTATACCTAGTATCTATGTTCTTATGCGAGATACATGTAATTTGTCTGTACACACTCATGATGATCACGCGCAATTTGTAACTTTAAATTAGGCAATTAGCACAACGTCATTCATCACGTGTTGTACGTCTCCAAAGCTTTCATCCACGGAAACAATGTTCTGTATGCCGGCGCAGAAACTGCGAATCGGACAATTGTTCCTTATTGACAGCAAGTGTTGTAGTATTGTCCGCCTTCTTTCCCGGCACTAGCCGGCTTAGAACACTTATCCCCGTAGGCTATATTTTACTGTCATAGACGCACAACCAGCGGCTTTAATCAATATCTGGAGAACAGCCTTTGAAGCACAACAGCAAACAGAAGCGATTAGCCTTAGCCGAGCGCCAGCTACAAAGCCTGTTCATAGCGTCTGGCTTACACAGCTGTACACGGTCTCTATCCAGTCAGCTTAGGCTCTGGCTCCCTCTAATCAAATCACATTATAACTGAATGTATACATTTGGTCCAGGTTGGCTGGCTTGAAAACCAGTCTATAACCCAGTTACAGTCAGTAACAAAGGCGGCGTTGTCCCAGGGTTCAGCTTTCGCAGAGAAGAAGTAGAAAATTTATTATCCACTCCTTCGCAATGATAATTAATGGCACACAAGTTTAAATGTCATCACTGCCAAGCATCACAATCAGCAAGTTTGTAGCAACAAGGTGTAAATTTTTTAACAGTTCAGTTGGTCCAAATTTCCAATGGGAGGAGGGGGAAGGGGGTACAGGAAACTTTGACAAATTTAGAAGTCTTTTTTTCTTCCATCTGCCGGAGCTTCCTTAAGATCCTTGGACCTTCATCACAGATTTAGGGGGAACAAGGAAAGAAAATAAAAACAGTGAAAAAAGAGCACAATGCCAACAAGAGTCTGGCAACCATATGGCGCAGCACCAAATTCCTCATCTATTTGGCGCAATGTATACACATATATTATATATACAAACAGCCTGTTTAGATCACCCGTCAGTGTGGGAAACTCCTCCAGACCTTTCCTGGTCTAAGTCTTTTTCACAGTTTGACACAACCTTTCACAACATGAGCCAGCAGCTGTTGAGAGGGTTTTCCTGCCTTTGTCCGTAGCCAGATCCCTGTCTCACTTAGTGGGGTATTGATGTGGGATCCCTGGGTAGCTGCTACAGCTGAGGGAGACCCAGACCCTGGGGATGATGGTGTGCTGGACTGTTGACCAATAATTGGGGCTGGAACAAAACAAACAAAAAACAAAATGAACTTTCAGACTCTATTTATCCTGTCAGCATAAGTTATAAAACAGGGCAAAGGCGCAATTCCTCATCACTTAAATGAACAAGTTTGATGTAATACCTTGGCAAAAGAAGACATACCACATTAAACACTAAATAATGCAATAACACATACACTGGAAAAAACAAAAGTGTACGAGTCTAATGAACTCACTCTAACTAACTCCATTCATTTAACATGTTCCAGTCCCTTTAACACCCATTAACAGGCTGCACGTATAATTAATGCTTGTAAATTTGGCTGGAATGGTGATTATCCATGATCCAGAATATTAATTGCACTACCTGCTGTGATTCTACGAAGACAGATGAATAATTTCTCTGTAAAGTAGCTTCGTGTTTCGAAGACATTCTTTTTTTGGCTCGTGGAAATGTAGTGAATGCTGATAACCTTAAGGTAATACCATCTCGACTTCTTAACACTACGTTACAGCTTGATTTCGATAATCAGTTAAACAAGAAAGCAATTTCCCTCGAAGAGCTGCCAGCATTCGGCCAGGCAACCCAATCACATCAGACTCAGCAACGTGTTCACTGAAGAAATGGATTTTTCTCTTGGATCTTTGCTAATGGATTATTCTCTCCAGATTTCCCCAGGAAACAATTTTCTTCAAGATCGATTTTATGGGAATACAGCATCTGGCTGAACCCGATCCCAAGAGGGAAAGGTAGCAGTAAAGCGTCCTTCATTTGTGTGCAAGCTTAATATGGCCAGCAACATAGCATGAATACATCAGAGTGGTCCTCAATCAGTGGAGAGAGGCCTTTTCAGGGAGACAAGCTACACTCTTCAGGCTCTGTCAATAAGTGCAATCAACCAGCTACTCCTTTACCTTAAGACCCCAGTCTGTCTGGTTGGTATGAGAACTGGTACTAAAACAATTCTAAGCCAGGTCAGAGACTGATGTTTGGTCTCTAGAGTTTAGGAGATGGCAACCCGGTAAATTCTCACACTCTATCAAATCTACAAGATTTTAAGGAGGGGACAAAGTCACTAAGGGAAAGCCGGATTGGCACCAGCAAAACAGGCACTACAAAGAGGATTCCCTGTTTCAGCCGGGGACAGTATCAGCGATCACAGCCTGATTCTGCCTCTGCAGACAATGACCTTTGGCATAACTGTTCCAGGCCCTGGAGCTTTCACAAGATCAATGCGCTCTTCCATCACACAGATCCCCGAGGATTAGGCAGAAAAGCATACATGGTGTAATTAATGAACCCCAGACAAATGGACTTATAAAATCCAACGGCCTAATTGTGTAAACCAAGAGTCCTGGCTCACAGCATACAACCATAATCGGCAAAGTACTTTCTGAGAACTGAATTACAAGGAGAAAATTACACATCTTTTATGCCCCGATAAAGCCAATATGGCAGATCGGCTTTCTTAACCTACAATCTTCACGCTTCGATTTTCCTGCTTAATACCCTGACCCATACGTACCTTACAGAGACTGAACACGTCCCAACGCACAATAGTATACTGATTACACACAGACTAAAGCTTGTATCAGATAATACTTTACCTAGACTACACCTGCAGTATAAATAGTATATCACTGAGGAAATTCGGCTTAAATGATCAATAGCTGTATACGAGAGAGTGGAGAAGGGCTTCACATAACTTGTGATAATAGCGGGCCTCCTGCACATCAGAATACTTATTGTCTAGCTGAATATGACAATTGCTCCTTTAAAACTACAAATGCTGCTTTTTGGAATTATGATGCAAATTTGGACTTGCAAACAATTAATAGAAAAAAAATTGATATTATGTCATCGACTTACCACCATAAGTCCCATACATGGGGGGGAATCCTCCAACGACGTGGGTATGATGGTGGGTGTGCACATGACGCTGAGTAGGTGGGGACTTTGTTGTTGCTTCTCTGTGTTTTTCAAGCGGTGAAGCGGTTGATGCGGGATCTGTCGTCTTTGACATGGGCGAACTACGGGAACTAGAACGTCCCTTTTCTTGCAGTTCATGTATTTTGTGCCCGGGTAATACTGTTGATGCGTGGTGCTGTAACAGTTCTACAGCTTTGGGATCCGAGTCTGGATTCATTGAAGGTCCCACCTTGGGGCTCGGGGAACTTGCACTTACTAAACTAGCCTTGGCCTTTTCGTCCACCTCTCCTTGACCACTTCTATAACCTAGCTGAGATGGATGGAGATATGTAGGATTAGCATAACCTATCACCGGATTGATTCCTCTGTACATTGGATGATTAGGATCAAACGGAATCTGATGTCCATAGGGAGACTGCATGTATGGGTAGGAAATGTAAGATGCATAAGAGGCCTGAGATTGGGCGTTGGATGTTGGAGTTGTGGCTGATGTGGCAGGGCTCCCACGAGCAGAGCCTGCGTAACCTATTCGTGGATTCCTGGGATCATCAGTCCTAGGTTTCTCACTTCTAAACTTGTCTTCCGAAAACTTAGAAGGATCGGAAGGGTTTTTCCCTGAACTGCTGTCCCTCGATTTAGAATCTGTTGCCTCTCTTTTAGGTGTGTCGCCTGCATGGTCTGATCCAACTGTGTGAGATTTACCATCCTGGCCATGTTTCTCTCCAGAGCTGGATTTGGCTGGCGAGGACTCAGATGGTTTACCAGAAGGATCAATTTTGCGGCCATCACCAATTCTCTGCTGCAAAGCTAAATTTTGTTGCATCATGTAATAGCGTCTCAAATCATCTTCATGCTTATCATGCATTCTGTATGTGGCTTCATATTCCTGCTTGGCCTTTTCTTTATCCATCTGTGGCTTCAGCTCAATGTTTTCTTTAATGATCTGATGGTTTTCCATTCGTTTATCCCGTAAACTTTGTTCTCTGGCAACACTATCCGGGTGCACAGCTGTGGCCGTTGGTCTCCTCAGATCTGTGGGTCTATCTGAAGATTTGGACGAAGAAATTTGACCATATTTGGAAGGCGTGCTTAAGTCCCGTCCTTCCTCAGTCCCTGATCGTCTCGTTCCATCTTTTCCGTGTTCCCTTTCTTCAGCCTTGAAACGCTCCTCATGAGCTCGTTTCTGCTCCTCCATCATTTTCTCATTATGCTGCCTGTAATGAGGGTCTGTACCCATAAGATGCATGTGATAGGCTGGGTCAACACCATAACCGTAAGCCGCTAAATACTGGTATTGAGGAGGAATGGTTTGCAAAGCGTACATTTGCTGCAACCACTTCTGCTGCTGCACTTGATACTCCTGCATTTGTTGAGGAGTCATCTGCTGTCTTCCAGGAGGTCCTACCTCTTGTTGTTGTATCTTTGGTTTATTTTCTTCAGAGGCCTCAGCTAATGAGTCTGCTTCCTTTTGATACCATCCCCATCTCTGGCCGCCTTCATGTCATTCTCTTCTCTGGAAGACGTGGACCCTTTTGACTACTCTGTGACAAATTGTGAGGCATCATATATG